>NW_027439208.1:0-353250 GCF_964188355.1 Buteo buteo | reverse complement strand
TGAAGACCAGCAAGAGGTTTCAGGGCTGGCTCCTTCCTTGTGGGAGAAAGTGCCGGACGTTTGCTTTTTGGAAAAAGGCTCTGCCGAGAACGAGCGCCGTGAGATGTACCGACTATGGGAAAGCAGAGAAGTCCAGTTATGTTGTGCCTGTGGATAGGGTGCACGGGAATGGTGAAGATCAGCAAGAGGTTTCAGGTCTGGCCCCTTCCCTATGGGAGAAAGAGACGCACGTTTGCTTTTTCGGAAAGAGGCTCTGCCGAGAACGAGCACCGTGAGATCCTGAGTCTCTGGGAAAGCACAGATGCCCAGTGCTGTTGTGCCTGTGGATAGGTTGCACGGGGACGGTGTAGAGCAGCAAGAGCTTTCAGGGCTTGCCCCTTCCTTGTGGGAGAAAGAGCCGGACGTTTCCCTTTTTGGAAAGAGTCTCTGCCGAGAACCAGCGCCGTGAGATGTACCGACTATGGGAAAGCAGAGAAGTCCAGTTCTGTTGTGCCTGTGGATAGGGTGCACGGGGACGGTGTAGAGCAGCAACAGCTTTCAGGGCTGGCCCCTTCCTTGTGGGAGAAAGAGCCGGACATTTCACTTTTTGGAAAAAGGCTTTGCCGAGAACGAGCGCCGTGAGATGTACCGACTATGGGAAAGCGTAGAAGTCCAGTTCTGTTGTGCCTGTGGATAGGGTGCACGGGGACGGTGAAGACCAGCAAGAGCTTTCAGGGGTCGCCCCTTCCTTTTGGGAGAAATAGCCGCACGTTTGCTTTTTCGGAAAGAGGCACTGCCGAGAACGAGCACCGTGAGATGCTGAGTCTCTGGGAAAGCAAAGATGCCCAGTGCTGTTGTGCCTGTGGATAGGGTGCACGGGGACGGTGAAGACCAGCAAGAGCTTTCAGGGCTGGCTCCTTCCTTGTGGGAGAAGGAGCCGGACGTTTGCTTTTTAGAAAAAGGCTCTGCCGAGAACGAGCGCCGTGAGATGTACCGACTATGGGAAAGCCGAGAAGTCCAGTTCTGTTGTGCCTGTGGATAGGGTGCACGGGGACGGTGAAGACCAGCAAGAGCTTTCAGGGCTGGCCCCTTCCTTGTGGGAGAAATAGCCGGACGTTTGATTTTTCGGAAAGAGGCTCTGCCGAGAACGAACGCCGTGAGATGTACCGACTGTGAGAAAGCAGAGAAGCCCAGTGCTGTTGTGCCTGTGGATAGGCTGCACGGGGACTGTGAAGACCAGCAAGAGCTTTCAGGGCTGGCCCCTTCCTTGTGGGAGAAAGAGCCGCACGTTTGATTTTTCGGAAAGAGGCTCTGACCAGAACAAGCACCGTGAGATGCTGAGTCTCTGGGAAAGCACAGATGCCCAGTGCTGTTGTGCCTGTGGATAGGTTGCACGGGGACGGTGTAGAGCAGCAAGAGCTTTCAGGGCTGGCCCCTTCCTTGTGGGAGAAAGAGCCGGACGTTTCCCTTTTTGGAAAGAGGCTCTGCCGAGAACCAGCGCCGTGAGATGCTGAGTCTCTGGGAAAGCACAGATGCCCAGTGCTGTTGTGCCTGTGGATAGGGTGCACGGGAACGGTGAAGACCAGCAAGAGCTTTCAGGGCTTACCCTTTCCTTATGGAAGAAGGAGCCGGACGTTTGCTTTTTGGAAAAAGGCTCTGCCGAGAACGAGCGCCGTGAGATGTACCGACTATGGGAAAGCAGAGAAGTTCATTTCTGTTGTGCCTGTGGATAGGCTGCACGGGGACTGCGAAGACCAGCAAGAGCTTTCAGGGCTGGCCCCTTCCTTGTGGGAGAAAGAGCCGCACGTTTGCTTTTTTGGAAAGAGGCTCTGCCGAGAACGAGCACCGTGAGATGCTGAGTCTCTTGGAAAGCACAGATGCCCAGTGCTGTTGTGCCTGTGGATAGGCTGCACGGGGATTGTGAAGACTAGCAAGAGCTTTCAGGGCTGGATCCTTCCTTGTGGGAGAAAGAGCCGCACGTTTGCTTTTTCGGAAAGAGGCTCTGCCGAGAACAAGCACCATGAGATGCTGAGTCTCTGGGAAAGCCGAGAAGTCCAATTCTGTTGTGCCTGTGGATAGGGTGCATGGGGACGGTGTAGAGCAGCAAGAGGTTTCAGGGCTGGCCCCTTCCTTGTGGGAGAAAGAGCCGGACGTTTCCCTTTTTGGAAAGAGTCTCTGCCGAGAACGAGCGCCGTGAGATGTACCGACTATGGGAAAGCAGAGAAGTCCAGTTCTGTTGTGCCTGTGGATAGGCTGCACGGGGACTGTGAAGACCAGCAAGAGCTTTCAGGGCTGGCCCCTTCCTTGTGGGAGAAAGAGCCGCACGTTTGCTTTTTTGGAAAGAGGCTCTGCCGAGAACGAGCGCCGTGAGATGCTGAGTCTCTTGGAAAGCACAGATGCCCAGTGCTGTTGTGCCTGTGGATAGGCTGCACGGGGATTGTGAAGACTAGCAAGAGCTTTCAGGGCTGGATCCTTCCTTGTGGGAGAAAGAGCCGCACGTTTGATTTTTCGGAAAGAGGCTCTGCCGAGAACAAGCACCGTGAGATGTACCGACTATGGGAAAGCAGAGAAGTTGATTTCTGTTGTGCCTGTGGATAGGGTGCACGGGAACGGTGAAGACCAGCAAGAGATTTCAGGGCTGGCCCCTTCCTTGTGGGAGAAAGAGCCGCACGTTTCCTTTTTCGGAAAGAGGCTCTGCCGAGAACGAGCACCGTGAGATGCTGAGTCTCTGGGAAAGCAAAGATGCCCAGTGCTCCTGTGCCTGTGGATAGGGTGCACGGGGACTGTGAAGACCAGCAAGAGCTTTCAGGGTTTACAAGTTCCTTGTGGGAGAAAGAGCCGGACGTTTGCTTTTTCGGAAAGAGTCAATGCCGAGAACCAGCGCCGTGAGATGTACCGACTATGGGAAAGCCGAGAAGTCCAGTTCTGTTGTGCCTGTGGATAGGGTGCACGGGAACGGTGAAGACCAGCAAGAGCTTTCAGGGCTTACCCATTCCTTATGGAAGAAGGAGCCGGACGTTTGCTTTTTGGAAAAAGGCTCTGTCGAGAACGAGCGCCGTGAGATGTACCGACTATGGGAAAGCAGAGAAGTCCAGTTCTGTTGTGCCTGTGGATAGGGTGCACGGGAATGGTGAAGATCAGCAAGAGGTTTCAGGGCTGGCCCCTTCCTTGTGGGAGAAAGAGACGCACGTATTGCTTTTTCAGAAATAGGCTCTGCCGAGAACAAGCACCGTGAGATGCTGAGTCTCTGGGAAAGCACAGATGCCCAGTGCTGTTGTGCCTGTGGATAGGCTGCACGGGGACTGTGAAGACCAGCAAGAGCTTTCAGGGCTTACCCATTCCTTGTGGGAGAAAGAGCCGCACGTTTGCTTTTTCGGAAATAGGCTCTGCCGAGAACCAGCGCCGTGAGATGTACCGACTATGGGAAAGCAGAGAAGTCCAGTTCTGTTGTGCCTGTGGATAGGGTGCACGGGGACGGTGTAGAGCAGCAATAGCTTTCAGGGATGGCCCCTTCCTTGTGGAAGAAGAAGCCGGACGTTTCCCTTTTTGGAAAGTGTCTCTGCCGAGAACCAGCGCCGTGAGATGCTGAGTCTCTGGGAAAGCACAGATGCCCAGTGCTGTTGTGCCTGTGGATAGGGTGCACGGGGACGGTGAAGACCAGCCAGAGGTTTCAGGGCTGGCTCCTTCCTTGTGGGAGAAAGAGGCGGACGTTTGCTTTTTAGAAAAAGGGTCTGCCAAAAACGAGCGCCGTGAGATGCTGAGTCTCTGGGAAAGCACAGATGCCCAGTGCTGTTGTGCCTGTGGATAGGCTGCACGGGGACTGTGAAGACCAGCAAGAGCTTTCAGGGCTGGCCCCTTACTTGTGGGAGAAAGAGCCGGACATTTGATTTTTCGGAAAGAGGCTCTGCCGAGAACAAGCACCGTGAGATGCTGAGTCTCTGGGAAAGCACAGATGCCCAGTGCTGTTGTGCCTGTGGATAGGCTGCACGGGGACGGTGTAGAGCAGCAAGAGCTTTCAGGGCTGCCCCCTTCCTTGTGGGAGAAAGAGCCGGACGTTTGCTTTTTGGAAAAAGGCTCTGCCGAGAACGAGCACCGTGAGATGTAACGACTATGGGAAAGCAGAGAAGTCCAGTTCTGTTGTGCCTGTGGATAGGGTGCACGGGGACTGTGAAGACCAGCAAGAGCTTTCAGGGCTTACCCCTTCCTTATGGAAGAAGGAGCCGGACGTTTGCCTCTTCAGAAAAAGGCTCTGCCGAGAACGAGCGCCGTGAGAGGTACCGACTGTGAGAAAGCCGAGAAGCCCAGTGCTGTTGTGCCTGTGGATAGGCTGCACGGGGACTGTGAAGACGAGCAAGAGCTTTCAGGGCTGGCCCCTTCCTTGTGGGAGAAAGAGCCGCACGTATTGCTTTTTGGAAAAAGGCTCTGCCGAGAACGAGCACCGTGAGATGTACCGACTATGGGAAAGCAGAGAAGTCCAGTTCTGTTGTGCCTGTGGATAGGGTGCACGGGGACGGTGTAGAGCAGCAAGAGCTTTCAGGGCTGGCCCCTTCCTTGTGGGAGAAAGAGCCGCACGTTTGCTTTTTCGGAAAGAGGCTCTGCCGAGAACGAGCACCGTGAGATGCTGAGTCTCTGGGAAAGCACAGATGCCCAGTGCTGTTGTGCCTGTGGATAGGGTGCACGGGGACGGTGAAGACCAGCCAGAGGTTTCAGGGCTGGCTCCTTCCTTGTGGGAGAAAGAGGCGGACGTTTGCTTTTTAGAAAAAGGGTCTGCCGAGAACGAGCGCCGTGAGATGCTGAGTCTCTGGGAAAGCACAGATGCCCAGTGCTGTTGTGCCTGTGGATAGGCTGCACGGGGACTGTGAAGACCAGCAAGAGCTTTCAGGGCTGGCCCCTTCCTTGTGGGAGAAAGAGGCGGACGTTTGCTTTTTAGAAAAAGGGTCTGCCGAGAACGAGCGCCGTGAGATGTACCGACTATGGGAAAGCAGAGAAGTTCATTTCTGTTGTGCCTGTGGATAGGCTGCACGGGGACTGTGAAGACCAGCAAGAGCTTTCAGGGCTGGCCCCTTCCTTGTGGGAGAAAGTGCCGGACGTTTTCTTTTTGGAAAAAGGCTCTGCCGAGAACGAGCGCCGTGAGATGTACCGACTATGGGAAAGCAGAGAAGTCCAGTTCTGTTGTGCCTGTGGATAGGGTGCACGGGAATGGTGAAGACCAGCAAGAGCTTTCAGGGCTGGCCCCTTCCTTATGGGAGAAAGAGCCGGACATTTGATTTTTCGGAAAGAGGCTCTGCCGAGAACAAGCACCGTGAATTGCTGAGTGTCTGGGAAAGCACAGATGCCCAGTGCTGTTGTGCCTGTGGATAGGGTGCACGGGGACGGTGAAGACCAGCAAGAGGTTTCAGGGCTGGCCCCTTCCTTGTGGGAGAAAGAGGCGGACGTTTGCTTTTTAGAAAAAGGCTCTGCCGAGAACGAGCGCCGTGAGATGTACCGACTATGGGAAAGCCGAGAAGTCCAGTTCTGTTGTGCCTGTGGATAGGGTGCACGGGAACGGTGAAGATCAGCAAGAGCTTTCAGGGCTTACCCCTTCCTTATGGAAGAAGGAGCCGGACGTTTGCCTTTTCAGAAAAAGGCTCTGCCGAGAACGAGCGCCGTGAGATGTACCGACTATGGGAAAGCAGAGAAGTTCATTTCTGTTGTGCCTGTGGATAGGCTGCACGGGGACTGTGAAGACCAGCAAGAGCTTTCAGGGCTGGCCCCTTCCTTGTGGGAGAAAGAGCCGCACGTTTGCTTTTTTGGAAAGAGGCTCTGCCGAGAACGAGCACCGTGAGATGCTGAGTCTCTTGGAAAGCACAGATGCCCAGTGCTGTTGTGCCTGTGGATAGGCTGCACGGGGACTGTGAAGACTAGCAAGAGCTTTCAGGGCTGGATCCTTCCTTGTGGGAGAAAGAGCCGCACGTTTGCTTTTTCGGAAAGAGGCTCTGCCGAGAACAAGCACCATGAGATGCTGAGTCTCTGGGAAAGCCGAGAAGTCCAATTCTGTTGTGCCTGTGGATAGGGTGCATGGGGACGGTGTAGAGCAGCAAGAGGTTTCAGGGCTGGCCCCTTCCTTGTGGGAGAAAGAGCCGGACGTTTCCCTTTTTGGAAAGAGTCTCTGCCGAGAACGAGCGCCGTGAGATGTACCGACTATGGGAAAGCAGAGAAGTCCAGTTCTGTTGTGCCTGTGGATAGGCTGCACGGGGACTGTGAAGACCAGCAAGAGCTTTCAGGGCTGGCCCCTTCCTTGTGGGAGAAAGAGCCGCACGTTTGATTTTTCGGAAAGAGGCTCTGCCGAGAACAAGCACCGTGACATGTACCGACTATGGGAAAGCAGAGAAGTTCATTTCTGTTGTGCCTGTGGATAGGGTGCACGGGAACGGTGAAGACCAGCAAGAGATTTCAGGGCTGGCCCCTTCCTTGTGGGAGAAAGAGCCGCACGTTTCCTTTTTCGGAAAGAGGCTCTGCCGAGAACGAGCACCGTGAGATGTACCGACTATGGGAAAGCAGAGAAGTCCAGTTCTGTTGTGCCTGTGGATAGGGTGCATGGGAATGGTGAAGATCAGCAAGAGCTTTCAGGGCTGGCCCCTTCCTTGTGGGAGAAAGAGACGCACGTATTGCTTTTTCAGAAATAGGCTCTGCCGAGAACGAGCACCGTGAGATGCTGAGTCTCTGGGAAAGCACAGATGCCCAGTGCTGTTGTGCCTGTGGATAGGCTGCACGGGGACTGTGAAGACCAGCAAAAGCTTTCAGGGCTTACAAGTTCCTTGTGGGAGAAAGAGCCGCACGTTTGCTCTTTCGGAAATAGGCTCTGCCGAGAACCAGCGCCGTGAGATGTACCGACTATGGGAAAGCAGAGAAGTCCAGTTCTGTTGTGCCTGTGGATAGGGTGCACGGGGACGGTGTAGAGCAGCAATAGCTTTCAAAGATGGCCCCTTCCTTGTGGAAGAAGAAGCCGGACGTTTCCCTTTTTGGAAAGAGTCTCTGCCGAGAACCAGCGCCGTGAGATGCTGAGTCTCTGGGAAAGCACAGATGCCCAGTGCTGTTGTGCCTGTGGATAGGGTGCACGGGGACGGTGAAGACCAGCAAGAGGTTTCAGGGCTGGCTCCTTCCTTGTGGGAGAAAGAGGCGGACGTTTGCTTTTTAGAAAAAGGGTCTGCTGAAAACGAGCGCCGTGAGATGCTGAGTCTCTGGGAAAGCACAGATGCCCAGTGCTGTTGTGCCTGTGGATAGGCTGCACGGGGACTGTGAAGACCAGCAAGAGCTTTCAGGGCTGGCCCCTTCCTTGTGGGAGAAAGAGCCGCACGTTTGCTTTTTCGGAAAGAGGCTCTGCCGAGAACAAGCACCGTGAGATGCTGAGTCTCTGGGAAAGCACAGATGCCCAGTGCTGTTGTGCCTGTGGATAGGCTGCACGGGGACGGTGTAGAGCAGCAAGAGCTTTCAGGGCTGCCCCCTTCCTTGTGGGAGAAAGAGCCGGACGTTTGCTTTTTGGAAAAAGGCTCTGCCGAGAACGAGCACCGTGAGATGTAACGACTATGGGAAAGCAGAGAAGTCCAGTTCTGTTGTGCCTGTGGATAGGGTGCACGGGGACTGTGAAGACCAGCAAGAGCTTTCAGGGCTTACCCCTTCCTTATGGAAGAAGGAGCCGGACGTTTGCCTCTTCAGAAAAAGGCTCTGCCGAGAACGAGCGCCGTGAGAGGTACCGACTGTGAGAAAGCCGAGAAGCCCAGTGCTGTTGTGCCTGTGGATAGGCTGCACGGGGACTGTGAAGACGAGCAAGAGCTTTCAGGGCTGGCCCCTTCCTTGTGGGAGAAAGAGCCGCACGTATTGCTTTTTGGAAAAAGGCTCTGCCGAGAACGAGCGCCGTGAGATGTACCGACTATGGGAAAGCAGAGAAGTCCAGTTCTGTTGTGCCTGTGGATAGGGTGCACGGGGACGGTGTAGAGCAGCAAGAGCTTTCAGGGCTGGCCCCTTCCTTGTGGGAGAAAGAGCCGCACGTTTGATTTTTCGGAAAGAGGCTCTGCCGAGAACAAGCACCGTGACATGTACCGACTGTGAGAAAGCAGAGAAGCCCAGTGCTGTTGTGCCTGTGGATAGGCTGCACGGGGACTGTGAAGACCAGCAAGAGCTTTAAGGGCTGGCCCCTTCCTTATGGGAGAAAGAGCCGCACATTTGCTTTTTCGGAAAGAGGCTCTGCCGAGAACGAGCGCCGTGAGATGCTGAGTCTCTGGGAAAGCACAGATGCCCAGTGCTGTTGTGCCTGTGGATAGGCTGCACGGGGACTGTGAAGACGAGCAAGAGCTTTCAGGGCTGGCCCCTTCCTTGTGGGAGAAAGAGCCGCACGTATTGCTTTTTGGAAAAAGGCTCTGCCGAGAACGAGCGCCGTGAGATGTACCGACTATGGGAAAGCAGAGAAGTCCAGTTCTGTTGTGCCTGTGGATAGGGTGCACGGGGACGGTGTAGAGCAGCAAGAGCTTTCAGGGCTGGCCCCTTCCTTGTGGGAGAAAGAGCCGCACGTTTGATTTTTCGGAAAGAGGCTCTGCCGAGAACAAGCACCGTGACATGTACCGACTGTGAGAAAGCAGAGAAGCCCAGTGCTGTTGTGCCTGTGGATAGGCTGCACGGGGACTGTGAAGACCAGCAAGAGCTTTCAGGGCTGGCCCCTTCCTTATGGGAGAAAGAGCCGCACGTTTGCTTTTTCGGAAAGAGGCTCTGCCGAGAACGAGCACCGTGAGATGCTGAGTCTCTGGGAAAGCACAGATGCCCAGTGCTGTTGTGCCTGTGGATAGGCTGCACGGGGACTGTGAAGACCAGCAAGAGCTTTCAGGGCTGGCCCCTTCCTTGTGGGAGAAAGAGGCGGACGTTTGCTTTTTAGAAAAAGGCTCTGCCGAGAACGAGCGCCGTGAGATGTACCGACTATGGGAAAGCAGAGAAGTTCATTTCTGTTGTGCCTGTGGATAGGCTGCACGGGGACTGTGAAGACCAGCAAGAGCTTTCAGGGCTGGCCCCTTCCTTGTGGGAGAAATTGCCGGACGTTTTCTTTTTGGAAAAAGGCTGTGCCGAGAACGAGCGCCGTGAGATGTACCGACTATGGGAAAGCAGAGAAGTCCAGTTCTGTTGTGCCTGTGGATAGGGTGCACGGGAATGGTGAAGACCAGCAAGAGCTTTCAGGGCTGGCCCCTTCCTTATGGGAGAAAGAGCCGGACATTTGATTTTTCGGAAAGAGGCTCTGCCGAGAACAAGCACCGTGAATTGCTGAGTGTCTGGGAAAGCACAGATGCCCAGTGCTGTTGTGCCTGTGGATAGGGTGCACGGGGACTGTGAAGACCAGCAAGAGCTTTCAGGGCTTACCCCTTCCATGTGGGAGTAAGAGCCGCACGTTTGCTTTTTCGGAAATAGGCTCTGCCGAGAACGAGCACCGTGAGATGCTGAGTCTCTGGGAAAGCACAGATGCCCAGTGCTGTTGTGCCTGTGGATAGGGTGCACGGGGACGGTGAAGACCAGCAAGAGGTTTCAGGGCTGGCCCCTTCCTTGTGGGAGAAAGAGGCGGACGTTTGCTTTTTAGAAAAAGGCTCTGCCGAGAACGAGCGCCGTGAGATGTACCGACTATGGGAAAGCCGAGAAGTCCAGTTCTGTTGTGCCTGTGGATAGGGTGCACGGGAACGGTGAAGATCAGCAAGAGCTTTCAGGGCTTACCCCTTCCTTATGGAAGAAGGAGCCGGACGTTTGCCTTTTCAGAAAAAGGCTCTGCCGAGAACGAGCGCCGTGAGATGTACCGACTATGGGAAAGCAGAGAAGTTCATTTCTGTTGTGCCTGTGGATAGGCTGCACGGGGACTGTGAAGACCAGCAAGAGCTTTCAGGGCTGGCCCCTTCCTTGTGGGAGAAAGAGCTGCACGTTTGCTTTTTGGAAAGAGGCTCTGCCGAGAACGAGCACCGTGAGATGCTGAGTCTCTTGGAAAGCACAGATGCCCAGTGCTGTTGTGCCTGTGGATAGGCTGCACGGGGACTGTGAAGACTAGCAAGAGCTTTCAGGGCTGGATCCTTCCTTGTGGGAGAAAGAGCCGCACGTTTGCTTTTTCGGAAAGAGGCTCTGCCGAGAACAAGCACCATGAGATGCTGAGTCTCTGGGAAAGCCGAGAAGTCCAATTCTGTTGTGCCTGTGGATAGGGTGCATGGGGACGGTGTAGAGCAGCAAGAGGTTTCAGGGCTGGCCCCTTCCTTGTGGGAGAAAGAGCCGGACGTTTCCCTTTTTGGAAAGAGTCTCTGCCGAGAACGAGCGCCGTGAGATGTACCGACTATGGGAAAGCAGAGAAGTCCAGTTCTGTTGTGCCTGTGGATAGGCTGCACGGGGACTGTGAAGACCAGCAAGAGCTTTCAGGGCTGGCCCCTTCCTTGTGGGAGAAAGAGCCGCACGTTTGATTTTTCGGAAAGAGGCTCTGCCGAGAACAAGCACCGTGAGATGTACCGACTATGGGAAAGCAGAGAAGTTCATTTCTGTTGTGCCTGTGGATAGGGTGCACGGGAACGGTGAAGACCAGCAAGAGATTTCAGGGCTGGCCCCTTCCTTGTGGGAGAAAGAGCCGCACGTTTCCTTTTTCGGAAAGAGGCTCTGCCGAGAACGAGCACCGTGAGATGCTGAGTCTCTGGGAAAGCACAGATGCCCAGTGCTGTTGTGCCTGTGGATAGGCTGCACGGGGACTGTGAAGACCAGCAAGAGCTTTCAGGGCTTACCCATTCCTTGTGGGAGAAAGAGCCGCACGTTTGCTCTTTCGGAAATAGGCTCTGCCGAGAACCAGCGCCGTGAGATGTACCGACTATGGGAAAGCAGAGAAGTCCAGTTCTGTTGTGCCTGTGGATAGGGTGCACGGGGACGGTGTAGAGCAGCAATAGCTTTCAGGGATGGCCCCTTCCTTGTGGGAGAAGAAGCCGGACGTTTCCCTTTTTGGAAAGAGTCTCTGCCGAGAACCAGCGCCGTGAGATGCTGAGTCTCTGGGAAAGCACAGATGCCCAGTGCTGTTGTGACTGTGGATACGCTGCACGGGGACGGTGAAGACCAGCAAGAGCTTTCAGGGCTGGCCCCTTCCTTGTGGGAGAAAGAGGCGGACGTTTGCTTTTTGGAAAAAATCTCTGCCGAGAACGAGCGCCGTGAGATGTACCGACTATGGGAAAGCAGAGAAGTCCAGTTCTGTTGTGCCTGTGGATAGGCTGCACGGGGACTGTGAAGACCAGCAAGAGCTTTCAGGGCTGGCCCCTTCCTTGTGGGAGAAAGAGCCGCACGTTTGATTTTTCGGAAAGAGGCTCTGCCGAGAACGAGCACCGTGAGATGCTGAGTCTCTGGGAAAGCAAAGATGCCCAGTGCTCTTGTGCCTGTGGATAGGATGCACGGGGACTGTGAAGACCAGCAAGAGCTTTCAGGGTTTACAAGTTCCTTGTGGGAGAAAGAGCCGGACGTTTGCTTTTTCGGAAAGAGTCTCTGCCGAGAACCAGCGCCGTGAGATGTACCGACTATGGGAAAGCCGAGAAGTCCAGTTCTGTTGTGCCTGTGGATAGGGTGCACGGGAACGGTGAAGACCAGCAAGAGCTTTCAGGGCTTACCCCTTCCTTATGGAAGAAGGAGCCGGACGTTTGCTTTTTGGAAAAAGGCTCTGTCGAGAACGAGCGCCGTGAGATGTACCGACTATGGGAAAGCAGAGAAGTCCAGTTCTGTTGTGCCTGTGGATAGGGTGCACGGGAATGGTGAAGATCAGCAAGAGCTTTCAGGGCTGGCCCCTTCCTTGTGGGAGAAAGAGACGCACGTATTGCTTTTTCAGAAATAGGCTCTGCCGAGAACGAGCACCGTGAGATGCTGAGTCTCTGGGAAAGCACAGATGCCCAGTGCTGTTGTGCCTGTGGATAGGCTGCACGGGGACTGTGAAGACCAGCAAGAGCTTTCAGGGCTTACCCATTCCTTGTGGGAGAAAGAGCCGCACGTTTGCTCTTTCGGAAATAGGCTCTGCCGAGAACCAGCGCCGTGAGATGTACCGACTATGGGAAAGCAGAGAAGTCCAGTTCTGTTGTGCCTGTGGATAGGGTGCACGGGGACGGTGTAGAGCAGCAATAGCTTTCTGGGATGGCCCCTTCCTTGTGGAAGAAGAAGCCGGACGTTTCCCTTTTTGGAAAGAGTCTCTGCCGAGAACCAGCGCCGTGAGATGCTGAGTCTCTGGGAAAGCACAGATGCCCAGTGCTGTTGTGCCTGTGGATAGGGTGCACGGGGACGGTGAAGACCAGCAAGAGGTTTCAGGGCTGGCCCCTTCCTTGTGGGAGAAAGAGGCGGACGTTTGCTTTTTAGAAAAAGGCTCTGCCGAGAACGAGCGCCGTGAGATGTACCGACTATGGGAAAGCCGAGAAGTCCAGTTCTGTTGTGCCTGTGGATAGGGTGCACGGGAACGGTGAAGATCAGCAAGAGCTTTCAGGGCTTACCCCTTCCTTATGGAAGAAGGAGCCGGACGTTTGCCTTTTCAGAAAAAGGCTCTGCCGAGAACGAGCGCCGTGAGATGTACCGACTATGGGAAAGCAGAGAAGTTCATTTCTGTTGTGCCTGTGGATAGGCTGCACGGGGACTGTGAAGACCAGCAAGAGCTTTCAGGGCTGGCCCCTTCCTTGTGGGAGAAAGAGCCGCACGTTTGCTTTTTTGGAAAGAGGCTCTGCCGAGAACGAGCACCGTGAGATGCTGAGTCTCTTGGAAAGCACAGATGCCCAGTGCTGTTGTGCCTGTGGATAGGCTGCACGGGGACTGTGAAGACTAGCAAGAGCTTTCAGGGCTGGATCCTTCCTTGTGGGAGAAAGAGCCGCACGTTTGCTTTTTCGGAAAGAGGCTCTGCCGAGAACAAGCACCATGAGATGCTGAGTCTCTGGGAAAGCCGAGAAGTCCAATTCTGTTGTGCCTGTGGATAGGGTGCATGGGGACGGTGTAGAGCAGCAAGAGGTTTCAGGGCTGGCCCCTTCCTTGTGGGAGAAAGAGCCGGACGTTTCCCTTTTTGGAAAGAGTCTCTGCCGAGAACGAGCGCCGTGAGATGTACCGACTATGGGAAAGCAGAGAAGTCCAGTTCTGTTGTGCCTGTGGATAGGCTGCACGGGGACTGTGAAGACCAGCAAGAGCTTTCAGGGCTGGCCCCTTCCTTGTGGGAGAAAGAGCCGCACGTTTGATTTTTCGGAAAGAGGCTCTGCCGAGAACAAGCACCGTGACATGTACCGACTATGGGAAAGCAGAGAAGTTCATTTCTGTTGTGCCTGTGGATAGGGTGCACGGGAACGGTGAAGACCAGCAAGAGATTTCAGGGCTGGCCCCTTCCTTGTGGGAGAAAGAGCCGCACGTTTCCTTTTTCGGAAAGAGGCTCTGCCGAGAACGAGCACCGTGAGATGTACCGACTATGGGAAAGCAGAGAAGTCCAGTTCTGTTGTGCCTGTGGATAGGGTGCACGGGAATGGTGAAGATCAGCAAGAGCTTTCAGGGCTGGCCCCTTCCTTGTGGGAGAAAGAGACGCACGTATTGCTTTTTCAGAAATAGGCTCTGCCGAGAACGAGCACCGTGAGATGCTGAGTCTCTGGGAAAGCACAGATGCCCAGTGCTGTTGTGCCTGTGGATAGGCTGCACGGGGACTGTGAAGACCAGCAAAAGCTTTCAGGGCTTACAAGTTCCTTGTGGGAGAAAGAGCCGCACGTTTGCTCTTTCGGAAATAGGCTCTGCCGAGAACCAGCGCCGTGAGATGTACCGACTATGGGAAAGCAGAGAAGTCCAGTTCTGTTGTGCCTGTGGATAGGGTGCACGGGGACGGTGTAGAGCAGCAATAGCTTTCAAAGATGGCCCCTTCCTTGTGGAAGAAGAAGCCGGACGTTTCCCTTTTTGGAAAGAGTCTCTGCCGAGAACCAGCGCCGTGAGATGCTGAGTCTCTGGGAAAGCACAGATGCCCAGTGCTGTTGTGCCTGTGGATAGGGTGCACGGGGACGGTGAAGACCAGCAAGAGGTTTCAGGGCTGGCTCCTTCCTTGTGGGAGAAAGAGGCGGACGTTTGCTTTTTAGAAAAAGGGTCTGCTGAAAACGAGCGCCGTGAGATGCTGAGTCTCTGGGAAAGCACAGATGCCCAGTGCTGTTGTGCCTGTGGATAGGCTGCACGGGGACTGTGAAGACCAGCAAGAGCTTTCAGGGCTGGCCCCTTCCTTGTGGGAGAAAGAGCCGCACGTTTGCTTTTTCGGAAAGAGGCTCTGCCGAGAACAAGCACCGTGAGATGCTGAGTCTCTGGGAAAGCACAGATGCCCAGTGCTGTTGTGCCTGTGGATAGGCTGCACGGGGACGGTGTAGAGCAGCAAGAGCTTTCAGGGCTGCCCCCTTCCTTGTGGGAGAAAGAGCCGGACGTTTGCTTTTTGGAAAAAGGCTCTGCCGAGAACGAGCACCGTGAGATGTAACGACTATGGGAAAGCAGAGAAGTCCAGTTCTGTTGTGCCTGTGGATAGGGTGCACGGGGACTGTGAAGACCAGCAAGAGCTTTCAGGGCTTACCCCTTCCTTATGGAAGAAGGAGCCGGACGTTTGCCTCTTCAGAAAAAGGCTCTGCCGAGAACGAGCGCCGTGAGAGGTACCGACTGTGAGAAAGCCGAGAAGCCCAGTGCTGTTGTGCCTGTGGATAGGCTGCACGGGGACTGTGAAGACGAGCAAGAGCTTTCAGGGCTGGCCCCTTCCTTGTGGGAGAAAGAGCCGCACGTATTGCTTTTTGGAAAAAGGCTCTGCCGAGAACGAGCGCCGTGAGATGTACCGACTATGGGAAAGCAGAGAAGTCCAGTTCTGTTGTGCCTGTGGATAGGGTGCACGGGGACGGTGTAGAGCAGCAAGAGCTTTCAGGGCTGGCCCCTTCCTTGTGGGAGAAAGAGCCGCACGTTTGATTTTTCGGAAAGAGGCTCTGCCGAGAACAAGCACCGTGACATGTACCGACTGTGAGAAAGCAGAGAAGCCCAGTGCTGTTGTGCCTGTGGATAGGCTGCACGGGGACTGTGAAGACCAGCAAGAGCTTTAAGGGCTGGCCCCTTCCTTATGGGAGAAAGAGCCGCACATTTGCTTTTTCGGAAAGAGGCTCTGCCGAGAACGAGCGCCGTGAGATGCTGAGTCTCTGGGAAAGCACAGATGCCCAGTGCTGTTGTGCCTGTGGATAGGCTGCACGGGGACTGTGAAGACGAGCAAGAGCTTTCAGGGCTGGCCCCTTCCTTGTGGGAGAAAGAGCCGCACGTATTGCTTTTTGGAAAAAGGCTCTGCCGAGAACGAGCGCCGTGAGATGTACCGACTATGGGAAAGCAGAGAAGTCCAGTTCTGTTGTGCCTGTGGATAGGGTGCACGGGGACGGTGTAGAGCAGCAAGAGCTTTCAGGGCTGGCCCCTTCCTTGTGGGAGAAAGAGCCGCACGTTTGATTTTTCGGAAAGAGGCTCTGCCGAGAACAAGCACCGTGACATGTACCGACTGTGAGAAAGCAGAGAAGCCCAGTGCTGTTGTGCCTGTGGATAGGCTGCACGGGGACTGTGAAGACCAGCAAGAGCTTTCAGGGCTGGCCCCTTCCTTATGGGAGAAAGAGCCGCACGTTTGCTTTTTCGGAAAGAGGCTCTGCCGAGAACGAGCACCGTGAGATGCTGAGTCTCTGGGAAAGCACAGATGCCCAGTGCTGTTGTGCCTGTGGATAGGCTGCACGGGGACGGTGTAGAGCAGCAAGAGCTTTCAGGGCTGGCCCCTTCCTTGTGGGAGAAAGAGGCGGACGTTTGCTTTTTAGAAAAAGGCTCTGCCGAGAACGAGCGCCGTGAGATGTACCGACTATGGGAAAGCAGAGAAGTTCATTTCTGTTGTGCCTGTGGATAGGCTGCACGGGGACTGTGAAGACCAGCAAGAGCTTTCAGGGCTGGCCCCTTCCTTGTGGGAGAAATTGCCGGACGTTTTCTTTTTGGAAAAAGGCTGTGCCGAGAACGAGCGCCGTGAGATGTACCGACTATGGGAAAGCAGAGAAGTCCAGTTCTGTTGTGCCTGTGGATAGGGTGCACGGGAATGGTGAAGACCAGCAAGAGCTTTCAGGGCTGGCCCCTTCCTTATGGGAGAAAGAGCCGGACATTTGATTTTTCGGAAAGAGGCTCTGCCGAGAACAAGCACCGTGAATTGCTGAGTGTCTGGGAAAGCACAGATGCCCAGTGCTGTTGTGCCTGTGGATAGGGTGCACGGGGACTGTGAAGACCAGCAAGAGCTTTCAGGGCTTACCCCTTCCATGTGGGAGTAAGAGCCGCACGTTTGCTTTTTCGGAAATAGGCTCTGCCGAGAACGAGCACCGTGAGATGCTGAGTCTCTGGGAAAGCACAGATGCCCAGTGCTGTTGTGCCTGTGGATAGGGTGCACGGGGACGGTGAAGACCAGCAAGAGGTTTCAGGGCTGGCCCCTTCCTTGTGGGAGAAAGAGGCGGACGTTTGCTTTTTAGAAAAAGGCTCTGCCGAGAACGAGCGCCGTGAGATGTACCGACTATGGGAAAGCCGAGAAGTCCAGTTCTGTTGTGCCTGTGGATAGGGTGCACGGGAACGGTGAAGATCAGCAAGAGCTTTCAGGGCTTACCCCTTCCTTATGGAAGAAGGAGCCGGACGTTTGCCTTTTCAGAAAAAGGCTCTGCCGAGAACGAGCGCCGTGAGATGTACCGACTATGGGAAAGCAGAGAAGTTCATTTCTGTTGTGCCTGTGGATAGGCTGCACGGGGACTGTGAAGACCAGCAAGAGCTTTCAGGGCTGGCCCCTTCCTTGTGGGAGAAAGAGCTGCACGTTTGCTTTTTGGAAAGAGGCTCTGCCGAGAACGAGCACCGTGAGATGCTGAGTCTCTTGGAAAGCACAGATGCCCAGTGCTGTTGTGCCTGTGGATAGGCTGCACGGGGACTGTGAAGACTAGCAAGAGCTTTCAGGGCTGGATCCTTCCTTGTGGGAGAAAGAGCCGCACGTTTGCTTTTTCGGAAAGAGGCTCTGCCGAGAACAAGCACCATGAGATGCTGAGTCTCTGGGAAAGCCGAGAAGTCCAATTCTGTTGTGCCTGTGGATAGGGTGCATGGGGACGGTGTAGAGCAGCAAGAGGTTTCAGGGCTGGCCCCTTCCTTGTGGGAGAAAGAGCCGGACGTTTCCCTTTTTGGAAAGAGTCTCTGCCGAGAACGAGCGCCGTGAGATGTACCGACTATGGGAAAGCAGAGAAGTCCAGTTCTGTTGTGCCTGTGGATAGGCTGCACGGGGACTGTGAAGACCAGCAAGAGCTTTCAGGGCTGGCCCCTTCCTTGTGGGAGAAAGAGCCGCACGTTTGATTTTTCGGAAAGAGGCTCTGCCGAGAACAAGCACCGTGAGATGTACCGACTATGGGAAAGCAGAGAAGTTCATTTCTGTTGTGCCTGTGGATAGGGTGCACGGGAACGGTGAAGACCAGCAAGAGATTTCAGGGCTGGCCCCTTCCTTGTGGGAGAAAGAGCCGCACGTTTCCTTTTTCGGAAAGAGGCTCTGCCGAGAACGAGCACCGTGAGATGCTGAGTCTCTGGGAAAGCACAGATGCCCAGTGCTGTTGTGCCTGTGGATAGGCTGCACGGGGACTGTGAAGACCAGCAAGAGCTTTCAGGGCTTACCCATTCCTTGTGGGAGAAAGAGCCGCACGTTTGCTCTTTCGGAAATAGGCTCTGCCGAGAACCAGCGCCGTGAGATGTACCGACTATGGGAAAGCAGAGAAGTCCAGTTCTGTTGTGCCTGTGGATAGGGTGCACGGGGACGGTGTAGAGCAGCAATAGCTTTCAGGGATGGCCCCTTCCTTGTGGGAGAAGAAGCCGGACGTTTCCCTTTTTGGAAAGAGTCTCTGCCGAGAACCAGCGCCGTGAGATGCTGAGTCTCTGGGAAAGCACAGATGCCCAGTGCTGTTGTGACTGTGGATACGCTGCACGGGGACGGTGAAGACCAGCAAGAGCTTTCAGGGCTGGCCCCTTCCTTGTGGGAGAAAGAGGCGGACGTTTGCTTTTTGGAAAAAATCTCTGCCGAGAACGAGCGCCGTGAGATGTACCGACTATGGGAAAGCAGAGAAGTCCAGTTCTGTTGTGCCTGTGGATAGGCTGCACGGGGACTGTGAAGACCAGCAAGAGCTTTCAGGGCTGGCCCCTTCCTTGTGGGAGAAAGAGCCGCACGTTTGATTTTTCGGAAAGAGGCTCTGCCGAGAACGAGCACCGTGAGATGCTGAGTCTCTGGGAAAGCAAAGATGCCCAGTGCTCTTGTGCCTGTGGATAGGATGCACGGGGACTGTGAAGACCAGCAAGAGCTTTCAGGGTTTACAAGTTCCTTGTGGGAGAAAGAGCCGGACGTTTGCTTTTTCGGAAAGAGTCTCTGCCGAGAACCAGCGCCGTGAGATGTACCGACTATGGGAAAGCCGAGAAGTCCAGTTCTGTTGTGCCTGTGGATAGGGTGCACGGGAACGGTGAAGACCAGCAAGAGCTTTCAGGGCTTACCCCTTCCTTATGGAAGAAGGAGCCGGACGTTTGCTTTTTGGAAAAAGGCTCTGTCGAGAACGAGCGCCGTGAGATGTACCGACTATGGGAAAGCAGAGAAGTCCAGTTCTGTTGTGCCTGTGGATAGGGTGCACGGGAATGGTGAAGATCAGCAAGAGCTTTCAGGGCTGGCCCCTTCCTTGTGGGAGAAAGAGACGCACGTATTGCTTTTTCAGAAATAGGCTCTGCCGAGAACGAGCACCGTGAGATGCTGAGTCTCTGGGAAAGCACAGATGCCCAGTGCTGTTGTGCCTGTGGATAGGCTGCACGGGGACTGTGAAGACCAGCAAGAGCTTTCAGGGCTTACCCATTCCTTGTGGGAGAAAGAGCCGCACGTTTGCTCTTTCGGAAATAGGCTCTGCCGAGAACCAGCGCCGTGAGATGTACCGACTATGGGAAAGCAGAGAAGTCCAGTTCTGTTGTGCCTGTGGATAGGGTGCACGGGGACGGTGTAGAGCAGCAATAGCTTTCAGGGATGGCCCCTTCCTTGTGGAAGAAGAAGCCGGACGTTTCCCTTTTTGGAAAGAGTCTCTGCCGAGAACCAGCGCCGTGAGATGCTGAGTCTCTGGGAAAGCACAGATGCCCAGTGCTGTTGTGCCTGTGGATAGGGTGCACGGGGACGGTGAAGACCAGCAAGAGGTTTCAGGGCTGGCTCATTCCTTGTGGGAGAAAGAGGCGGACGTTTGCTTTTTAGAAAAAGGGTCTGCCGAAAACGAGCGCCGTGAGATGCTGAGTCTCTGGGAAAGCACAGATGCCCAGTGCTGTTGTGCCTGTGGATAGGCTGCACGGGGACTGTGAAGACCAGCAAGAGCTTTCAGGGCTGGCCCCTTCCTTGTGGGAGAAAGAGCCGCACGTTTGCTTTTTCGGAAAGAGGCTCTGCCGAGAACAAGCACCGTGAGATGCTGAGTCTCTGGGAAAGCACAGATGCCCAGTGCTGTTGTGCCTGTGGATAGGCTGCACGGGGACGGTGTAGAGCAGCAAGAGCTTTCAGGGCTGCCCCCTTCCTTGTGGGAGAAAGAGCCGGACGTTTGCTTTTTGGAAAAAGGCTCTGCCGAGAAAGAGCACCGTGAGATGTAACGACTATGGGAAAGCAGAGAAGTCCAGTTCTGTTGTGCCTGTGGATAGGGTGCACGGGGACTGTGAAGACCAGCAAGAGCTTTCAGGGCTTACCCCTTCCTTATGGAAGAAGGAGCCGGACGTTTGCCTCTTCAGAAAAAGGCTCTGCCGAGAACGAGCGCCGTGAGAGGTACCGACTGTGAAAAAGCCGAGAAGCCCAGTGCTGTTGTGCCTGTGGATAGGCTGCACGGGGACTGTGAAGACGAGCAAGAGCTTTCAGGGCTGGCCCCTTCCTTGTGGGAGAAAGAGCCGCACGTATTGCTTTTTGGAAAAAGGCTCTGCCGAGAACGAGCGCCGTGAGATGTACCGACTATGGGAAAGCAGAGAAGTCCAGTTCTGTTGTGCCTGTGGATAGGGTGCACGGGGACGGTGTAGAGCAGCAAGAGCTTTCAGGGCTGGCCCCTTCCTTGTGGGAGAAAGAGCCGCACGTTTGATTTTTCGGAAAGAGGCTCTGCCGAGAACAAGCACCGTGACATGTACCGACTGTGAGAAAGCAGAGAAGCCCAGTGCTGTTGTGCCTGTGGATAGGCTGCACGGGGACTGTGAAGACCAGCAAGAGCTTTCAGGGCTGGCCCCTTCCTTGTGGGACAAGGAGCCGGACGTTTTCTTTTTGGAAAAAGGCTCTGCCGAGAACGAGCGCCGTGAGATGTACCGACTATGGGAAAGCAGAGAAGTCCAGTTCTGTTGTGCCTGTGGATAGGGTGCACGGGAATGGTGAAGACCAGCAAGAGCTTTCAGGGCTGGCCCCTTCCTTGTGGGAGAAAGAGGCGGACGTTTGCTTTTTAGAAAAAGGCTCTGCCGAGAACGAGCGCCGTGAGATGTACCGACTATGGGAAAGCAGAGAAGTTCATTTCTGTTGTGCCTGTGGATAGGCTGCACGGGGACTGTGAAGACCAGCAAGAGCTTTCAGGGCTGGCTCCTTCCTTGTGGGAGAAAGAGGCGGACGTTTGCTTTTTAGAAAAAGGATCTGCCGAGAACGAGCGCCGTGAGATGCTGAGTCTCTGGGAAAGCACAGATGCCCAGTGCTGTTGTGCCTGTGGATAGGCTGCACGGGGACTGTGAAGACCAGCAAGAGCTTTCAGGGCTGGCCCCTTCCTTGTGGGAGAAAGAGGCGGACGTTTGCTTTTTAGAAAAAGGCTCTGCCGAGAACGAGCGCCGTGAGATGTACCGACTATGGGAAAGCAGAGAAGTTCATTTCTGTTGTGCCTGTGGATAGGCTGCACGGGGACTGTGAAGACCAGCAAGAGCTTTCAGGGCTGGCCCCTTCCTTGTGGGAGAAAGTGCCGGACGTTTTCTTTTTGGAAAAAGGCTCTGCCGAGAACGAGCGCCGTGAGATGTACCGACTATGGGAAAGCAGAGAAGTCCAGTTCTGTTGTGCCTGTGGATAGGGTGCACGGGAATGGTGAAGACCAGCAAGAGCTTTCAGGGCTGGCCCCTTCCTTATGGGAGAAAGAGCCGGACATTTGATTTTTCGGAAAGAGGCTCTCCCGAGAACAAGCACCGTGAATTGCTGAGTGTCTGGGAAAGCACAGATGCCCAGTGCTGTTGTGCCTGTGGATAGGGTGCACGGGGATGGTGAAGACCAGCAAGAGCTTTCAGGGCTTACCCCTTCCTTGTGGGAGTAAGAGCCGCACGTTTGCTTTTTCGGAAATAGGCTCTGCCGAGAACGAGCACCGTGAGATGCTGAGTCTCTGGGAAAGCACAGATGCCCAGTGCTGTTGTGCCTGTGGATAGGGTGCACGGGGACGGTGAAGACCAGCAAGAGGTTTCAGGGCTGGCTCCTTCCTTGTGGGAGAAAGAGGCGGACGTTTGCTTTTTAGAAAAAGGCTCTGCCGAGAACGAGCGCCGTGAGATGTACCGACTATGGGAAAGCCGAGAAGTCCAGTTCTGTTGTGCCTGTGGATAGGGTGCACGGGAACGGTGAAGATCAGCAAGAGCTTTCAGGGCTTACCCCTTCCTTATGGAAGAAGGAGCCGGACGTTTGCCTTTTCAGAAAAAGGCTCTGCCGAGAACGAGCGCCGTGAGATGTACCGACTGTGAGAAAGCAGAGAAGCCCAGTGCTGTTGTGCCTGTGGATAGGGTGCACGGGGACGGTGAAGACCAGCAAGAGCTTTCAGGGGTCGCCCCTTCCTTGTGGGAGAAAGAGTCGCACGTTTGCTTTTTCGGAAAGAGGCTCTGCCGAGAACGAGCACCGTGAGATGCTGAGTCTCTGGGAAAGCAAAGATGCCCAGTGCTGTTGTGCCTGTGGATAGGGTGCACGGGGACGGTGAAGACCAGCAAGAGCTTTCAGGGCTTACCCCTTCCTTATGGAAGAAGGAGCCGGACGTTTGCCTTTTCAGAAAAAGGCTCTGCCGAGAACGAGCGCCGTGAGATGTACCGACTATGGGAAAGCAGAGAAGTCCAGTTCTGTTGTGCCTGTGGATAGGGTGCACGGGAATGGTGAAGACCAGCAAGAGGTTTCAGGGCTGGCCCCTTCCTTATGGGAGAAAGAGCCGCACGTTTGCTTTTTTGGAAAGAGGCTCTGCCGAGAACGAGCACCGTGAGATGCTGAGTCTCTGGGAAAGCACAGATGCCCAGTGCTGTTGTGCCTGTGGATAGGTTGCACGGGGACGGTGTAGAGCAGCAAGAGCTTTCAGGGCTGGCCCCTTCCTTGTGGGAGAAAGAGCCGGACTTTTCCCTTTTTGGAAAGAGGCTCTGCCGAGAACCAGCGCCGTGAGATGCTGAGTCTCTGGGAAAGCACAGATGCCCAGTGCTGTTGTGCCTGTGGATAGGGTGCACGGGAACGGTGAAGACCAGCAAGAGCTTTCAGGGCTTACCCTTTCCTTATGGAAGAAGGAGCCGGACGTTTGCTTTTTGGAAAAAGGCTCTGCCGAGAACGAGCGCCGTGAGATGTACCGACTATGGGAAAGCAGAGAAGTTCATTTCTGTTGTGCCTGTGGATAGGCTGCACGGGGACTGTGAAGACCAGCAAGAGCTTTCAGGGCTGGCCCCTTCCTTGTGGGAGAAAGAGCCGCACGTTTGCTTTTTTGGAAAGAGGCTCTGCCAAGAACGAGCACCGTGAGATGCTGAGTCTCTGGGAAAGCACAGATGCCCAGTGCTGTTGTGCCTGTGGATAGGCTGCACGGGGACTGTGAAGACCAGCAAGAGCTTTCAGGGCTTACCCATTCCTTGTGGGAGAAAGAGGCGGACGTTTGCTTTTTAGAAAAAGGGTCTGCCGAAAACGAGCGCCGTGAGATGCTGAGTCTCTGGGAAAGCCGAGAAGTCCAATTCTGTTGTGCCTGTGGATAGGGTGCATGGGGACGGTGTAGAGCAGCAAGAGGTTTCAGGGATGGCCCCTTCCTTGTGGAAGAAGAAGCCGGACGTTTCCCTTTTTGGAAAGAGTCTCTGCCGAGAACCAGCGCCGTGAGATGCTGAGTCTCTGGGAAAGCACAGATGCCCAGTGCTGTTGTGCCTGTGGATAGGGTGCACGGGGACGGTGAAGACCAGCAAGAGGTTTCAGGGCTGGCTCCTTCCTTGTGGGAGAAAGAGGCGGACGTTTGCTTTTTAGAAAAAGGGTCTGCCGAAAACGAGCGCCGTGAGATGCTGAGTCTCTGGGAAAGCACAGATGCCCAGTGCTGTTGTGCCTGTGGATAGGCTGCACGGGGACTGTGAAGACCAGCAAGAGCTTTCAGGCCTGGCCCCTTCCTTGTGGGAGAAAGAGCCGCACGTTTGCTTTTTCGGAAAGAGGCTCTGCCGAGAACAAGCACCGTGAGATGCTGAGTCTCTGGGAAAGCACAGATGCCCAGTGCTGTTGTGCCTGTGGATAGGCTGCACGGGGACGGTGTAGAGCAGCAAGAGCTTTCAGGGCTGCCCCCTTCCTTGTGGGAGAAAGAGCCGGACGTTTGCTTTTTGGAAAAAGGCTCTGCCGAGAACGAGCACCGTTAGATGTAACGACTATGGGAAAGCAGAGAAGTCCAGTTCTGTTGTGCCTGTGGATAGGGTGCACGGGGACTGTGAAGACCAGCAAGAGCTTTCAGGGCTTACCCCTTCCTTATGGAAGAAGGAGCTGGACGTTTGCCTCTTCAGAAAAAGGCTCTGCCGAGAACGAGCGCCGTGAGAGGTACCGACTGTGAGAAAGCCGAGAAGCCCAGTGCTGTTGTGCCTGTGGATAGGCTGCACGGGGACTGTGAAGACGAGCAAGAGCTTTCAGGGCTGGCCCCTTCCTTGTGGGAGAAAGAGCCGCACGTATTGCTTTTTGGAAAAAGGCTCTGCCGAGAACGAGCGCCGTGAGATGTACCGACTATGGGAAAGCAGAGAAGTCCAGTTCTGTTGTGCCTGTGGATAGGGTGCACGGGAACGGTGAAGATCAGCAAGAGCTTTCAGGGCTTACCCCTTCCTTATGGAAGAAGGAGCCGGACGTTTGCCTTTTCAGAAAAAGGCTCTGCCGAGAACGAGCGCCGTGAGATGTACCGACTGTGAGAAAGCAGAGAAGCCCAGTGCTGTTGTGCCTGTGGATAGGGTGCACGGGGACGGTGAAGACCAGCAAGAGCTTTCAGGGGTCGCCCCTTCCTTGTGGGAGAAAGAGTCGCACGTTTGCTTTTTCGGAAAGAGGCTCTGCCGAGAACGAGCACCGTGAGATGCTGAGTCTCTGGGAAAGCAAAGATGCCCAGTGCTGTTGTGCCTGTGGATAGGGTGCACGGGGACGGTGAAGACCAGCAAGAGCTTTCAGGGCTTACCCCTTCCTTATGGAAGAAGGAGCCGGACGTTTGCCTTTTCAGAAAAAGGCTCTGCCGAGAACGAGCGCCGTGAGATGTACCGACTATGGGAAAGCAGAGAAGTCCAGTTCTGTTGTGCCTGTGGATAGGGTGCACGGGAATGGTGAAGACCAGCAAGAGGTTTCAGGGCTGGCCCCTTCCTTATGGGAGAAAGAGCCGCACGTTTGCTTTTTTGGAAAGAGGCTCTGCCGAGAACGAGCACCGTGAGATGCTGAGTCTCTGGGAAAGCACAGATGCCCAGTGCTGTTGTGCCTGTGGATAGGTTGCACGGGGACGGTGTAGAGCAGCAAGAGCTTTCAGGGCTGGCCCCTTCCTTGTGGGAGAAAGAGCCGGACTTTTCCCTTTTTGGAAAGAGGCTCTGCCGAGAACCAGCGCCGTGAGATGCTGAGTCTCTGGGAAAGCACAGATGCCCAGTGCTGTTGTGCCTGTGGATAGGGTGCACGGGAACGGTGAAGACCAGCAAGAGCTTTCAGGGCTTACCCTTTCCTTATGGAAGAAGGAGCCGGACGTTTGCTTTTTGGAAAAAGGCTCTGCCGAGAACGAGCGCCGTGAGATGTACCGACTATGGGAAAGCAGAGAAGTTCATTTCTGTTGTGCCTGTGGATAGGCTGCACGGGGACTGTGAAGACCAGCAAGAGCTTTCAGGGCTGGCCCCTTCCTTGTGGGAGAAAGAGCCGCACGTTTGCTTTTTTGGAAAGAGGCTCTGCCAAGAACGAGCACCGTGAGATGCTGAGTCTCTGGGAAAGCACAGATGCCCAGTGCTGTTGTGCCTGTGGATAGGCTGCACGGGGACTGTGAAGACCAGCAAGAGCTTTCAGGGCTTACCCATTCCTTGTGGGAGAAAGAGGCGGACGTTTGCTTTTTAGAAAAAGGGTCTGCCGAAAACGAGCGCCGTGAGATGCTGAGTCTCTGGGAAAGCCGAGAAGTCCAATTCTGTTGTGCCTGTGGATAGGGTGCATGGGGACGGTGTAGAGCAGCAAGAGGTTTCAGGGATGGCCCCTTCCTTGTGGAAGAAGAAGCCGGACGTTTCCCTTTTTGGAAAGAGTCTCTGCCGAGAACCAGCGCCGTGAGATGCTGAGTCTCTGGGAAAGCACAGATGCCCAGTGCTGTTGTGCCTGTGGATAGGGTGCACGGGGACGGTGAAGACCAGCAAGAGGTTTCAGGGCTGGCTCCTTCCTTGTGGGAGAAAGAGGCGGACGTTTGCTTTTTAGAAAAAGGGTCTGCCGAAAACGAGCGCCGTGAGATGCTGAGTCTCTGGGAAAGCACAGATGCCCAGTGCTGTTGTGCCTGTGGATAGGCTGCACGGGGACTGTGAAGACCAGCAAGAGCTTTCAGGCCTGGCCCCTTCCTTGTGGGAGAAAGAGCCGCACGTTTGCTTTTTCGGAAAGAGGCTCTGCCGAGAACAAGCACCGTGAGATGCTGAGTCTCTGGGAAAGCACAGATGCCCAGTGCTGTTGTGCCTGTGGATAGGCTGCACGGGGACGGTGTAGAGCAGCAAGAGCTTTCAGGGCTGCCCCCTTCCTTGTGGGAGAAAGAGCCGGACGTTTGCTTTTTGGAAAAAGGCTCTGCCGAGAACGAGCACCGTTAGATGTAACGACTATGGGAAAGCAGAGAAGTCCAGTTCTGTTGTGCCTGTGGATAGGGTGCACGGGGACTGTGAAGACCAGCAAGAGCTTTCAGGGCTTACCCCTTCCTTATGGAAGAAGGAGCTGGACGTTTGCCTCTTCAGAAAAAGGCTCTGCCGAGAACGAGCGCCGTGAGAGGTACCGACTGTGAGAAAGCCGAGAAGCCCAGTGCTGTTGTGCCTGTGGATAGGCTGCACGGGGACTGTGAAGACCAGCAAGAGCTTTCAGGGCTGGCCCCTTCCTTGTGGGAGAAAGAGCCGCACGTATTGCTTTTTGGAAAAAGGCTCTGCCGAGAACGAGCGCCGTGAGATGTACCGACTATGGGAAAGCAGAGAAGTCCAGTTCTGTTGTGCCTGTGGATAGGGTGCACGGGGACGGTGTAGAGCAGCAAGAGCTTTCAGGGCTGGCCCCTTCCTTGTGGGAGAAAGAGCCGCACGTTTGATTTTTCGGAAAGAGGCTCTGCCGAGAACAAGCACCGTGACATGTACCGACTGTGAGAAAGCAGAGAAGCCCAGTGCTGTTGTGCCTGTGGATAGGCTGCACGGGGACTGTGAAGACCAGCAAGAGCTTTCAGGGCTGGCCCCTTCCTTATGGGAGAAAGAGCCGCACATTTGCTTTTTCGGAAAGAGGCTCTGCCGAGAACGAGCACCGTGAGATGCTGAGTCTCTGGGAAAGCACAGATGCCCAGTGCTGTTGTTACTGTGGATACGCTGCACGGGGACGGTGAAGACCAGCAAGAGCTTTCAGGGCTGGCCCCTTCCTTGTGGGAGAAAGAGGCGGACGTTTGCTTTTTGGAAAAAATCTCTGCCGAGAACGAGCGCCGTGAGATGTACCGACTATGGGAAAGCAGAGAAGTCCAGTTCTGTTGTGCCTGTGGATAGGCTGCACGGGGACTGTGAAGACCAGCAAGAGCTTTCAGGGCTGGCCCCTTCCTTGTGGGAGAAAGAGGCGGACGTTTGCTTTTTAGAAAAAGGCTCTGCCGAGAACGAGCGCCGTGAGATGTACCGACTATGGGAAAGCAGAGAAGTTCATTTCTGTTGTGCCTGTGTATAGGCTGCACGGGGACTGTGAAGACCAGCAAGAGCTTTCAGGGCTGGCCCCTTCCTTGTGGGAGAAAGTGCCGGACGTTTTCTTTTTGGAAAAAGGCTCTGCCGAGAACGAGCGCCGTGAGATGTACCGACTATGGGAAAGCAGAGAAGTCCAGTTCTGTTGTGCCTGTGGATAGGGTGCACGGGAATGGTGAAGACCAGCAAGAGCTTTCAGGGCTTACCCCTTCCTTGTGGGAGTAAGAGCCGCACGTTTGCTTTTTCGGAAATAGGCTCTGCCGAGAACGAGCACCGTGAGATGCTGAGTCTCTGGGAAAGCACAGATGCCCAGTGCTGTTGTGCCTGTGGATAGGGTGCACGGGGACGGTGAAGACCAGCAAGAGGTTTCAGGGCTGGCTCCTTCCTTGTGGGAGAAAGAGGCGGACGTTTGCTTTTTAGAAAAAGGCTCTGCCGAGAACGAGCGCCGTGAGATGTACCGACTATGGGAAAGCCGAGAAGTCCAGTTCTGTTGTGCCTTTGGATAGGGTGCACGGGAACGGTGAAGATCAGCAAGAGCTTTCAGGGCTTACCCCTTCCTTATGGAAGAAGGAGCCGGACGTTTGCCTTTTCAGAAAAAGGCTCTGCCGAGAACGAGCGCCGTGAGATGTACCGACTGTGAGAAAGCAGAGAAGCCCAGTGCTGTTGTGCCTGTGGATAGGGTGCACGGGGACGGTGAAGACCAGCAAGAGCTTTCAGGGGTCGCCCCTTCCTTGTGGGAGAAAGAGCCGCACGTTTGCTTTTTCGGAAAGAGGCTCTGCCGAGAACGAGCACCGTGAGATGCTGAGTCTCTGGGAAAGCAAAGATGCCCATTGCTGTTGTGCCTGTGGATAGGGTGCACGGGGACGGTGAAGACCAGCAAGAGCTTTCAGGGCTTACCCCTTCCTTATGGAAGAAGGAGCCGGACGTTTGCCTTTTCAGAAAAAGGCTCTGCCGAGAACGAGCGCCGTGAGATGTACCGACTATGGGAAAGCAGAGAAGTCCAGTTCTGTTGTGCCTGTGGATAGGGTGCACGGGAATGGTGAAGACCAGCAAGAGGTTTCAGGGCTGGCCCCTTCCTTATGGGAGAAAGAGCCGGACGTTTGATTTTTCAGAAAGAGGCTCTGCCGAGAACAAGCACCGTGAGATGCTGAGTCTCTGGGAAAGCACAGATGCCCAGTGCTGTTGTGCCTGTGGATAGGCTGCACGGGGACGGTGTAGAGCAGCAAGAGCTTTCAGGGCTGGCCCCTTCCTTGTGGGAGAAAGAGCCGGACGTTTCCCTTTTTGGAAAGAGGCTCTGCCGAGAACCAGCGCCGTGAGATGCTGAGTCTCTGGGAAAGCACAGATGCCCAGTGCTGTTGTGCCTGTGGATAGGCTGCACGGGAACGGTGAAGACCAGCAAGAGCTTTCAGGGCTTACCCTTTCCTTATGGAAGAAGGAGCCGGACGTTTGCTTTTTGGAAAAAGGCTCTGCCGAGAACGAGCGCCGTGAGATGTACCGACTATGGGAAAGCAGAGAAGTTCATTTCTGTTGTGCCTGTGGATAGGCTGCACGGAAATGGTGAAGACCAGCAAGAGCTTTCAGGGCTGGCACCTTCCTTGTGGGAGAAAGAGCCGCACGTTTGCTTTTTTGGAAAGAGGCTCTGCCGAGAACGAGCACCGTGAGATGCTGAGTCTCTGGGAAAGCACAGATGCCCAGTGCTGTTGTGCCTGTGGATAGGCTGCACGGGGACTGTGAAGACCAGCAAGAGCTTTCAGGGCTTACCCATTCCTTGTGGGAGAAAGAGCCGCACGTTTGCTTTTTCGGAAAGAGGCTCTGCCGAGAACAAGCACCATGAGATGCTGAGTCTCTGGGAAAGCCGAGAAGTCCAATTCTGTTGTGCCTGTGGATAGGGTGCATGGGGACGGTGTAGAGCAGCAAGAGGTTTCAGGGCTGGCCCCTTCCTTGTGGGAGAAAGAGCCGGACATTTCCCTTTTTGGAAAGAGTCTCTGCCGAGAACGAGCGCCGTGAGATGTACCGACTGTGGGAAAGCAGAGAAGTCCAGTTCTGTTGTGCCTGTGGATAGGCTGCACGGGGACTGTGAAGACCAGCAAGAGCTTTCAGGGCTGGCCCCTTCCTTGTGGGAGAAAGAGCCGCACGTTTGATTTTTCGGAAAGCGGCTCTGCCGAGAAAGAGCACCGTGAGATGCTGAGTCACTGGGAAAGCAAAGATGCCCAGTGCTGTTGTGCCTGTGGATAGGCTGCACGGGGACTGTGAAGACCAGCAAGAGCTTTCAGGGCTGGCCCCTTCCTTGTGGGAGAAAGAGCCGCACGTTTGATTTTTCGGAAAGAGGCTCTGCCGAGAACAAGCACCGTGACATGTACCGACTGTGAGAAAGCAGAGAAGCCCAGTGCTGTTGTGCCTGTGGATAGGGTGCACGGGGACTGTGAAGACCAGCAAGAGCTTTCAGGGCTGGCCCCTTCCTTATGGGAGAAAGAGCCGCACGTTTGCTTTTTCGGAAAGAGGCTCTGCCGAGAACGAGCACCGTGAGATGCTGAGTCTCTGGGAAAGCACAGATGCCCAGTGCTGTTGTGCCTGTGGATAGGGTGCACGGGGACGGTGAAGACCAGCCAGAGGTTTCAGGGCTGGCTCCTTCCTTGTGGGAGAAAGAGGCGGACGTTTGCTTTTTAGAAAAAGGGTCTGCCGAGAACGAGCGCCGTGAGATGCTGAGTCTCTGGGAAAGCACAGATGCCCAGTGCTGTTGTGCCTGTGGATAGGCTGCACGGGGACTGTGAAGACCAGCAAGAGCTTTCAGGCCTGGCCCCTTCCTTGTGGGAGAAAGAGCCGCACGTTTGCTTTTTCGGAAAGAGGCTCTGCCGAGAACAAGCACAGTGAGATGCTGAGTCTCTGGGAAAGCACAGATGCCCAGTGCTGTTGTGCCTGTGGATAGGGTGCACGGGGACGGTGTAGAGCAGCAAGAGGTTTCAGGGCTGGCCCCTTCCTTGTGGGAGAAAGAGCCGGACGTTTCCCTTTTTGGAAAGAGGCTCTGCCGAGAACCAGCGCCGTGAGATGCTGAGTCTCTGGGAAAGCACAGATGCCCAGTGCTGTTGTGCCTGTGGATAGGGTGCACGGGAACGGTGAAGACCAGCAAGAGCTTTCAGGGCTTACCCTTTCCTTATGGAAGAAGGAGCCGGACGTTTGCTTTTTGGAAAAAGGCTCTGCCGAGAACGAGCACCGTGAGATGTACCGACTATGGGAAAGCAGAGAAGTTCATTTCTGTTGTGCCTGTGGATAGGCTGCACGGGGACTGTGAAGACCAGCAAGAGCTTTCAGGGCTGGCCCCTTCCTTGTGGGAGAAAGAGCCGCACGTTTGCTTTTTTGGAAAGAGGCTCTGCCGAGAACGAGCACCGTGAGATGCTGAGTCTCTGGGAAAGCACAGATGCCCAGTGCTGTTGTGCCTGTGGATAGGCTGCACGGGGACTGTGAAGACCAGCAAGAGCTTTCAGGGCTTACCCATTCCTTGTGGGAGAAAGAGCCGCACGTTTGCTTTTTCGGAAAGAGGCTCTGCTGAGAACAAGCACCATGTGATGCTGAGTCTCTGGGAAAGCCGAGAAGTCCAATTCTGTTGTGCCTGTGGATAGGGTGCATGGGGACGGTGTAGAGCAGCAAGAGGTTTCAGGGCTGGCCCCTTCCTTGTGGGAGAAAGAGCCGGACGTTTCCCTTTTTGGAAAGAGTCTCTGCCGAGAACGAGCGCCGTGAGATGTACCGACTGTGGGAAAGCAGAGAAGTCCAGTTCTGTTGTGCCTGTGGATAGGCTGCACGGGGACTGTGAAGACCAGCAAGAGCTTTCAGGGCTGGCCCCTTCCTTGTGGGAGAAAGAGCCGCACGTTTGATTTTTCGGAAAGAGGCTCTGCCGAGAACAAGCACCGTGACATGTACCGACTATGGGAAAGCAGAGAAGTTCATTTCTGTTGTGCCTGTGGATAGGGTGCACGGGAACGGTGAAGACCAGCAAGAGATTTCAGGGCTGGCCCCTTCCTTGTGGGAGAAAGAGCCGCACGTTTCCTTTTTCGGAAAGAGGCTCTGCCGAGAACGAGCACCGTGAGATGCTGAGTCTCTGGGAAAGCAAAGATGCCCAGTGCTCTTGTGCCTGTGGATAGGGTGCACGGGGACTGTGAAGACCAGCAAGAGCTTTCAGGGTTTACAAGTTCCTTGTGGGAGAAAGAGCCGGACGTTTGCTTTTTCGGAAAGAGTCTCTGCCGAGAACCAGCGCCGTGAGATGTACCGACTATGGGAAAGCCGAGAAGTCCAGTTCTGTTGTGCCTGTGGATAGGGTGCACGGGAACGGTGAAGACCAGCAAGAGCTTTCAGGGCTTACCCCTTCCTTATGGAAGAAGGAGCCGGACGTTTGCCTTTTCAGAAAAAGGCTCTGCCGAGAACGAGCGCCGTGAGATGTACCGACTATGGGAAAGCAGAGAAGCCCAGTGCTGTTGTGCCTGAGCATAGGCTGCACGGGGATTGTGAAGACGAGCAAGAGCTTTCAGGGCTGGCCCCTTCCTTGTGGGAGAAAGAGCCGCACGTATTGCTTCTTCGGAAAAAGGCTCTGCCGAGAACGAGCACCGTGAGATGCTGAGTCTCTGGGAAAGCACAGATGCCCAGTGCTGTTGTGCCTGTGGATAGGGTGCACGGGGACTGTGAAGACCAGCAAGAGCTTTCACGGCTGGCTCCTTCCTTGTGGGAGAAAGAGCCGCACGTTTGCTTTTTTGGAAAGAGGCTCTGCCGAGAACGAGCACCGTGAGATGCTGAGTCTCTGGGAAAGCACAGATGCCCAGTGCTGTTGTGCCTGTGGATAGGGTGCACGGGGACTGTGAAGACCAGCAAGAGCTTTCAGGGCTGGCCCCTTCCTTATGGGAGAAAGAGCCGCACGTTTGCTTTTTCGGAAAGAGGCTCTGCCGAGAACGAGCACCGTGAGATGCTGAGTCTCTGGGAAAGCACAGATGCCCAGTGCTGTTGTGCCTGTGGATAGGGTGCACGGGGACGGTGAAGACCAGCCAGAGGTTTCAGGGCTGGCTCCTTCCTTGTGGGAGAAAGAGGCGGACGTTTGCTTTTTAGAAAAAGGGTCTGCCGAGAACGAGCGCCGTGAGATGCTGAGTCTCTGGGAAAGCACAGATGCCCAGTGCTGTTGTGCCTGTGGATAGGCTGCACGGGGACTGTGAAGACCAGCAAGAGCTTTCAGGCCTGGCCCCTTCCTTGTGGGAGAAAGAGCCGCACGTTTGCTTTTTCGGAAAGAGGCTCTGCCGAGAACAAGCACAGTGAGATGCTGAGTCTCTGGGAAAGCACAGATGCCCAGTGCTGTTGTGCCTGTGGATAGGGTGCACGGGGACGGTGTAGAGCAGCAAGAGGTTTCAGGGCTGGCCCCTTCCTTGTGGGAGAAAGAGCCGGACGTTTCCCTTTTTGGAAAGAGGCTCTGCCGAGAACCAGCGCCGTGAGATGCTGAGTCTCTGGGAAAGCACAGATGCCCAGTGCTGTTGTGCCTGTGGATAGGGTGCACGGGAACGGTGAAGACCAGCAAGAGCTTTCAGGGCTTACCCTTTCCTTATGGAAGAAGGAGCCGGACGTTTGCTTTTTGGAAAAAGGCTCTGCCGAGAACGAGCACCGTGAGATGTACCGACTATGGGAAAGCAGAGAAGTTCATTTCTGTTGTGCCTGTGGATAGGCTGCACGGGGACTGTGAAGACCAGCAAGAGCTTTCAGGGCTGGCCCCTTCCTTGTGGGAGAAAGAGCCGCACGTTTGCTTTTTTGGAAAGAGGCTCTGCCGAGAACGAGCACCGTGAGATGCTGAGTCTCTGGGAAAGCACAGATGCCCAGTGCTGTTGTGCCTGTGGATAGGCTGCACGGGGACTGTGAAGACCAGCAAGAGCTTTCAGGGCTGGCCCCTTCCTTGTGGGAGAAAGAGCCGCACGTTTGCTTTTTCGGAAAGAGGCTCTGCTGAGAACAAGCACCATGTGATGCTGAGTCTCTGGGAAAGCCGAGAAGTCCAATTCTGTTGTGCCTGTGGATAGGGTGCATGGGGACGGTGTAGAGCAGCAAGAGGTTTCAGGGCTGGCCCCTTCCTTGTGGGAGAAAGAGCCGGACGTTTCCCTTTTTGGAAAGAGTCTCTGCCGAGAACGAGCGCCGTGAGATGTACCGACTGTGGGAAAGCAGAGAAGTCCAGTTCTGTTGTGCCTGTGGATAGGCTGCACGGGGACTGTGAAGACCAGCAAGAGCTTTCAGGGCTGGCCCCTTCCTTGTGGGAGAAAGAGCCGCACGTTTGATTTTTCGGAAAGAGGCTCTGCCGAGAACAAGCACCGTGACATGTACCGACTATGGGAAAGCAGAGAAGTTCATTTCTGTTGTGCCTGTGGATAGGGTGCACGGGAACGGTGAAGACCAGCAAGAGATTTCAGGGCTGGCCCCTTCCTTGTGGGAGAAAGAGCCGCACGTTTCCTTTTTCGGAAAGAGGCTCTGCCGAGAACGAGCACCGTGAGATGCTGAGTCTCTGGGAAAGCAAAGATGCCCAGTGCTCTTGTGCCTGTGGATAGGGTGCACGGGGACTGTGAAGACCAGCAAGAGCTTTCAGGGTTTACAAGTTCCTTGTGGGAGAAAGAGCCGGACGTTTGCTTTTTCGGAAAGAGTCTCTGCCGAGAACCAGCGCCGTGAGATGTACCGACTATGGGAAAGCCGAGAAGTCCAGTTCTGTTGTGCCTGTGGATAGGGTGCACGGGAACGGTGAAGACCAGCAAGAGCTTTCAGGGCTTACCCCTTCCTTATGGAAGAAGGAGCCGGACGTTTGCCTTTTCAGAAAAAGGCTCTGCCGAGAACGAGCGCCGTGAGATGTACCGACTATGGGAAAGCAGAGAAGCCCAGTGCTGTTGTGCCTGAGCATAGGCTGCACGGGGATTGTGAAGACGAGCAAGAGCTTTCAGGGCTGGCCCCTTCCTTGTGGGAGAAAGAGCCGCACGTATTGCTTCTTCGGAAAAAGGCTCTGCCGAGAACGAGCACCGTGAGATGCTGAGTCTCTGGGAAAGCACAGATGCCCAGTGCTGTTGTGCCTGTGGATAGGGTGCACGGGGACTGTGAAGACCAGCAAGAGCTTTCACGGCTGGCTCCTTCCTTGTGGGAGAAAGAGCCGCACGTTTGATTTTTCGGAAAGAGGCTCTGCCGAGAACAAGCACCGTGACATGTACCGACTATGGGAAAGCAGAGAAGTTCATTTCTGTTGTGCCTGTGGATAGGGTGCACGGGAACGGTGAAGACCAGCAAGAGATTTCAGGGCTGGCCCCTTCCTTGTGGGAGAAAGAGCCGCACGTTTCCTTTTTCGGAAAGAGGCTCTGCCGAGAACGAGCACCGTGAGATGCTGAGTCTCTGGGAAAGCAAAGATGCCCAGTGCTCTTGTGCCTGTGGATAGGGTGCACGGGGACTGTGAAGACCAGCAAGAGCTTTCAGGGTTTACAAGTTCCTTGTGGGAGAAAGAGCCGGACGTTTGCTTTTTCGGAAAGAGTCTCTGCCGAGAACCAGCGCCGTGAGATGTACCGACTATGGGAAAGCAGAGAAGTCCAGTTCTGTTGTGCCTGTGGATAGGGTGCACGGGGACGGTGAAGACCAGCAAGAGCTTTCAGGGCTTACCCCTTCCTTATGGAAGAAGGAGCCGGACGTTTGCCTTTTCAGAAAAAGGCTCTGCCGAGAACGAGCGCCGTGAGATGTACCGACTGTGAGAAAGCAGAGAAGCCCAGTGCTGTTGTGCCTGAGCATAGGCTGCACGGGGACTGTGAAGACGAGCAAGAGCTTTCAGGGCTGGCCCCTTCCTTGTGGGAGAAAGAGCCGCACGTATTGCTTTTTCGGAAATAGGCTCTGCCGAGAACGAGCACCGTGAGATGCTGAGTCTCTGGGAAAGCACAGATGCCCAGTGCTGTTGTGCCTGTGGATAGGGTGCACGGGGACTGTGAAGACCAGCAAGAGCTTTCAGGGCTTACCCCTTCCTTATGGAAGAAGGAGCTGGACGTTTGCCTCTTCAGAAAAAGGCTCTGCCGAGAACGAGCGCCGTGAGAGGTACCGACTGTGAGAAAGCCGAGAAGCCCAGTGCTGTTGTGCCTGTGGATAGGCTGCACGGGGACTGTGAAGACGAGCAAGAGCTTTCAGGGCTGGCCCCTTCCTTGTGGGAGAAAGAGCCGCACGTATTGCTTTTTGGAAAAAGGCTCTGCCGAGAACGAGCGCCGTGAGATGTACCGACTATGGGAAAGCAGAGAAGTCCAGTTCTGTTGTGCCTGTGGATAGGGTGCACGGGGACGGTGTAGAGCAGCAAGAGCTTTCAGGGCTGGCCCCTTCCTTGTGGGAGAAAGAGCCGCACGTTTGATTTTTCGGAAAGAGGCTCTGCCGAGAACAAGCACCGTGAGATGTACCGACTATGGGAAAGCAGAGAAGTCCAGTTCTGTTGTGCCTGTGGATAGGGTGCACGGGAATGGTGAAGACCAGCAAGAGCTTTCAGGGCTGGCCCCTTCCTTATGGGAGAAAGAGCCGGACATTTGATTTTTCGGAAAGAGGCTCTCCCGAGAACAAGCACCGTGAATTGCTGAGTGTCTGGGAAAGCACAGATGCCCAGTGCTGTTGTGCCTGTGGATAGGGTGCACGGGGATGGTGAAGACCAGCAAGAGCTTTCAGGGCTTACCCCTTCCTTGTGGGAGTAAGAGCCGCACGTTTGCTTTTTCGGAAATAGGCTCTGCCGAGAACGAGCACCGTGAGATGCTGAGTCTCTGGGAAAGCACAGATGCCCAGTGCTGTTGTGCCTGTGGATAGGGTGCACGGGGACGGTGAAGACCAGCAAGAGGTTTCAGGGCTGGCTCCTTCCTTGTGGGAGAAAGAGGCGGACGTTTGCTTTTTAGAAAAAGGCTCTGCCGAGAACGAGCGCCGTGAGATGTACCGACTATGGGAAAGCCGAGAAGTCCAGTTCTGTTGTGCCTGTGGATAGGGTGCACGGGAACGGTGAAGATCAGCAAGAGCTTTCAGGGCTTACCCCTTCCTTATGGAAGAAGGAGCCGGACGTTTGCCTTTTCAGAAAAAGGCTCTGCCGAGAACGAGCGCCGTGAGATGTACCGACTGTGAGAAAGCAGAGAAGCCCAGTGCTGTTGTGCCTGTGGATAGGGTGCACGGGGACGGTGAAGACCAGCAAGAGCTTTCAGGGGTCGCCCCTTCCTTGTGGGAGAAAGAGTCGCACGTTTGCTTTTTCGGAAAGAGGCTCTGCCGAGAACGAGCACCGTGAGATGCTGAGTCTCTGGGAAAGCAAAGATGCCCAGTGCTGTTGTGCCTGTGGATAGGGTGCACGGGGACGGTGAAGACCAGCAAGAGCTTTCAGGGCTTACCCCTTCCTTATGGAAGAAGGAGCCGGACGTTTGCCTTTTCAGAAAAAGGCTCTGCCGAGAACGAGCGCCGTGAGATGTACCGACTATGGGAAAGCAGAGAAGTCCAGTTCTGTTGTGCCTGTGGATAGGGTGCACGGGAATGGTGAAGACCAGCAAGAGGTTTCAGGGCTGGCCCCTTCCTTATGGGAGAAAGAGCCGCACGTTTGCTTTTTTGGAAAGAGGCTCTGCCGAGAACGAGCACCGTGAGATGCTGAGTCTCTGGGAAAGCACAGATGCCCAGTGCTGTTGTGCCTGTGGATAGGTTGCACGGGGACGGTGTAGAGCAGCAAGAGCTTTCAGGGCTGGCCCCTTCCTTGTGGGAGAAAGAGCCGGACTTTTCCCTTTTTGGAAAGAGGCTCTGCCGAGAACCAGCGCCGTGAGATGCTGAGTCTCTGGGAAAGCACAGATGCCCAGTGCTGTTGTGCCTGTGGATAGGGTGCACGGGAACGGTGAAGACCAGCAAGAGCTTTCAGGGCTTACCCTTTCCTTATGGAAGAAGGAGCCGGACGTTTGCTTTTTGGAAAAAGGCTCTGCCGAGAACGAGCGCCGTGAGATGTACCGACTATGGGAAAGCAGAGAAGTTCATTTCTGTTGTGCCTGTGGATAGGCTGCACGGGGACTGTGAAGACCAGCAAGAGCTTTCAGGGCTGGCCCCTTCCTTGTGGGAGAAAGAGCCGCACGTTTGCTTTTTTGGAAAGAGGCTCTGCCAAGAACGAGCACCGTGAGATGCTGAGTCTCTGGGAAAGCACAGATGCCCAGTGCTGTTGTGCCTGTGGATAGGCTGCACGGGGACTGTGAAGACCAGCAAGAGCTTTCAGGGCTTACCCATTCCTTGTGGGAGAAAGAGGCGGACGTTTGCTTTTTAGAAAAAGGGTCTGCCGAAAACGAGCGCCGTGAGATGCTGAGTCTCTGGGAAAGCCGAGAAGTCCAATTCTGTTGTGCCTGTGGATAGGGTGCATGGGGACGGTGTAGAGCAGCAAGAGGTTTCAGGGATGGCCCCTTCCTTGTGGAAGAAGAAGCCGGACGTTTCCCTTTTTGGAAAGAGTCTCTGCCGAGAACCAGCGCCGTGAGATGCTGAGTCTCTGGGAAAGCACAGATGCCCAGTGCTGTTGTGCCTGTGGATAGGGTGCACGGGGACGGTGAAGACCAGCAAGAGGTTTCAGGGCTGGCTCCTTCCTTGTGGGAGAAAGAGGCGGACGTTTGCTTTTTAGAAAAAGGGTCTGCCGAAAACGAGCGCCGTGAGATGCTGAGTCTCTGGGAAAGCACAGATGCCCAGTGCTGTTGTGCCTGTGGATAGGCTGCACGGGGACTGTGAAGACCAGCAAGAGCTTTCAGGCCTGGCCCCTTCCTTGTGGGAGAAAGAGCCGCACGTTTGCTTTTTCGGAAAGAGGCTCTGCCGAGAACAAGCACCGTGAGATGCTGAGTCTCTGGGAAAGCACAGATGCCCAGTGCTGTTGTGCCTGTGGATAGGCTGCACGGGGACGGTGTAGAGCAGCAAGAGCTTTCAGGGCTGCCCCCTTCCTTGTGGGAGAAAGAGCCGGACGTTTGCTTTTTGGAAAAAGGCTCTGCCGAGAACGAGCACCGTTAGATGTAACGACTATGGGAAAGCAGAGAAGTCCAGTTCTGTTGTGCCTGTGGATAGGGTGCACGGGGACTGTGAAGACCAGCAAGAGCTTTCAGGGCTTACCCCTTCCTTATGGAAGAAGGAGCTGGACGTTTGCCTCTTCAGAAAAAGGCTCTGCCGAGAACGAGCGCCGTGAGAGGTACCGACTGTGAGAAAGCCGAGAAGCCCAGTGCTGTTGTGCCTGTGGATAGGCTGCACGGGGACTGTGAAGACGAGCAAGAGCTTTCAGGGCTGGCCCCTTCCTTGTGGGAGAAAGAGCCGCACGTATTGCTTTTTGGAAAAAGGCTCTGCCGAGAACGAGCGCCGTGAGATGTACCGACTATGGGAAAGCAGAGAAGTCCAGTTCTGTTGTGCCTGTGGATAGGGTGCACGGGAACGGTGAAGATCAGCAAGAGCTTTCAGGGCTTACCCCTTCCTTATGGAAGAAGGAGCCGGACGTTTGCCTTTTCAGAAAAAGGCTCTGCCGAGAACGAGCGCCGTGAGATGTACCGACTGTGAGAAAGCAGAGAAGCCCAGTGCTGTTGTGCCTGTGGATAGGGTGCACGGGGACGGTGAAGACCAGCAAGAGCTTTCAGGGGTCGCCCCTTCCTTGTGGGAGAAAGAGTCGCACGTTTGCTTTTTCGGAAAGAGGCTCTGCCGAGAACGAGCACCGTGAGATGCTGAGTCTCTGGGAAAGCAAAGATGCCCAGTGCTGTTGTGCCTGTGGATAGGGTGCACGGGAACGGTGAAGACCAGCAAGAGCTTTCAGGGCTTACCCCTTCCTTATGGAAGAAGGAGCCGGACGTTTGCCTTTTCAGAAAAAGGCTCTGCCGAGAACGAGCGCCGTGAGATGTACCGACTATGGGAAAGCAGAGAAGTCCAGTTCTGTTGTGCCTGTGGATAGGGTGCACGGGAATGGTGAAGACCAGCAAGAGGTTTCAGGGCTGGCCCCTTCCTTATGGGAGAAAGAGCCGCACGTTTGCTTTTTTGGAAAGAGGCTCTGCCGAGAACGAGCACCGTGAGATGCTGAGTCTCTGGGAAAGCACAGATGCCCAGTGCTGTTGTGCCTGTGGATAGGTTGCACGGGGACGGTGTAGAGCAGCAAGAGCTTTCAGGGCTGGCCCCTTCCTTGTGGGAGAAAGAGCCGGACTTTTCCCTTTTTGGAAAGAGGCTCTGCCGAGAACCAGCGCCGTGAGATGCTGAGTCTCTGGGAAAGCACAGATGCCCAGTGCTGTTGTGCCTGTGGATAGGGTGCACGGGAACGGTGAAGACCAGCAAGAGCTTTCAGGGCTTACCCTTTCCTTATGGAAGAAGGAGCCGGACGTTTGCTTTTTGGAAAAAGGCTCTGCCGAGAACGAGCGCCGTGAGATGTACCGACTATGGGAAAGCAGAGAAGTTCATTTCTGTTGTGCCTGTGGATAGGCTGCACGGGGACTGTGAAGACCAGCAAGAGCTTTCAGGGCTGGCCCCTTCCTTGTGGGAGAAAGAGCCGCACGTTTGCTTTTTTGGAAAGAGGCTCTGCCAAGAACGAGCACCGTGAGATGCTGAGTCTCTGGGAAAGCACAGATGCCCAGTGCTGTTGTGCCTGTGGATAGGCTGCACGGGGACTGTGAAGACCAGCAAGAGCTTTCAGGGCTTACCCATTCCTTGTGGGAGAAAGAGGCGGACGTTTGCTTTTTAGAAAAAGGGTCTGCCGAAAACGAGCGCCGTGAGATGCTGAGTCTCTGGGAAAGCCGAGAAGTCCAATTCTGTTGTGCCTGTGGATAGGGTGCATGGGGACGGTGTAGAGCAGCAAGAGGTTTCAGGGATGGCCCCTTCCTTGTGGAAGAAGAAGCCGGACGTTTCCCTTTTTGGAAAGAGTCTCTGCCGAGAACCAGCGCCGTGAGATGCTGAGTCTCTGGGAAAGCACAGATGCCCAGTGCTGTTGTGCCTGTGGATAGGGTGCACGGGGACGGTGAAGACCAGCAAGAGGTTTCAGGGCTGGCTCCTTCCTTGTGGGAGAAAGAGGCGGACGTTTGCTTTTTAGAAAAAGGGTCTGCCGAAAACGAGCGCCGTGAGATGCTGAGTCTCTGGGAAAGCACAGATGCCCAGTGCTGTTGTGCCTGTGGATAGGCTGCACGGGGACTGTGAAGACCAGCAAGAGCTTTCAGGCCTGGCCCCTTCCTTGTGGGAGAAAGAGCCGCACGTTTGCTTTTTCGGAAAGAGGCTCTGCCGAGAACAAGCACCGTGAGATGCTGAGTCTCTGGGAAAGCACAGATGCCCAGTGCTGTTGTGCCTGTGGATAGGCTGCACGGGGACGGTGTAGAGCAGCAAGAGCTTTCAGGGCTGCCCCCTTCCTTGTGGGAGAAAGAGCCGGACGTTTGCTTTTTGGAAAAAGGCTCTGCCGAGAACGAGCACCGTTAGATGTAACGACTATGGGAAAGCAGAGAAGTCCAGTTCTGTTGTGCCTGTGGATAGGGTGCACGGGGACTGTGAAGACCAGCAAGAGCTTTCAGGGCTTACCCCTTCCTTATGGAAGAAGGAGCTGGACGTTTGCCTCTTCAGAAAAAGGCTCTGCCGAGAACGAGCGCCGTGAGAGGTACCGACTGTGAGAAAGCCGAGAAGCCCAGTGCTGTTGTGCCTGTGGATAGGCTGCACGGGGACTGTGAAGACCAGCAAGAGCTTTCAGGGCTGGCCCCTTCCTTGTGGGAGAAAGAGCCGCACGTATTGCTTTTTGGAAAAAGGCTCTGCCGAGAACGAGCGCCGTGAGATGTACCGACTATGGGAAAGCAGAGAAGTCCAGTTCTGTTGTGCCTGTGGATAGGGTGCACGGGGACGGTGTAGAGCAGCAAGAGCTTTCAGGGCTGGCCCCTTCCTTGTGGGAGAAAGAGCCGCACGTTTGATTTTTCGGAAAGAGGCTCTGCCGAGAACAAGCACCGTGACATGTACCGACTGTGAGAAAGCAGAGAAGCCCAGTGCTGTTGTGCCTGTGGATAGGCTGCACGGGGACTGTGAAGACCAGCAAGAGCTTTCAGGGCTGGCCCCTTCCTTATGGGAGAAAGAGCCGCACATTTGCTTTTTCGGAAAGAGGCTCTGCCGAGAACGAGCACCGTGAGATGCTGAGTCTCTGGGAAAGCACAGATGCCCAGTGCTGTTGTTACTGTGGATACGCTGCACGGGGACGGTGAAGACCAGCAAGAGCTTTCAGGGCTGGCCCCTTCCTTGTGGGAGAAAGAGGCGGACGTTTGCTTTTTGGAAAAAATCTCTGCCGAGAACGAGCGCCGTGAGATGTACCGACTATGGGAAAGCAGAGAAGTCCAGTTCTGTTGTGCCTGTGGATAGGCTGCACGGGGACTGTGAAGACCAGCAAGAGCTTTCAGGGCTGGCCCCTTCCTTGTGGGAGAAAGAGGCGGACGTTTGCTTTTTAGAAAAAGGCTCTGCCGAGAACGAGCGCCGTGAGATGTACCGACTATGGGAAAGCAGAGAAGTTCATTTCTGTTGTGCCTGTGTATAGGCTGCACGGGGACTGTGAAGACCAGCAAGAGCTTTCAGGGCTGGCCCCTTCCTTGTGGGAGAAAGTGCCGGACGTTTTCTTTTTGGAAAAAGGCTCTGCCGAGAACGAGCGCCGTGAGATGTACCGACTATGGGAAAGCAGAGAAGTCCAGTTCTGTTGTGCCTGTGGATAGGGTGCACGGGAATGGTGAAGACCAGCAAGAGCTTTCAGGGCTTACCCCTTCCTTGTGGGAGTAAGAGCCGCACGTTTGCTTTTTCGGAAATAGGCTCTGCCGAGAACGAGCACCGTGAGATGCTGAGTCTCTGGGAAAGCACAGATGCCCAGTGCTGTTGTGCCTGTGGATAGGGTGCACGGGGACGGTGAAGACCAGCAAGAGGTTTCAGGGCTGGCTCCTTCCTTGTGGGAGAAAGAGGCGGACGTTTGCTTTTTAGAAAAAGGCTCTGCCGAGAACGAGCGCCGTGAGATGTACCGACTATGGGAAAGCCGAGAAGTCCAGTTCTGTTGTGCCTTTGGATAGGGTGCACGGGAACGGTGAAGATCAGCAAGAGCTTTCAGGGCTTACCCCTTCCTTATGGAAGAAGGAGCCGGACGTTTGCCTTTTCAGAAAAAGGCTCTGCCGAGAACGAGCGCCGTGAGATGTACCGACTGTGAGAAAGCAGAGAAGCCCAGTGCTGTTGTGCCTGTGGATAGGGTGCACGGGGACGGTGAAGACCAGCAAGAGCTTTCAGGGGTCGCCCCTTCCTTGTGGGAGAAAGAGCCGCACGTTTGCTTTTTCGGAAAGAGGCTCTGCCGAGAACGAGCACCGTGAGATGCTGAGTCTCTGGGAAAGCAAAGATGCCCATTGCTGTTGTGCCTGTGGATAGGGTGCACGGGGACGGTGAAGACCAGCAAGAGCTTTCAGGGCTTACCCCTTCCTTATGGAAGAAGGAGCCGGACGTTTGCCTTTTCAGAAAAAGGCTCTGCCGAGAACGAGCGCCGTGAGATGTACCGACTATGGGAAAGCAGAGAAGTCCAGTTCTGTTGTGCCTGTGGATAGGGTGCACGGGAATGGTGAAGACCAGCAAGAGGTTTCAGGGCTGGCCCCTTCCTTATGGGAGAAAGAGCCGGACGTTTGATTTTTCAGAAAGAGGCTCTGCCGAGAACAAGCACCGTGAGATGCTGAGTCTCTGGGAAAGCACAGATGCCCAGTGCTGTTGTGCCTGTGGATAGGCTGCACGGGGACGGTGTAGAGCAGCAAGAGCTTTCAGGGCTGGCCCCTTCCTTGTGGGAGAAAGAGCCGGACGTTTCCCTTTTTGGAAAGAGGCTCTGCCGAGAACCAGCGCCGTGAGATGCTGAGTCTCTGGGAAAGCACAGATGCCCAGTGCTGTTGTGCCTGTGGATAGGCTGCACGGGAACGGTGAAGACCAGCAAGAGCTTTCAGGGCTTACCCTTTCCTTATGGAAGAAGGAGCCGGACGTTTGCTTTTTGGAAAAAGGCTCTGCCGAGAACGAGCGCCGTGAGATGTACCGACTATGGGAAAGCAGAGAAGTTCATTTCTGTTGTGCCTGTGGATAGGCTGCACGGAAATGGTGAAGACCAGCAAGAGCTTTCAGGGCTGGCACCTTCCTTGTGGGAGAAAGAGCCGCACGTTTGCTTTTTTGGAAAGAGGCTCTGCCGAGAACGAGCACCGTGAGATGCTGAGTCTCTGGGAAAGCACAGATGCCCAGTGCTGTTGTGCCTGTGGATAGGCTGCACGGGGACTGTGAAGACCAGCAAGAGCTTTCAGGGCTTACCCATTCCTTGTGGGAGAAAGAGCCGCACGTTTGCTTTTTCGGAAAGAGGCTCTGCCGAGAACAAGCACCATGAGATGCTGAGTCTCTGGGAAAGCCGAGAAGTCCAATTCTGTTGTGCCTGTGGATAGGGTGCATGGGGACGGTGTAGAGCAGCAAGAGGTTTCAGGGCTGGCCCCTTCCTTGTGGGAGAAAGAGCCGGACATTTCCCTTTTTGGAAAGAGTCTCTGCCGAGAACGAGCGCCGTGAGATGTACCGACTGTGGGAAAGCAGAGAAGTCCAGTTCTGTTGTGCCTGTGGATAGGCTGCACGGGGACTGTGAAGACCAGCAAGAGCTTTCAGGGCTGGCCCCTTCCTTGTGGGAGAAAGAGCCGCACGTTTGATTTTTCGGAAAGCGGCTCTGCCGAGAAAGAGCACCGTGAGATGCTGAGTCACTGGGAAAGCAAAGATGCCCAGTGCTGTTGTGCCTGTGGATAGGCTGCACGGGGACTGTGAAGACCAGCAAGAGCTTTCAGGGCTGGCCCCTTCCTTGTGGGAGAAAGAGCCGCACGTTTGATTTTTCGGAAAGAGGCTCTGCCGAGAACAAGCACCGTGACATGTACCGACTGTGAGAAAGCAGAGAAGCCCAGTGCTGTTGTGCCTGTGGATAGGGTGCACGGGGACTGTGAAGACCAGCAAGAGCTTTCAGGGCTGGCCCCTTCCTTATGGGAGAAAGAGCCGCACGTTTGCTTTTTCGGAAAGAGGCTCTGCCGAGAACGAGCACCGTGAGATGCTGAGTCTCTGGGAAAGCACAGATGCCCAGTGCTGTTGTGCCTGTGGATAGGGTGCACGGGGACGGTGAAGACCAGCCAGAGGTTTCAGGGCTGGCTCCTTCCTTGTGGGAGAAAGAGGCGGACGTTTGCTTTTTAGAAAAAGGGTCTGCCGAGAACGAGCGCCGTGAGATGCTGAGTCTCTGGGAAAGCACAGATGCCCAGTGCTGTTGTGCCTGTGGATAGGCTGCACGGGGACTGTGAAGACCAGCAAGAGCTTTCAGGCCTGGCCCCTTCCTTGTGGGAGAAAGAGCCGCACGTTTGCTTTTTCGGAAAGAGGCTCTGCCGAGAACAAGCACAGTGAGATGCTGAGTCTCTGGGAAAGCACAGATGCCCAGTGCTGTTGTGCCTGTGGATAGGGTGCACGGGGACGGTGTAGAGCAGCAAGAGGTTTCAGGGCTGGCCCCTTCCTTGTGGGAGAAAGAGCCGGACGTTTCCCTTTTTGGAAAGAGGCTCTGCCGAGAACCAGCGCCGTGAGATGCTGAGTCTCTGGGAAAGCACAGATGCCCAGTGCTGTTGTGCCTGTGGATAGGGTGCACGGGAACGGTGAAGACCAGCAAGAGCTTTCAGGGCTTACCCTTTCCTTATGGAAGAAGGAGCCGGACGTTTGCTTTTTGGAAAAAGGCTCTGCCGAGAACGAGCACCGTGAGATGTACCGACTATGGGAAAGCAGAGAAGTTCATTTCTGTTGTGCCTGTGGATAGGCTGCACGGGGACTGTGAAGACCAGCAAGAGCTTTCAGGGCTGGCCCCTTCCTTGTGGGAGAAAGAGCCGCACGTTTGCTTTTTTGGAAAGAGGCTCTGCCGAGAACGAGCACCGTGAGATGCTGAGTCTCTGGGAAAGCACAGATGCCCAGTGCTGTTGTGCCTGTGGATAGGCTGCACGGGGACTGTGAAGACCAGCAAGAGCTTTCAGGGCTTACCCATTCCTTGTGGGAGAAAGAGCCGCACGTTTGCTTTTTCGGAAAGAGGCTCTGCTGAGAACAAGCACCATGTGATGCTGAGTCTCTGGGAAAGCCGAGAAGTCCAATTCTGTTGTGCCTGTGGATAGGGTGCATGGGGACGGTGTAGAGCAGCAAGAGGTTTCAGGGCTGGCCCCTTCCTTGTGGGAGAAAGAGCCGGACGTTTCCCTTTTTGGAAAGAGTCTCTGCCGAGAACGAGCGCCGTGAGATGTACCGACTGTGGGAAAGCAGAGAAGTCCAGTTCTGTTGTGCCTGTGGATAGGCTGCACGGGGACTGTGAAGACCAGCAAGAGCTTTCAGGGCTGGCCCCTTCCTTGTGGGAGAAAGAGCCGCACGTTTGATTTTTCGGAAAGAGGCTCTGCCGAGAACAAGCACCGTGACATGTACCGACTATGGGAAAGCAGAGAAGTTCATTTCTGTTGTGCCTGTGGATAGGGTGCACGGGAACGGTGAAGACCAGCAAGAGATTTCAGGGCTGGCCCCTTCCTTGTGGGAGAAAGAGCCGCACGTTTCCTTTTTCGGAAAGAGGCTCTGCCGAGAACGAGCACCGTGAGATGCTGAGTCTCTGGGAAAGCAAAGATGCCCAGTGCTCTTGTGCCTGTGGATAGGGTGCACGGGGACTGTGAAGACCAGCAAGAGCTTTCAGGGTTTACAAGTTCCTTGTGGGAGAAAGAGCCGGACGTTTGCTTTTTCGGAAAGAGTCTCTGCCGAGAACCAGCGCCGTGAGATGTACCGACTATGGGAAAGCCGAGAAGTCCAGTTCTGTTGTGCCTGTGGATAGGGTGCACGGGAACGGTGAAGACCAGCAAGAGCTTTCAGGGCTTACCCCTTCCTTATGGAAGAAGGAGCCGGACGTTTGCCTTTTCAGAAAAAGGCTCTGCCGAGAACGAGCGCCGTGAGATGTACCGACTATGGGAAAGCAGAGAAGCCCAGTGCTGTTGTGCCTGAGCATAGGCTGCACGGGGATTGTGAAGACGAGCAAGAGCTTTCAGGGCTGGCCCCTTCCTTGTGGGAGAAAGAGCCGCACGTATTGCTTCTTCGGAAAAAGGCTCTGCCGAGAACGAGCACCGTGAGATGCTGAGTCTCTGGGAAAGCACAGATGCCCAGTGCTGTTGTGCCTGTGGATAGGGTGCACGGGGACTGTGAAGACCAGCAAGAGCTTTCACGGCTGGCTCCTTCCTTGTGGGAGAAAGAGCCGCACGTTTGCTTTTTTGGAAAGAGGCTCTGCCGAGAACGAGCACCGTGAGATGCTGAGTCTCTGGGAAAGCACAGATGCCCAGTGCTGTTGTGCCTGTGGATAGGGTGCACGGGGACTGTGAAGACCAGCAAGAGCTTTCAGGGCTGGCCCCTTCCTTATGGGAGAAAGAGCCGCACGTTTGCTTTTTCGGAAAGAGGCTCTGCCGAGAACGAGCACCGTGAGATGCTGAGTCTCTGGGAAAGCACAGATGCCCAGTGCTGTTGTGCCTGTGGATAGGGTGCACGGGGACGGTGAAGACCAGCCAGAGGTTTCAGGGCTGGCTCCTTCCTTGTGGGAGAAAGAGGCGGACGTTTGCTTTTTAGAAAAAGGGTCTGCCGAGAACGAGCGCCGTGAGATGCTGAGTCTCTGGGAAAGCACAGATGCCCAGTGCTGTTGTGCCTGTGGATAGGCTGCACGGGGACTGTGAAGACCAGCAAGAGCTTTCAGGCCTGGCCCCTTCCTTGTGGGAGAAAGAGCCGCACGTTTGCTTTTTCGGAAAGAGGCTCTGCCGAGAACAAGCACAGTGAGATGCTGAGTCTCTGGGAAAGCACAGATGCCCAGTGCTGTTGTGCCTGTGGATAGGGTGCACGGGGACGGTGTAGAGCAGCAAGAGGTTTCAGGGCTGGCCCCTTCCTTGTGGGAGAAAGAGCCGGACGTTTCCCTTTTTGGAAAGAGGCTCTGCCGAGAACCAGCGCCGTGAGATGCTGAGTCTCTGGGAAAGCACAGATGCCCAGTGCTGTTGTGCCTGTGGATAGGGTGCACGGGAACGGTGAAGACCAGCAAGAGCTTTCAGGGCTTACCCTTTCCTTATGGAAGAAGGAGCCGGACGTTTGCTTTTTGGAAAAAGGCTCTGCCGAGAACGAGCGCCGTGAGATGTACCGACTATGGGAAAGCAGAGAAGTCCAGTTCTGTTGTGCCTGTGGATAGGGTGCACGGGAACGGTGAAGATCAGCAAGAGCTTTCAGGGCTTACCCCTTCCTTATGGAAGAAGGAGCCGGACGTTTGCCTTTTCAGAAAAAGGCTCTGCCGAGAACGAGCGCCGTGAGATGTACCGACTGTGAGAAAGCAGAGAAGCCCAGTGCTGTTGTGCCTGTGGATAGGGTGCACGGGGACGGTGAAGACCAGCAAGAGCTTTCAGGGGTCGCCCCTTCCTTGTGGGAGAAAGAGTCGCACGTTTGCTTTTTCGGAAAGAGGCTCTGCCGAGAACGAGCACCGTGAGATGCTGAGTCTCTGGGAAAGCAAAGATGCCCAGTGCTGTTGTGCCTGTGGATAGGGTGCACGGGGACGGTGAAGACCAGCAAGAGCTTTCAGGGCTTACCCCTTCCTTATGGAAGAAGGAGCCGGACGTTTGCCTTTTCAGAAAAAGGCTCTGCCGAGAACGAGCGCCGTGAGATGTACCGACTATGGGAAAGCAGAGAAGTCCAGTTCTGTTGTGCCTGTGGATAGGGTGCACGGGAATGGTGAAGACCAGCAAGAGGTTTCAGGGCTGGCCCCTTCCTTATGGGAGAAAGAGCCGCACGTTTGCTTTTTTGGAAAGAGGCTCTGCCGAGAACGAGCACCGTGAGATGCTGAGTCTCTGGGAAAGCACAGATGCCCAGTGCTGTTGTGCCTGTGGATAGGTTGCACGGGGACGGTGTAGAGCAGCAAGAGCTTTCAGGGCTGGCCCCTTCCTTGTGGGAGAAAGAGCCGGACTTTTCCCTTTTTGGAAAGAGGCTCTGCCGAGAACCAGCGCCGTGAGATGCTGAGTCTCTGGGAAAGCACAGATGCCCAGTGCTGTTGTGCCTGTGGATAGGGTGCACGGGAACGGTGAAGACCAGCAAGAGCTTTCAGGGCTTACCCTTTCCTTATGGAAGAAGGAGCCGGACGTTTGCTTTTTGGAAAAAGGCTCTGCCGAGAACGAGCGCCGTGAGATGTACCGACTATGGGAAAGCAGAGAAGTTCATTTCTGTTGTGCCTGTGGATAGGCTGCACGGGGACTGTGAAGACCAGCAAGAGCTTTCAGGGCTGGCCCCTTCCTTGTGGGAGAAAGAGCCGCACGTTTGCTTTTTTGGAAAGAGGCTCTGCCAAGAACGAGCACCGTGAGATGCTGAGTCTCTGGGAAAGCACAGATGCCCAGTGCTGTTGTGCCTGTGGATAGGCTGCACGGGGACTGTGAAGACCAGCAAGAGCTTTCAGGGCTTACCCATTCCTTGTGGGAGAAAGAGGCGGACGTTTGCTTTTTAGAAAAAGGGTCTGCCGAAAACGAGCGCCGTGAGATGCTGAGTCTCTGGGAAAGCCGAGAAGTCCAATTCTGTTGTGCCTGTGGATAGGGTGCATGGGGACGGTGTAGAGCAGCAAGAGGTTTCAGGGATGGCCCCTTCCTTGTGGAAGAAGAAGCCGGACGTTTCCCTTTTTGGAAAGAGTCTCTGCCGAGAACCAGCGCCGTGAGATGCTGAGTCTCTGGGAAAGCACAGATGCCCAGTGCTGTTGTGCCTGTGGATAGGGTGCACGGGGACGGTGAAGACCAGCAAGAGGTTTCAGGGCTGGCTCCTTCCTTGTGGGAGAAAGAGGCGGACGTTTGCTTTTTAGAAAAAGGGTCTGCCGAAAACGAGCGCCGTGAGATGCTGAGTCTCTGGGAAAGCACAGATGCCCAGTGCTGTTGTGCCTGTGGATAGGCTGCACGGGGACTGTGAAGACCAGCAAGAGCTTTCAGGCCTGGCCCCTTCCTTGTGGGAGAAAGAGCCGCACGTTTGCTTTTTCGGAAAGAGGCTCTGCCGAGAACAAGCACCGTGAGATGCTGAGTCTCTGGGAAAGCACAGATGCCCAGTGCTGTTGTGCCTGTGGATAGGCTGCACGGGGACGGTGTAGAGCAGCAAGAGCTTTCAGGGCTGCCCCCTTCCTTGTGGGAGAAAGAGCCGGACGTTTGCTTTTTGGAAAAAGGCTCTGCCGAGAACGAGCACCGTTAGATGTAACGACTATGGGAAAGCAGAGAAGTCCAGTTCTGTTGTGCCTGTGGATAGGGTGCACGGGGACTGTGAAGACCAGCAAGAGCTTTCAGGGCTTACCCCTTCCTTATGGAAGAAGGAGCTGGACGTTTGCCTCTTCAGAAAAAGGCTCTGCCGAGAACGAGCGCCGTGAGAGGTACCGACTGTGAGAAAGCCGAGAAGCCCAGTGCTGTTGTGCCTGTGGATAGGCTGCACGGGGACTGTGAAGACGAGCAAGAGCTTTCAGGGCTGGCCCCTTCCTTGTGGGAGAAAGAGCCGCACGTATTGCTTTTTGGAAAAAGGCTCTGCCGAGAACGAGCGCCGTGAGATGTACCGACTATGGGAAAGCAGAGAAGTCCAGTTCTGTTGTGCCTGTGGATAGGGTGCACGGGAACGGTGAAGATCAGCAAGAGCTTTCAGGGCTTACCCCTTCCTTATGGAAGAAGGAGCCGGACGTTTGCCTTTTCAGAAAAAGGCTCTGCCGAGAACGAGCGCCGTGAGATGTACCGACTGTGAGAAAGCAGAGAAGCCCAGTGCTGTTGTGCCTGTGGATAGGGTGCACGGGGACGGTGAAGACCAGCAAGAGCTTTCAGGGGTCGCCCCTTCCTTGTGGGAGAAAGAGTCGCACGTTTGCTTTTTCGGAAAGAGGCTCTGCCGAGAACGAGCACCGTGAGATGCTGAGTCTCTGGGAAAGCAAAGATGCCCAGTGCTGTTGTGCCTGTGGATAGGGTGCACGGGAACGGTGAAGACCAGCAAGAGCTTTCAGGGCTTACCCCTTCCTTATGGAAGAAGGAGCCGGACGTTTGCCTTTTCAGAAAAAGGCTCTGCCGAGAACGAGCGCCGTGAGATGTACCGACTATGGGAAAGCAGAGAAGTCCAGTTCTGTTGTGCCTGTGGATAGGGTGCACGGGAATGGTGAAGACCAGCAAGAGGTTTCAGGGCTGGCCCCTTCCTTATGGGAGAAAGAGCCGCACGTTTGCTTTTTTGGAAAGAGGCTCTGCCGAGAACGAGCACCGTGAGATGCTGAGTCTCTGGGAAAGCACAGATGCCCAGTGCTGTTGTGCCTGTGGATAGGTTGCACGGGGACGGTGTAGAGCAGCAAGAGCTTTCAGGGCTGGCCCCTTCCTTGTGGGAGAAAGAGCCGGACTTTTCCCTTTTTGGAAAGAGGCTCTGCCGAGAACCAGCGCCGTGAGATGCTGAGTCTCTGGGAAAGCACAGATGCCCAGTGCTGTTGTGCCTGTGGATAGGGTGCACGGGAACGGTGAAGACCAGCAAGAGCTTTCAGGGCTTACCCTTTCCTTATGGAAGAAGGAGCCGGACGTTTGCTTTTTGGAAAAAGGCTCTGCCGAGAACGAGCGCCGTGAGATGTACCGACTATGGGAAAGCAGAGAAGTTCATTTCTGTTGTGCCTGTGGATAGGCTGCACGGGGACTGTGAAGACCAGCAAGAGCTTTCAGGGCTGGCCCCTTCCTTGTGGGAGAAAGAGCCGCACGTTTGCTTTTTTGGAAAGAGGCTCTGCCAAGAACGAGCACCGTGAGATGCTGAGTCTCTGGGAAAGCACAGATGCCCAGTGCTGTTGTGCCTGTGGATAGGCTGCACGGGGACTGTGAAGACCAGCAAGAGCTTTCAGGGCTTACCCATTCCTTGTGGGAGAAAGAGGCGGACGTTTGCTTTTTAGAAAAAGGGTCTGCCGAAAACGAGCGCCGTGAGATGCTGAGTCTCTGGGAAAGCCGAGAAGTCCAATTCTGTTGTGCCTGTGGATAGGGTGCATGGGGACGGTGTAGAGCAGCAAGAGGTTTCAGGGATGGCCCCTTCCTTGTGGAAGAAGAAGCCGGACGTTTCCCTTTTTGGAAAGAGTCTCTGCCGAGAACCAGCGCCGTGAGATGCTGAGTCTCTGGGAAAGCACAGATGCCCAGTGCTGTTGTGCCTGTGGATAGGGTGCACGGGGACGGTGAAGACCAGCAAGAGGTTTCAGGGCTGGCTCCTTCCTTGTGGGAGAAAGAGGCGGACGTTTGCTTTTTAGAAAAAGGGTCTGCCGAAAACGAGCGCCGTGAGATGCTGAGTCTCTGGGAAAGCACAGATGCCCAGTGCTGTTGTGCCTGTGGATAGGCTGCACGGGGACTGTGAAGACCAGCAAGAGCTTTCAGGCCTGGCCCCTTCCTTGTGGGAGAAAGAGCCGCACGTTTGCTTTTTCGGAAAGAGGCTCTGCCGAGAACAAGCACCGTGAGATGCTGAGTCTCTGGGAAAGCACAGATGCCCAGTGCTGTTGTGCCTGTGGATAGGCTGCACGGGGACGGTGTAGAGCAGCAAGAGCTTTCAGGGCTGCCCCCTTCCTTGTGGGAGAAAGAGCCGGACGTTTGCTTTTTGGAAAAAGGCTCTGCCGAGAACGAGCACCGTTAGATGTAACGACTATGGGAAAGCAGAGAAGTCCAGTTCTGTTGTGCCTGTGGATAGGGTGCACGGGGACTGTGAAGACCAGCAAGAGCTTTCAGGGCTTACCCCTTCCTTATGGAAGAAGGAGCTGGACGTTTGCCTCTTCAGAAAAAGGCTCTGCCGAGAACGAGCGCCGTGAGAGGTACCGACTGTGAGAAAGCCGAGAAGCCCAGTGCTGTTGTGCCTGTGGATAGGCTGCACGGGGACTGTGAAGACCAGCAAGAGCTTTCAGGGCTGGCCCCTTCCTTGTGGGAGAAAGAGCCGCACGTATTGCTTTTTGGAAAAAGGCTCTGCCGAGAACGAGCGCCGTGAGATGTACCGACTATGGGAAAGCAGAGAAGTCCAGTTCTGTTGTGCCTGTGGATAGGGTGCACGGGGACGGTGTAGAGCAGCAAGAGCTTTCAGGGCTGGCCCCTTCCTTGTGGGAGAAAGAGCCGCACGTTTGATTTTTCGGAAAGAGGCTCTGCCGAGAACAAGCACCGTGACATGTACCGACTGTGAGAAAGCAGAGAAGCCCAGTGCTGTTGTGCCTGTGGATAGGCTGCACGGGGACTGTGAAGACCAGCAAGAGCTTTCAGGGCTGGCCCCTTCCTTATGGGAGAAAGAGCCGCACATTTGCTTTTTCGGAAAGAGGCTCTGCCGAGAACGAGCACCGTGAGATGCTGAGTCTCTGGGAAAGCACAGATGCCCAGTGCTGTTGTTACTGTGGATACGCTGCACGGGGACGGTGAAGACCAGCAAGAGCTTTCAGGGCTGGCCCCTTCCTTGTGGGAGAAAGAGGCGGACGTTTGCTTTTTGGAAAAAATCTCTGCCGAGAACGAGCGCCGTGAGATGTACCGACTATGGGAAAGCAGAGAAGTCCAGTTCTGTTGTGCCTGTGGATAGGCTGCACGGGGACTGTGAAGACCAGCAAGAGCTTTCAGGGCTGGCCCCTTCCTTGTGGGAGAAAGAGGCGGACGTTTGCTTTTTAGAAAAAGGCTCTGCCGAGAACGAGCGCCGTGAGATGTACCGACTATGGGAAAGCAGAGAAGTTCATTTCTGTTGTGCCTGTGTATAGGCTGCACGGGGACTGTGAAGACCAGCAAGAGCTTTCAGGGCTGGCCCCTTCCTTGTGGGAGAAAGTGCCGGACGTTTTCTTTTTGGAAAAAGGCTCTGCCGAGAACGAGCGCCGTGAGATGTACCGACTATGGGAAAGCAGAGAAGTCCAGTTCTGTTGTGCCTGTGGATAGGGTGCACGGGAATGGTGAAGACCAGCAAGAGCTTTCAGGGCTTACCCCTTCCTTGTGGGAGTAAGAGCCGCACGTTTGCTTTTTCGGAAATAGGCTCTGCCGAGAACGAGCACCGTGAGATGCTGAGTCTCTGGGAAAGCACAGATGCCCAGTGCTGTTGTGCCTGTGGATAGGGTGCACGGGGACGGTGAAGACCAGCAAGAGGTTTCAGGGCTGGCTCCTTCCTTGTGGGAGAAAGAGGCGGACGTTTGCTTTTTAGAAAAAGGCTCTGCCGAGAACGAGCGCCGTGAGATGTACCGACTATGGGAAAGCCGAGAAGTCCAGTTCTGTTGTGCCTTTGGATAGGGTGCACGGGAACGGTGAAGATCAGCAAGAGCTTTCAGGGCTTACCCCTTCCTTATGGAAGAAGGAGCCGGACGTTTGCCTTTTCAGAAAAAGGCTCTGCCGAGAACGAGCGCCGTGAGATGTACCGACTGTGAGAAAGCAGAGAAGCCCAGTGCTGTTGTGCCTGTGGATAGGGTGCACGGGGACGGTGAAGACCAGCAAGAGCTTTCAGGGGTCGCCCCTTCCTTGTGGGAGAAAGAGCCGCACGTTTGCTTTTTCGGAAAGAGGCTCTGCCGAGAACGAGCACCGTGAGATGCTGAGTCTCTGGGAAAGCAAAGATGCCCATTGCTGTTGTGCCTGTGGATAGGGTGCACGGGGACGGTGAAGACCAGCAAGAGCTTTCAGGGCTTACCCCTTCCTTATGGAAGAAGGAGCCGGACGTTTGCCTTTTCAGAAAAAGGCTCTGCCGAGAACGAGCGCCGTGAGATGTACCGACTATGGGAAAGCAGAGAAGTCCAGTTCTGTTGTGCCTGTGGATAGGGTGCACGGGAATGGTGAAGACCAGCAAGAGGTTTCAGGGCTGGCCCCTTCCTTATGGGAGAAAGAGCCGGACGTTTGATTTTTCAGAAAGAGGCTCTGCCGAGAACAAGCACCGTGAGATGCTGAGTCTCTGGGAAAGCACAGATGCCCAGTGCTGTTGTGCCTGTGGATAGGCTGCACGGGGACGGTGTAGAGCAGCAAGAGCTTTCAGGGCTGGCCCCTTCCTTGTGGGAGAAAGAGCCGGACGTTTCCCTTTTTGGAAAGAGGCTCTGCCGAGAACCAGCGCCGTGAGATGCTGAGTCTCTGGGAAAGCACAGATGCCCAGTGCTGTTGTGCCTGTGGATAGGCTGCACGGGAACGGTGAAGACCAGCAAGAGCTTTCAGGGCTTACCCTTTCCTTATGGAAGAAGGAGCCGGACGTTTGCTTTTTGGAAAAAGGCTCTGCCGAGAACGAGCGCCGTGAGATGTACCGACTATGGGAAAGCAGAGAAGTTCATTTCTGTTGTGCCTGTGGATAGGCTGCACGGAAATGGTGAAGACCAGCAAGAGCTTTCAGGGCTGGCACCTTCCTTGTGGGAGAAAGAGCCGCACGTTTGCTTTTTTGGAAAGAGGCTCTGCCGAGAACGAGCACCGTGAGATGCTGAGTCTCTGGGAAAGCACAGATGCCCAGTGCTGTTGTGCCTGTGGATAGGCTGCACGGGGACTGTGAAGACCAGCAAGAGCTTTCAGGGCTTACCCATTCCTTGTGGGAGAAAGAGCCGCACGTTTGCTTTTTCGGAAAGAGGCTCTGCCGAGAACAAGCACCATGAGATGCTGAGTCTCTGGGAAAGCCGAGAAGTCCAATTCTGTTGTGCCTGTGGATAGGGTGCATGGGGACGGTGTAGAGCAGCAAGAGGTTTCAGGGCTGGCCCCTTCCTTGTGGGAGAAAGAGCCGGACATTTCCCTTTTTGGAAAGAGTCTCTGCCGAGAACGAGCGCCGTGAGATGTACCGACTGTGGGAAAGCAGAGAAGTCCAGTTCTGTTGTGCCTGTGGATAGGCTGCACGGGGACTGTGAAGACCAGCAAGAGCTTTCAGGGCTGGCCCCTTCCTTGTGGGAGAAAGAGCCGCACGTTTGATTTTTCGGAAAGCGGCTCTGCCGAGAAAGAGCACCGTGAGATGCTGAGTCACTGGGAAAGCAAAGATGCCCAGTGCTGTTGTGCCTGTGGATAGGCTGCACGGGGACTGTGAAGACCAGCAAGAGCTTTCAGGGCTGGCCCCTTCCTTGTGGGAGAAAGAGCCGCACGTTTGATTTTTCGGAAAGAGGCTCTGCCGAGAACAAGCACCGTGACATGTACCGACTGTGAGAAAGCAGAGAAGCCCAGTGCTGTTGTGCCTGTGGATAGGGTGCACGGGGACTGTGAAGACCAGCAAGAGCTTTCAGGGCTGGCCCCTTCCTTATGGGAGAAAGAGCCGCACGTTTGCTTTTTCGGAAAGAGGCTCTGCCGAGAACGAGCACCGTGAGATGCTGAGTCTCTGGGAAAGCACAGATGCCCAGTGCTGTTGTGCCTGTGGATAGGGTGCACGGGGACGGTGAAGACCAGCCAGAGGTTTCAGGGCTGGCTCCTTCCTTGTGGGAGAAAGAGGCGGACGTTTGCTTTTTAGAAAAAGGGTCTGCCGAGAACGAGCGCCGTGAGATGCTGAGTCTCTGGGAAAGCACAGATGCCCAGTGCTGTTGTGCCTGTGGATAGGCTGCACGGGGACTGTGAAGACCAGCAAGAGCTTTCAGGCCTGGCCCCTTCCTTGTGGGAGAAAGAGCCGCACGTTTGCTTTTTCGGAAAGAGGCTCTGCCGAGAACAAGCACAGTGAGATGCTGAGTCTCTGGGAAAGCACAGATGCCCAGTGCTGTTGTGCCTGTGGATAGGGTGCACGGGGACGGTGTAGAGCAGCAAGAGGTTTCAGGGCTGGCCCCTTCCTTGTGGGAGAAAGAGCCGGACGTTTCCCTTTTTGGAAAGAGGCTCTGCCGAGAACCAGCGCCGTGAGATGCTGAGTCTCTGGGAAAGCACAGATGCCCAGTGCTGTTGTGCCTGTGGATAGGGTGCACGGGAACGGTGAAGACCAGCAAGAGCTTTCAGGGCTTACCCTTTCCTTATGGAAGAAGGAGCCGGACGTTTGCTTTTTGGAAAAAGGCTCTGCCGAGAACGAGCACCGTGAGATGTACCGACTATGGGAAAGCAGAGAAGTTCATTTCTGTTGTGCCTGTGGATAGGCTGCACGGGGACTGTGAAGACCAGCAAGAGCTTTCAGGGCTGGCCCCTTCCTTGTGGGAGAAAGAGCCGCACGTTTGCTTTTTTGGAAAGAGGCTCTGCCGAGAACGAGCACCGTGAGATGCTGAGTCTCTGGGAAAGCACAGATGCCCAGTGCTGTTGTGCCTGTGGATAGGCTGCACGGGGACTGTGAAGACCAGCAAGAGCTTTCAGGGCTTACCCATTCCTTGTGGGAGAAAGAGCCGCACGTTTGCTTTTTCGGAAAGAGGCTCTGCTGAGAACAAGCACCATGTGATGCTGAGTCTCTGGGAAAGCCGAGAAGTCCAATTCTGTTGTGCCTGTGGATAGGGTGCATGGGGACGGTGTAGAGCAGCAAGAGGTTTCAGGGCTGGCCCCTTCCTTGTGGGAGAAAGAGCCGGACGTTTCCCTTTTTGGAAAGAGTCTCTGCCGAGAACGAGCGCCGTGAGATGTACCGACTGTGGGAAAGCAGAGAAGTCCAGTTCTGTTGTGCCTGTGGATAGGCTGCACGGGGACTGTGAAGACCAGCAAGAGCTTTCAGGGCTGGCCCCTTCCTTGTGGGAGAAAGAGCCGCACGTTTGATTTTTCGGAAAGAGGCTCTGCCGAGAACAAGCACCGTGACATGTACCGACTATGGGAAAGCAGAGAAGTTCATTTCTGTTGTGCCTGTGGATAGGGTGCACGGGAACGGTGAAGACCAGCAAGAGATTTCAGGGCTGGCCCCTTCCTTGTGGGAGAAAGAGCCGCACGTTTCCTTTTTCGGAAAGAGGCTCTGCCGAGAACGAGCACCGTGAGATGCTGAGTCTCTGGGAAAGCAAAGATGCCCAGTGCTCTTGTGCCTGTGGATAGGGTGCACGGGGACTGTGAAGACCAGCAAGAGCTTTCAGGGTTTACAAGTTCCTTGTGGGAGAAAGAGCCGGACGTTTGCTTTTTCGGAAAGAGTCTCTGCCGAGAACCAGCGCCGTGAGATGTACCGACTATGGGAAAGCCGAGAAGTCCAGTTCTGTTGTGCCTGTGGATAGGGTGCACGGGAACGGTGAAGACCAGCAAGAGCTTTCAGGGCTTACCCCTTCCTTATGGAAGAAGGAGCCGGACGTTTGCCTTTTCAGAAAAAGGCTCTGCCGAGAACGAGCGCCGTGAGATGTACCGACTATGGGAAAGCAGAGAAGCCCAGTGCTGTTGTGCCTGAGCATAGGCTGCACGGGGATTGTGAAGACGAGCAAGAGCTTTCAGGGCTGGCCCCTTCCTTGTGGGAGAAAGAGCCGCACGTATTGCTTCTTCGGAAAAAGGCTCTGCCGAGAACGAGCACCGTGAGATGCTGAGTCTCTGGGAAAGCACAGATGCCCAGTGCTGTTGTGCCTGTGGATAGGGTGCACGGGGACTGTGAAGACCAGCAAGAGCTTTCACGGCTGGCTCCTTCCTTGTGGGAGAAAGAGCCGCACGTTTGCTTTTTTGGAAAGAGGCTCTGCCGAGAACGAGCACCGTGAGATGCTGAGTCTCTGGGAAAGCACAGATGCCCAGTGCTGTTGTGCCTGTGGATAGGGTGCACGGGGACTGTGAAGACCAGCAAGAGCTTTCAGGGCTGGCCCCTTCCTTATGGGAGAAAGAGCCGCACGTTTGCTTTTTCGGAAAGAGGCTCTGCCGAGAACGAGCACCGTGAGATGCTGAGTCTCTGGGAAAGCACAGATGCCCAGTGCTGTTGTGCCTGTGGATAGGGTGCACGGGGACGGTGAAGACCAGCCAGAGGTTTCAGGGCTGGCTCCTTCCTTGTGGGAGAAAGAGGCGGACGTTTGCTTTTTAGAAAAAGGGTCTGCCGAGAACGAGCGCCGTGAGATGCTGAGTCTCTGGGAAAGCACAGATGCCCAGTGCTGTTGTGCCTGTGGATAGGCTGCACGGGGACTGTGAAGACCAGCAAGAGCTTTCAGGCCTGGCCCCTTCCTTGTGGGAGAAAGAGCCGCACGTTTGCTTTTTCGGAAAGAGGCTCTGCCGAGAACAAGCACAGTGAGATGCTGAGTCTCTGGGAAAGCACAGATGCCCAGTGCTGTTGTGCCTGTGGATAGGGTGCACGGGGACGGTGTAGAGCAGCAAGAGGTTTCAGGGCTGGCCCCTTCCTTGTGGGAGAAAGAGCCGGACGTTTCCCTTTTTGGAAAGAGGCTCTGCCGAGAACCAGCGCCGTGAGATGCTGAGTCTCTGGGAAAGCACAGATGCCCAGTGCTGTTGTGCCTGTGGATAGGGTGCACGGGAACGGTGAAGACCAGCAAGAGCTTTCAGGGCTTACCCTTTCCTTATGGAAGAAGGAGCCGGACGTTTGCTTTTTGGAAAAAGGCTCTGCCGAGAACGAGCACCGTGAGATGTACCGACTATGGGAAAGCAGAGAAGTTCATTTCTGTTGTGCCTGTGGATAGGCTGCACGGGGACTGTGAAGACCAGCAAGAGCTTTCAGGGCTGGCCCCTTCCTTGTGGGAGAAAGAGCCGCACGTTTGCTTTTTTGGAAAGAGGCTCTGCCGAGAACGAGCACCGTGAGATGCTGAGTCTCTGGGAAAGCACAGATGCCCAGTGCTGTTGTGCCTGTGGATAGGCTGCACGGGGACTGTGAAGACCAGCAAGAGCTTTCAGGGCTGGCCCCTTCCTTGTGGGAGAAAGAGCCGCACGTTTGCTTTTTCGGAAAGAGGCTCTGCTGAGAACAAGCACCATGTGATGCTGAGTCTCTGGGAAAGCCGAGAAGTCCAATTCTGTTGTGCCTGTGGATAGGGTGCATGGGGACGGTGTAGAGCAGCAAGAGGTTTCAGGGCTGGCCCCTTCCTTGTGGGAGAAAGAGCCGGACGTTTCCCTTTTTGGAAAGAGTCTCTGCCGAGAACGAGCGCCGTGAGATGTACCGACTGTGGGAAAGCAGAGAAGTCCAGTTCTGTTGTGCCTGTGGATAGGCTGCACGGGGACTGTGAAGACCAGCAAGAGCTTTCAGGGCTGGCCCCTTCCTTGTGGGAGAAAGAGCCGCACGTTTGATTTTTCGGAAAGAGGCTCTGCCGAGAACAAGCACCGTGACATGTACCGACTATGGGAAAGCAGAGAAGTTCATTTCTGTTGTGCCTGTGGATAGGGTGCACGGGAACGGTGAAGACCAGCAAGAGATTTCAGGGCTGGCCCCTTCCTTGTGGGAGAAAGAGCCGCACGTTTCCTTTTTCGGAAAGAGGCTCTGCCGAGAACGAGCACCGTGAGATGCTGAGTCTCTGGGAAAGCAAAGATGCCCAGTGCTCTTGTGCCTGTGGATAGGGTGCACGGGGACTGTGAAGACCAGCAAGAGCTTTCAGGGTTTACAAGTTCCTTGTGGGAGAAAGAGCCGGACGTTTGCTTTTTCGGAAAGAGTCTCTGCCGAGAACCAGCGCCGTGAGATGTACCGACTATGGGAAAGCCGAGAAGTCCAGTTCTGTTGTGCCTGTGGATAGGGTGCACGGGAACGGTGAAGACCAGCAAGAGCTTTCAGGGCTTACCCCTTCCTTATGGAAGAAGGAGCCGGACGTTTGCCTTTTCAGAAAAAGGCTCTGCCGAGAACGAGCGCCGTGAGATGTACCGACTATGGGAAAGCAGAGAAGCCCAGTGCTGTTGTGCCTGAGCATAGGCTGCACGGGGATTGTGAAGACGAGCAAGAGCTTTCAGGGCTGGCCCCTTCCTTGTGGGAGAAAGAGCCGCACGTATTGCTTCTTCGGAAAAAGGCTCTGCCGAGAACGAGCACCGTGAGATGCTGAGTCTCTGGGAAAGCACAGATGCCCAGTGCTGTTGTGCCTGTGGATAGGGTGCACGGGGACTGTGAAGACCAGCAAGAGCTTTCACGGCTGGCTCCTTCCTTGTGGGAGAAAGAGCCGCACGTTTGATTTTTCGGAAAGAGGCTCTGCCGAGAACAAGCACCGTGACATGTACCGACTATGGGAAAGCAGAGAAGTTCATTTCTGTTGTGCCTGTGGATAGGGTGCACGGGAACGGTGAAGACCAGCAAGAGATTTCAGGGCTGGCCCCTTCCTTGTGGGAGAAAGAGCCGCACGTTTCCTTTTTCGGAAAGAGGCTCTGCCGAGAACGAGCACCGTGAGATGCTGAGTCTCTGGGAAAGCAAAGATGCCCAGTGCTCTTGTGCCTGTGGATAGGGTGCACGGGGACTGTGAAGACCAGCAAGAGCTTTCAGGGTTTACAAGTTCCTTGTGGGAGAAAGAGCCGGACGTTTGCTTTTTCGGAAAGAGTCTCTGCCGAGAACCAGCGCCGTGAGATGTACCGACTATGGGAAAGCAGAGAAGTCCAGTTCTGTTGTGCCTGTGGATAGGGTGCACGGGGACGGTGAAGACCAGCAAGAGCTTTCAGGGCTTACCCCTTCCTTATGGAAGAAGGAGCCGGACGTTTGCCTTTTCAGAAAAAGGCTCTGCCGAGAACGAGCGCCGTGAGATGTACCGACTGTGAGAAAGCAGAGAAGCCCAGTGCTGTTGTGCCTGAGCATAGGCTGCACGGGGACTGTGAAGACGAGCAAGAGCTTTCAGGGCTGGCCCCTTCCTTGTGGGAGAAAGAGCCGCACGTATTGCTTTTTCGGAAATAGGCTCTGCCGAGAACGAGCACCGTGAGATGCTGAGTCTCTGGGAAAGCACAGATGCCCAGTGCTGTTGTGCCTGTGGATAGGGTGCACGGGGACTGTGAAGACCAGCAAGAGCTTTCAGGGCTTACCCCTTCCTTATGGAAGAAGGAGCTGGACGTTTGCCTCTTCAGAAAAAGGCTCTGCCGAGAACGAGCGCCGTGAGAGGTACCGACTGTGAGAAAGCCGAGAAGCCCAGTGCTGTTGTGCCTGTGGATAGGCTGCACGGGGACTGTGAAGACGAGCAAGAGCTTTCAGGGCTGGCCCCTTCCTTGTGGGAGAAAGAGCCGCACGTATTGCTTTTTGGAAAAAGGCTCTGCCGAGAACGAGCGCCGTGAGATGTACCGACTATGGGAAAGCAGAGAAGTCCAGTTCTGTTGTGCCTGTGGATAGGGTGCACGGGGACGGTGTAGAGCAGCAAGAGCTTTCAGGGCTGGCCCCTTCCTTGTGGGAGAAAGAGCCGCACGTTTGATTTTTCGGAAAGAGGCTCTGCCGAGAACAAGCACCGTGACATGTACCGACTGTGAGAAAGCAGAGATGCCCAGTGCTGTTGTGCCTGTGGATAGGGTGCACGGGGACGGTGAAGACCAGCCAGAGGTTTCAGGGCTGGCTCCTTCCTTGTGGGAGAAAGAGGCGGAAGTTTGCTTTTTAGAAAAAGGGTCTGCCGAGAACGAGCGCCGTGAGATGCTGAGTCTCTGGGAAAGCACAGATGCCCAGTGCTGTTGTGCCTGTGGATAGGCTGCACGGGGACTGTGAAGACCAGCAAGAGCTTTCAGGGCTGGCCCCTTCCTTGTGGGAGAAAGAGCCGCACGTTTGCTTTTTAGAAAAAGGCTCTGCCGAGAACGAGCGCCGTGAGATGTACCGACTATGGGAAAGCAGAGAAGTTCATTTCTGTTGTGCCTGTGGATAGGCTGCACGGAAATGGTGAAGACCAGCAAGAGCTTTCAGGGCTGGCCCCTTCCTTGTGGGAGAAAGTGCCGGACGTTTTCTTTTTGGAAAAAGGCTCTGCCGAGAACGAGCGCCGTGAGATGTACCGACTATGGGAAAGCAGAGAAGTCCAGTTCTGTTGTGCCTGTGGATAGGGTGCACGGGAATGGTGAAGACCAGCAAGAGCTTTCAGGGCTGGCCCCTTCCTTATGGGAGAAAGAGCCGGACATTTGATTTTTCGGAAAGAGGCTCTGCCGAGAACAAGCACCGTGAATTGCTGAGTGTCTGGGAAAGCACAGATGCCCAGTGCTGTTGTGCCTGTGGATAGGCTGCACGGGGATGGTGAAGACCAGCAAGAGCTTTCAGGGCTTACCCCTTCCTTGTGGGAGTAAGAGCCGCACGTTTGCTTTTTCGGAAATAGGCTCTGCCGAGAACGAGCACCGTGAGATGCTGAGTCTCTGGGAAAGCACAGATGCCCAGTGCTGTTGTGCCTGTGGATAGGGTGCACGGGGACGGTGAAGACCAGCAAGAGGTTTCAGGGCTGGCTCCTTCCTTGTGGGAGAAAGAGGCGGACGTTTGCTTTTTAGAAAAAGGCTCTGCCGAGAACGAGCGCCGTGAGATGTACCGACTATGGGAAAGCCGAGAAGTCCAGTTCTGTTGTGCCTTTGGATAGGGTGCACGGGAACGGTGAAGATCAGCAAGAGCTTTCAGGGCTTACCCCTTCCTTATGGAAGAAGGAGCCGGACGTTTGCCTTTTCAGAAAAAGGCTCTGCCGAGAACGAGCGCCGTGAGATGTACCGACTGTGAGAAAGCAGAGAAGCCCAGTGCTGTTGTGCCTGTGGATAGGGTGCACGGGGACGGTGAAGACCAGCAAGAGCTTTCAGGGGTCGCCCCTTCCTTGTGGGAGAAAGAGCCGCACGTTTGCTTTTTCGGAAAGAGGCTCTGCCGAGAACGAGCACGGTGAGATGCTGAGTCTCTGGGAAAGCAAAGATGCCCATTGCTGTTGTGCCTGTGGATAGGGTGCACGGGGACGGTGAAGACCAGCAAGAGCTTTCAGGGCTTACCCCTTCCTTATGGAAGAAGGAGCCGGACGTTTGCCTTTTCAGAAAAAGGCTCTGCCGAGAACGAGCGCCGTGAGATGTACCGACTATGGGAAAGCAGAGAAGTCCAGTTCTGTTGTGCCTGTGGATAGGGTGCACGGGAATGGTGAAGACCAGCAAGAGGTTTCAGGGCTGGCCCCTTCCTTATGGGAGAAAGAGCCGGACGTTTGATTTTTCAGAAAGAGGCTCTGCCGAGAACAAGCACCGTGAGATGCTGAGTCTCTGGGAAAGCACAGATGCCCAGTGCTGTTGTGCCTGTGGATAGGCTGCACGGGGACGGTGTAGAGCAGCAAGAGGTTTCAGGGCTGGCCCCTTCCTTGTGGGAGAAAGAGCCGGACGTTTCCCTTTTTGGAAAGAGGCTCTGCCGAGAACCAGCGCCGTGAGATGCTGAGTCTCTGGGAAAGCACAGATGCCCAGTGCTGTTGTGCCTGTGGATAGGCTGCACGGGAACGGTGAAGACCAGCAAGAGCTTTCAGGGCTTACCCTTTCCTTATGGAAGAAGGAGCCGGACGTTTGCTTTTTGGAAAAAGGCTCTGCCGAGAACGAGCGCCGTGAGATGTACCGACTATGGGAAAGCAGAGAAGTTCATTTCTGTTGTGCCTGTGGATAGGCTGCACGGAAATGGTGAAGACCAGCAAGAGCTTTCAGGGCTGGCACCTTCCTTGTGGGAGAAAGAGCCGCACGTTTGCTTTTTTGGAAAGAGGCTCTGCCGAGAACGAGCACCGTGAGATGCTGAGTCTCTGGGAAAGCACAGATGCCCAGTGCTGTTGTGCCTGTGGATAGGCTGCACGGGGACTGTGAAGACCAGCAAGAGCTTTCAGGGCTTACCCATTCCTTGTGGGAGAAAGAGCCGCACGTTTGCTTTTTCGGAAAGAGGCTCTGCCGAGAACAAGCACCATGAGATGCTGAGTCTCTGGGAAAGCCGAGAAGTCCAATTCTGTTGTGCCTGTGGATAGGGTGCATGGGGACGGTGTAGAGCAGCAAGAGGTTTCAGGGCTGGCCCCTTCCTTGTGGGAGAAAGAGCCGGACATTTCCCTTTTTGGAAAGAGTCTCTGCCGAGAACGAGCGCCGTGAGATGTACCGACTGTGGGAAAGCAGAGAAGTCCAGTTCTGTTGTGCCTGTGGATAGGCTGCACGGGGACTGTGAAGACCAGCAAGAGCTTTCAGGGCTGGCCCCTTCCTTGTGGGAGAAAGAGCCGCACGTTTGATTTTTCGGAAAGAGGCTCTGCCGAGAACAAGCACCGTGACATGTACCGACTATGGGAAAGCAGAGAAGTTCATTTCTGTTGTGCCTGTGGATAGGGTGCACGGGAACGGTGAAGACCAGCAAGAGATTTCAGGGCTGGCCCCTTCCTTGTGGGAGAAAGAGCCGCACGTTTCCTTTTTCGGAAAGAGGCTCTGCCGAGAACGAGCACCGTGAGATGCTGAGTCTCTGGGAAAGCAAAGATGCCCAGTGCTCTTGTGCCTGTGGATAGGGTGCACGGGGACTGTGAAGACCAGCAAGAGCTTTCAGGGTTTACAAGTTCCTTGTGGGAGAAAGAGCCGGACGTTTGCTTTTTCGGAAAGAGTCTCTGCCGAGAACCAGCGCCGTGAGATGTACCGACTATGGGAAAGCCCAGAAGTCCAGTTCTGTTGTGCCTGTGGATAGGGTGCACGGGAACGGTGAAGACCAGCAAGAGCTTTCAGGGCTTACCCCTTCCTTATGGAAGAAGGAGCCGGACGTTTGCCTTTTCAGAAAAAGGCTCTGCCGAGAACGAGCGCCGTGAGATGTACCGACTGTGAGAAAGCAGAGAAGCCCAGTGCTGTTGTGCCTGAGCATAGGCTGCACGGGGACTGTGAAGACGAGCAAGAGCTTTCAGGGCTGGCCCCTTCCTTGTGGGAGAAAGAGCCGCACGTATTGCTTTTTCGGAAAGAGGCTCTGCCGAGAACGAGCACCGTGAGATGCTGAGTCTCTGGGAAAGCACAGATGCCCAGTGCTGTTGTGCCTTTGGATAGGCTGCACGGGGACTGTGAAGACCAGCAAGAGCTTTCAGGGCTGGCCCCTTCCTTGTGGGAGAAAGAGCCGGACGTTTGATTTTTCGGAAAGAGGCTCTGCCGAGAACGAGCACCGTGAGATGCTGAGTCTCGGGAAAGCACAGATGCCCAGTGCTGTTGTGCCTGTGGATAGGGTGCACGGGGACTGTGAAGACCAGCAAGAGGTTTCAGGGCTGGCCCCTTCCTTGTGGGAGAAAGAGCAGCACGTTTGATTTATCGGAAAGAGGCTCTGCCCAGAACAAGCACGGTGAGATGCTGAGTCTCTGGGAAAGCACAGATGCCCAGTGCTGTTGTGCCTGTGGATAGGCTGCACGGGGACTGTGAAGACCAGCAAGAGCTTTCAGGGCTGGATCCTTCCTTGTGGGAGAAAGTGCCGGACGTTTGCTTTTTGGAAAAAGGCTCTGTCGAGAACGAGCGCCGTCAGATGTACCGACTATGGGAAAGCAGAGAAGTCCAGTTCTGTTGTGCCTGTGGATAGGGTGCACGGGAAAGGTGAAGATCAGCAAGAGCTTTCAGGGCTGGCCCCTTCCTTGTGGGAGAAAGAGACGCACGTATTGCTTTTTCAGAAATAGGCCTTGCCGAGAACGAGCACCGTGAGATGCTGAGTCTCTGGGAAAGCACAGATGCCCAGTGCTGTTGTGCCTGTGGATAGGGTGCACGGGGACTGTGAAGACCAGCAAGAGCTTTCAGGGCTTACCCATTCCTTGTGGGAGAAAGAGCCGCACGTTTGCTTTTTCGGAAATAGGCTCTGCCGAGAACCAGCGCCGTGAGATGTACCGACTATGGGAAAGCCGAGAAGTCCAGTTCTGTTGTGCCTGTGGATAGGGTGCACGGGGACGGTGTAGAGCAGCAAGAGCTTTCAGGGCTGGCCCCTTCCTTGTGGGAGAAAGAGCCGCACGTTTGCTTTTTCGGAAAGCGGCTCTGCCGAGAACGAGCACCGTGAGATGCTGAGTCACTGGGAAAGCAAAGATGCCCAGTGCTGTTGTGCCTGTGGATAGGCTGCACGGGGACTGTGAAGACCAGCAAGAGCTTTCAGGGCTGGCCCCTTCCTTGTGGGAGAAAGAGCCGCACGTTTGATTTTTCGGAAAGAGGCTCTGCCGAGAACAAGCACCGTGACATGTACCGACTGTGAGAAAGCAGAGAAGCCCAGTGCTGTTGTGCCTGTGGATAGGGTGCACGGGGACTGTGAAGACCAGCAAGAGCTTTCAGGGCTGGCCCCTTCCTTATGGGAGAAAGAGCCGCACGTTTGCTTTTTCGGAAAGAGGCTCTGCCGAGAACGAGCACCGTGAGATGCTGAGTCTCTGGGAAAGCACAGATGCCCAGTGCTGTTGTGCCTGTGGATAGGGTGCACGGGGACGGTGAAGACCAGCCAGAGGTTTCAGGGCTGGCTCCTTCCTTGTGGGAGAAAGAGGCGGACGTTTGCTTTTTAGAAAAAGGGTCTGCCGAGAACGAGCGCCGTGAGATGCTGAGTCTCTGGGAAAGCACAGATGCCCAGTGCTGTTGTGCCTGTGGATAGGCTGCACGGGGCCTGTGAAGACCAGCAAGAGCTTTCAGGGCTGGCCCCTTCCTTGTGGGAGAAAGAGCCGCACGTTTGCTTTTTTGGAAAGAGGCTCTGCCGAGAACGAGCACCGTGAGATGCTGAGTCTCTGGGAAAGCACAGATGCCCAGTGCTGTTGTGCCTGTGGATAGGCTGCACGGGGACTGTGAAGACCAGCAAGAGCTTTCAGGGCTTACCCATTCCTTGTGGGAGAAAGAGCCGCACGTTTGCTTTTTCGGAAAGAGGCTCTGCCGAGAACAAGCACCATGTGATGCTGAGTCTCTGGGAAAGCCGAGAAGTCCAATTCTGTTGTGCCTGTGGATAGGGTGCATGGGGACGGTGTAGAGCAGCAAGAGGTTTCAGGGCTGGCCCCTTCCTTGTGGGAGAAAGAGCCGGACGTTTCCCTTTTTGGAAAGAGTCTCTGCCGAGAACGAGCGCCGTGAGATGTACCGACTGTGGGAAAGCAGAGAAGTCCAGTTATGTTGTGCCTGTGGATAGGCTGCACGGGGACTGTGAAGACCAGCAAGAGCTTTCAGGGCTGGCCCCTTCCTTGTGGGAGAAAGAGCCGCACGTTTGATTTTTCGGAAAGAGGCTCTGCCGAGAACAAGCACCGTGACATGTACCGACTATGGGAAAGCAGAGAAGTTCATTTCTGTTGTGCCTGTGGATAGGGTGCACGGGAACGGTGAAGACCAGCAAGAGATTTCAGGGCTGGCCCCTTCCTTGTGGGAGAAAGAGCCGCACGTTTCCTTTTTCGGAAAGAGGCTCTGCCGAGAACGAGCACCGTGAGATGCTGAGTCTCTGGGAAAGCAAAGATGCCCAGTGCTCTTGTGCCTGTGGATAGGGTGCACGGGGACTGTGAAGACCAGCAAGAGCTTTCAGGGTTTACAAGTTCCTTGTGGGAGAAAGAGCCGGACGTTTGCTTTTTCGGAAAGAGTCTCTGCCGAGAACCAGCGCCGTGAGATGTACCGACTATGGGAAAGCCGAGAAGTCCAGTTCTGTTGTGCCTGTGGATAGGGTGCACGGGAACGGTGAAGACCAGCAAGAGCTTTCAGGGCTTACCCCTTCCTTATGGAAGAAGGAGCCGGACGTTTGCCTTTTCAGAAAAAGGCTCTGCCGAGAACGAGCGCCGTGAGATGTACCGACTATGGGAAAGCAGAGAAGCCCAGTGCTGTTGTGCCTGAGCATAGGCTGCACGGGGATTGTGAAGACGAGCAAGAGCTTTCAGGGCTGGCCCCTTCCTTGTGGGAGAAAGAGCCGCACGTATTGCTTTTTCGGAAAAAGGCTCTGCCGAGAACGAGCACCGTGAGATGCTGAGTCTCTGGGAAAGCACAGATGCCCAGTGCTGTTGTGCCTGTGGATAGGCTGAACGGGGACTGTGAAGACCAGCAAGAGCTTTCACGGCTGGCTCCTTCCTTGTGGGAGAAAGAGCCGCACGTTTGATTTTTCGGAAAGAGGCTCTGCCGAGAACAAGCACCGTGACATGTACCGACTATGGGAAAGCAGAGAAGTTCATTTCTGTTGTGCCTGTGGATAGGGTGCACGGGAACGGTGAAGACCAGCAAGAGATTTCAGGGCTGGCCCCTTCCTTGTGGGAGAAAGAGCCGCACGTTTCCTTTTTCGGAAAGAGGCTCTGCCGAGAACGAGCACCGTGAGATGCTGAGTCTCTGGGAAAGCAAAGATGCCCAGTGCTCTTGTGCCTGTGGATAGGGTGCACGGGGACTGTGAAGACCAGCAAGAGCTTTCAGGGTTTACAAGTTCCTTGTGGGAGAAAGAGCCGGACGTTTGCTTTTTCGGAAAGAGTCTCTGCCGAGAACCAGCGCCGTGAGATGTACCGACTATGGGAAAGCCGAGAAGTCCAGTTCTGTTGTGCCTGTGGATAGGGTGCACGGGAACGGTGAAGACCAGCAAGAGCTTTCAGGGCTTACCCCTTCCTTATGGAAGAAGGAGCCGGACGTTTGCCTTTTCAGAAAAAGGCTCTGCCGAGAACGAGCGCCGTGAGATGTACCGACTATGGGAAAGCAGAGAAGCCCAGTGCTGTTGTGCCTGAGCATAGGCTGCACGGGGATTGTGAAGACGAGCAAGAGCTTTCAGGGCTGGCCCCTTCCTTGTGGGAGAAAGAGCCGCACGTATTGCTTTTTCGGAAAAAGGCTCTGCCGAGAACGAGCACCGTGAGATGCTGAGTCTCTGGGAAAGCACAGATGCCCAGTGCTGTTGTGCCTGTGGATAGGCTGAACGGGGACTGTGAAGACCAGCAAGAGCTTTCACGGCTGGCTCCTTCCTTGTGGGAGAAAGAGCCGCACGTTTGATTTTTCGGAAAGAGGCTCTGCCGAGAACAAGCACCGTGACATGTACCGACTATGGGAAAGCAGAGAAGTTCATTTCTGTTGTGCCTGTGGATAGGGTGCACGGGAACGGTGAAGACCAGCAAGAGATTTCAGGGCTGGCCCCTTCCTTGTGGGAGAAAGAGCCGCACGTTTCCTTTTTCGGAAAGAGGCTCTGCCGAGAACGAGCACCGTGAGATGCTGAGTCTCTGGGAAAGCAAAGATGCCCAGTGCTCTTGTGCCTGTGGATAGGGTGCACGGGGACTGTGAAGACCAGCAAGAGCTTTCAGGGTTTACAAGTTCCTTGTGGGAGAAAGAGCCGGACGTTTGCTTTTTCGGAAAGAGTCTCTGCCGAGAACCAGCGCCGTGAGATGTACCGACTATGGGAAAGCCGAGAAGTCCAGTTCTGTTGTGCCTGTGGATAGGGTGCACGGGAACGGTGAAGACCAGCAAGAGCTTTCAGGGCTTACCCCTTCCTTATGGAAGAAGGAGCCGGACGTTTGCCTTTTCAGAAAAAGGCTCTGCCGAGAACGAGCGCCGTGAGATGTACCGACTATGGGAAAGCAGAGAAGCCCAGTGCTGTTGTGCCTGAGCATAGGCTGCACGGGGACTGTGAAGACGAGCAAGAGCTTTCAGGGCTGGCCCCTTCCTTGTGGGAGAAAGAGCCGCACGTATTGCTTTTTCGGAAATAGGCTCTGCCGAGAACAAGCACCGTGAGATGCTGAGTCTCTGGGAAAGCACAGATGCCCAGTGCTGTTGTGCCTGTGGATAGGGTGCACGGGGACTGTGAAGACCAGCAAGAGCTTTCAGGGCTTACCCCTTCCTTATGGAAGAAGGAGCTGGACGTTTGCCTCTTCAGAAAAAGGCTCTGCCGAGAACGAGCGCCGTGAGAGGTACCGACTGTGAGAAAGCCGAGAAGCCCAGTGCTGTTGTGCCTGTGGATAGGCTGCACGGGGACTGTGAAGACGAGCAAGAGCTTTCAGGGCTGGCCCCTTCCTTGTGGGAGAAAGAGCCGCACGTATTGCTTTTTGGAAAAAGGCTCTGCCGAGAACGAGCGCCGTGAGATGTACCGACTATGGGAAAGCAGAGAAGTCCAGTTCTGTTGTGCCTGTGGATAGGGTGCACGGGGACGGTGTAGAGCAGCAAGAGCTTTCAGGGCTGGCCCCTTCCTTGTGGGAGAAAGAGCCGCACGTTTGATTTTTCGGAAAGAGGCTCTGCCGAGAACAAGCACCGTGACATGTACCGACTGTGAGAAAGCAGAGAAGCCCAGTGATGTTGTGCCTGTGGATAGGCTGCACGGGGACTGTGAAGACCAGCAAGAGCTTTCAGGGCTGGCCCCTTCCTTATGGGAGAAAGAGCCGCACATTTGCTTTTTCGGAAAGAGGCTCTGCCGAGAACGAGCACCGTGAGATGCTGAGTCTCTGGGAAAGCACAGATGCCCAGTGCTGTTGTGCCTGTGGATAGGGTGCACGGGGACGGTGAAGACCAGCCAGAGGTTTCAGGGCTGGCTCCTTCCTTGTGGGAGAAAGAGGCGGAAGTTTGCTTTTTAGAAAAAGGGTCTGCCGAGAACGAGCGCCGTGAGATGCTGAGTCTCTGGGAAAGCACAGATGCCCAGTGCTGTTGTGCCTGTGGATAGGCTGCACGGGGACTGTGAAGACCAGCAAGAGCTTTCAGGGCTGGCCCCTTCCTTGTGGGAGAAAGAGGCGGACGTTTGCTTTTTAGAAAAAGGCTCTGCCGAGAACGAGCGCCGTGAGATGTACCGACTATGGGAAAGCAGAGAAGTTCATTTCTGTTGTGCCTGTGGATAGGCTGCACGGGGACTGTGAAGACCAGCAAGAGCTTTCAGGGCTGGCCCCTTCCTTGTGGGAGAAAGTGCCGGACGTTTTCTTTTTGGAAAAAGGCTCTGCCGAGAACGAGCGCCGTGAGATGTACCGACTATGGGAAAGCAGAGAAGTCCAGTTCTGTTGTGCCTGTGGATAGGGTGCACGGGAATGGTGAAGACCAGCAAGAGCTTTCAGGGCTGGCCCCTTCCTTATGGGAGAAAGAGCCGGACATTTGATTTTTCGGAAAGAGGCTCTGCCGAGAACAAGCACCGTGAATTGCTGAGTGTCTGGGAAAGCACAGATGCCCAGTGCTGTTGTGCCTGTGGATAGGCTGCACGGGGATGGTGAAGACCAGCAAGAGCTTTCAGGGCTTACCCCTTCCTTGTGGGAGTAAGAGCCGCACGTTTGCTTTTTCGGAAATAGGCTCTGCCGAGAACGAGCACCGTGAGATGCTGAGTCTCTGGGAAAGCACAGATGCCCAGTGCTGTTGTGCCTGTGGATAGGGTGCACGGGGACGGTGAAGACCAGCAAGAGGTTTCAGGGCTGGCTCCTTCCTTGTGGGAGAAAGAGGCGGACGTTTGCTTTTTAGAAAAAGGCTCTGCCGAGAACGAGCGCCGTGAGATGTACCGACTATGGGAAAGCCGAGAAGTCCAGTTCTGTTGTGCCTGTGGATAGGGTGCACGGGAACGGTGAAGATCAGCAAGAGCTTTCAGGGCTTACCCCTTCCTTATGGAAGAAGGAGCCGGACGTTTGCCTTTTCAGAAAAAGGCTCTGCCGAGAACGAGCGCCGTGAGATGTACCGACTATGGGAAAGCAGAGAAGTTCATTTCTGTTGTGCCTGTGGATAGGCTGCACGGGGACTGTGAAGACCAGCAAGAGCTTTCAGGGCTGGCCCCTTCCTTGTGGGAGAAAGAGCTGCACGTTTGCTTTTTGGAAAGAGGCTCTGCCGAGAACGAGCACCGTGACATGCTGAGTCTCTTGGAAAGCACAGATGCCCAGTGCTGTTGTGCCTGTGGATAGGCTGCACGGGGACTGTGAAGACTAGCAAGAGCTTTCAGGGCTGGATCCTTCCTTGTGGGAGAAAGAGCCGCACGTTTGCTTTTTCGGAAAGAGGCTCTGCCGAGAACAAGCACCATGAGATGCTGAGTCTCTGGGAAAGCCGAGAAGTCCAATTCTGTTGTGCCTGTGGATAGGGTGCATGGGGACGGTGTAGAGCAGCAAGAGGTTTCAGGGCTGGCCCCTTCCTTGTGGGAGAAAGAGCCGGACGTTTCCCTTTTTGGAAAGAGTCTCTGCCGAGAACGAGCGCCGTGAGATGTACCGACTATGGGAAAGCAGAGAAGTCCAGTTCTGTTGTGCCTGTGGATAGGCTGCACGGGGACTGTGAAGACCAGCAAGAGCTTTCAGGGCTGGCCCCTTCCTTGTGGGAGAAAGAGCCGCACGTTTGATTTTTCGGAAAGAGGCTCTGCCGAGAACAAGCACCGTGAGATGTACCGACTATGGGAAAGCAGAGAAGTTCATTTCTGTTGTGCCTGTGGATAGGGTGCACGGGAACGGTGAAGACCAGCAAGAGATTTCAGGGCTGGCCCCTTCCTTGTGGGAGAAAGAGCCGCACGTTTCCTTTTTCGGAAAGAGGCTCTGCCGAGAACGAGCACCGTGAGATGCTGAGTCTCTGGGAAAGCACAGATGCCCAGTGCTGTTGTGCCTGTGGATAGGCTGCACGGGGACTGTGAAGACCAGCAAGAGCTTTCAGGGCTTACCCATTCCTTGTGGGAGAAAGAGCCGCACGTTTGCTCTTTCGGAAATAGGCTCTGCCGAGAACCAGCGCCGTGAGATGTACCGACTATGGGAAAGCAGAGAAGTCCAGTTCTGTTGTGCCTGTGGATAGGGTGCACGGGGACGGTGTAGAGCAGCAATAGCTTTCAGGGATGGCCCCTTCCTTGTGGGAGAAGAAGCCGGACGTTTCCCTTTTTGGAAAGAGTCTCTGCCGAGAACCAGCGCCGTGAGATGCTGAGTCTCTGGGAAAGCACAGATGCCCAGTGCTGTTGTGACTGTGGATACGCTGCACGGGGACGGTGAAGACCAGCAAGAGCTTTCAGGGCTGGCCCCTTCCTTGTGGGAGAAAGAGGCGGACGTTTGCTTTTTGGAAAAAATCTCTGCCGAGAACGAGCGCCGTGAGATGTACCGACTATGGGAAAGCAGAGAAGTCCAGTTCTGTTGTGCCTGTGGATAGGCTGCACGGGGACTGTGAAGACCAGCAAGAGCTTTCAGGGCTGGCCCCTTCCTTGTGGGAGAAAGAGCCGCACGTTTGCTTTTTCGGAAAGAGGCTCTGCCGAGAACGAGCACCGTGAGATGCTGAGTCTCTGGGAAAGCAAAGATGCCCAGTGCTCTTGTGCCTGTGGATAGGATGCACGGGGACTGTGAAGACCAGCAAGAGCTTTCAGGGTTTACAAGTTCCTTGTGGGAGAAAGAGCCGGACGTTTGCTTTTTCGGAAAGAGTCTCTGCCGAGAACAAGCACCGTGAGATGTACCGACTATGGGAAAGCCGAGAAGTCCAGTTCTGTTGTGCCTGTGGATAGGGTGCACGGGAACGGTGAAGACCAGCAAGAGCTTTCAGGGCTTACCCCTTCCTTATGGAAGAAGGAGCCGGACGTTTGCTTTTTGGAAAAAGGCTCTGTCGAGAACGAGCGCCGTGAGATGTACCGACTATGGGAAAGCAGAGAAGTCCAGTTCTGTTGTGCCTGTGGATAGGGTGCACGGGAATGGTGAAGATCAGCAAGAGCTTTCAGGGCTGGCCCCTTCCTTGTGGGAGAAAGAGACGCACGTTTGATTTTTCGGAAAGAGGCTCTGCCGAGAACAAGCACCGTGACATGTACCGACTGTGAGAAAGCAGAGAAGCCCAGTGCTGTTGTGCCTGTGGATAGGCTGCACGGGGACTGTGAAGACCAGCAAGAGCTTTCAGGGCTGGCCCCTTCCTTATGGGAGAAAGAGCCGCACATTTGCTTTTTCGGAAAGAGGCTCTGCCGAGAACGAGCACCGTGAGATGCTGAGTCTCTGGGAAAGCACAGATGCCCAGTGCTGTTGTGCCTGTGGATAGGGTGCACGGGGACGGTGAAGACCAGCCAGAGGTTTCAGGGCTGGCTCCTTCCTTGTGGGAGAAAGAGGCGGAAGTTTGCTTTTTAGAAAAAGGGTCTGCCGAGAACGAGCGCCGTGAGATGCTGAGTCTCTGGGAAAGCACAGATGCCCAGTGCTGTTGTGCCTGTGGATAGGCTGCACGGGGACTGTGAAGACCAGCAAGAGCTTTCAGGGCTGGCCCCTTCCTTGTGGGAGAAAGAGGCGGACGTTTGCTTTTTAGAAAAAGGCTCTGCCGAGAACGAGCGCCGTGAGATGTACCGACTATGGGAAAGCAGAGAAGTTCATTTCTGTTGTGCCTGTGGATAGGCTGCACGGGGACTGTGAAGACCAGCAAGAGCTTTCAGGGCTGGCCCCTTCCTTGTGGGAGAAAGTGCCGGACGTTTTCTTTTTGGAAAAAGGCTCTGCCGAGAACGAGCGCCGTGAGATGTACCGACTATGGGAAAGCAGAGAAGTCCAGTTCTGTTGTGCCTGTGGATAGGGTGCACGGGAATGGTGAAGACCAGCAAGAGCTTTCAGGGCTGGCCCCTTCCTTATGGGAGAAAGAGCCGGACATTTGATTTTTCGGAAAGAGGCTCTGCCGAGAACAAGCACCGTGAATTGCTGAGTGTCTGGGAAAGCACAGATGCCCAGTGCTGTTGTGCCTGTGGATAGGCTGCACGGGGATGGTGAAGACCAGCAAGAGCTTTCAGGGCTTACCCCTTCCTTGTGGGAGTAAGAGCCGCACGTTTGCTTTTTCGGAAATAGGCTCTGCCGAGAACGAGCACCGTGAGATGCTGAGTCTCTGGGAAAGCACAGATGCCCAGTGCTGTTGTGCCTGTGGATAGGGTGCACGGGGACGGTGAAGACCAGCAAGAGGTTTCAGGGCTGGCTCCTTCCTTGTGGGAGAAAGAGGCGGACGTTTGCTTTTTAGAAAAAGGCTCTGCCGAGAACGAGCGCCGTGAGATGTACCGACTATGGGAAAGCCGAGAAGTCCAGTTCTGTTGTGCCTGTGGATAGGGTGCACGGGAACGGTGAAGATCAGCAAGAGCTTTCAGGGCTTACCCCTTCCTTATGGAAGAAGGAGCCGGACGTTTGCCTTTTCAGAAAAAGGCTCTGCCGAGAACGAGCGCCGTGAGATGTACCGACTATGGGAAAGCAGAGAAGTTCATTTCTGTTGTGCCTGTGGATAGGCTGCACGGGGACTGTGAAGACCAGCAAGAGCTTTCAGGGCTGGCCCCTTCCTTGTGGGAGAAAGAGCTGCACGTTTGCTTTTTGGAAAGAGGCTCTGCCGAGAACGAGCACCGTGAGATGCTGAGTCTCTTGGAAAGCACAGATGCCCAGTGCTGTTGTGCCTGTGGATAGGCTGCACGGGGACTGTGAAGACTAGCAAGAGCTTTCAGGGCTGGATCCTTCCTTGTGGGAGAAAGAGCCGCACGTTTGCTTTTTCGGAAAGAGGCTCTGCCGAGAACAAGCACCATGAGATGCTGAGTCTCTGGGAAAGCCGAGAAGTCCAATTCTGTTGTGCCTGTGGATAGGGTGCATGGGGACGGTGTAGAGCAGCAAGAGGTTTCAGGGCTGGCCCCTTCCTTGTGGGAGAAAGAGCCGGACGTTTCCCTTTTTGGAAAGAGTCTCTGCCGAGAACGAGCGCCGTGAGATGTACCGACTATGGGAAAGCAGAGAAGTCCAGTTCTGTTGTGCCTGTGGATAGGCTGCACGGGGACTGTGAAGACCAGCAAGAGCTTTCAGGGCTGGCCCCTTCCTTGTGGGAGAAAGAGCCGCACGTTTGATTTTTCGGAAAGAGGCTCTGCCGAGAACAAGCACCGTGAGATGTACCGACTATGGGAAAGCAGAGAAGTTCATTTCTGTTGTGCCTGTGGATAGGGTGCACGGGAACGGTGAAGACCAGCAAGAGATTTCAGGGCTGGCCCCTTCCTTGTGGGAGAAAGAGCCGCACGTTTCCTTTTTCGTAAAGAGGCTCTGCCGAGAACGAGCACCGTGAGATGCTGAGTCTCTGGGAAAGCACAGATGCCCAGTGCTGTTGTGCCTGTGGATAGGCTGCACGGGGACTGTGAAGACCAGCAAGAGCTTTCAGGGCTTACCCATTCCTTGTGGGAGAAAGAGCCGCACGTTTGCTCTTTCGGAAATAGGCTCTGCCGAGAACCAGCGCCGTGAGATGTACCGACTATGGGAAAGCAGAGAAGTCCAGTTCTGTTGTGCCTGTGGATAGGGTGCACGGGGACGGTGTAGAGCAGCAATAGCTTTCAGGGATGGCCCCTTCCTTGTGGGAGAAGAAGCCGGACGTTTCCCTTTTTGGAAAGAGTCTCTGCCGAGAACCAGCGCCGTGAGATGCTGAGTCTCTGGGAAAGCACAGATGCCCAGTGCTGTTGTGACTGTGGATACGCTGCACGGGGACGGTGAAGACCAGCAAGAGCTTTCAGGGCTGGCCCCTTCCTTGTGGGAGAAAGAGGCGGACGTTTGCTTTTTGGAAAAAATCTCTGCCGAGAACGAGCGCCGTGAGATGTACCGACTATGGGAAAGCAGAGAAGTCCAGTTCTGTTGTGCCTGTGGATAGGCTGCACGGGGACTGTGAAGACCAGCAAGAGCTTTCAGGGCTGGCCCCTTCCTTGTGGGAGAAAGAGCCGCACGTTTGCTTTTTCGGAAAGAGGCTCTGCCGAGAACGAGCACCGTGAGATGCTGAGTCTCTGGGAAAGCAAAGATGCCCAGTGCTCTTGTGCCTGTGGATAGGATGCACGGGGACTGTGAAGACCAGCAAGAGCTTTCAGGGTTTACAAGTTCCTTGTGGGAGAAAGAGCCGGACGTTTGCTTTTTCGGAAAGAGTCTCTGCCGAGAACAAGCACCGTGAGATGTACCGACTATGGGAAAGCCGAGAAGTCCAGTTCTGTTGTGCCTGTGGATAGGGTGCACGGGAACGGTGAAGACCAGCAAGAGCTTTCAGGGCTTACCCCTTCCTTATGGAAGAAGGAGCCGGACGTTTGCTTTTTGGAAAAAGGCTCTGTCGAGAACGAGCGCCGTGAGATGTACCGACTATGGGAAAGCAGAGAAGTCCAGTTCTGTTGTGCCTGTGGATAGGGTGCACGGGAATGGTGAAGATCAGCAAGAGCTTTCAGGGCTGGCCCCTTCCTTGTGGGAGAAAGAGACGCACGTATTGCTTTTTCAGAAATAGGCTCTGCCGAGAACGAGCACCGTGAGATGCTGAGTCTCTGGGAAAGCACAGATGCCCAGTGCTGTTGTGCCTGTGGATAGGCTGCACGGGGACTGTGAAGACCAGCAAGAGCTTTCAGGGCTTACCCATTCCTTGTGGGAGAAAGAGCCGCACGTTTGCTCTTTCGGAAATAGGCTCTGCCGAGAACCAGCGCCGTGAGATGTACCGACTATGGGAAAGCAGAGAAGTCCAGTTCTGTTGTGCCTGTGGATAGGGTGCACGGGGACGGTGTAGAGCAGCAATAGCTTTCAGGGATGGCCCCTTCCTTGTGGAAGAAGAAGCCGGACGTTTCCCTTTTTGGAAAGAGTCTCTGCCGAGAACCAGCGCCGTGAGATGCTGAGTCTCTGGGAAAGCACAGATGCCCAGTGCTGTTGTGCCTGTGGATAGGGTGCACGGGGACGGTGAAGACCAGCAAGAGGTTTCAGGGCTGGCTCCTTCCTTGTGGGAGAAAGAGGCGGACGTTTGCTTTTTAGAAAAAGGGTCTGCCGAAAACGAGCGCCGTGAGATGCTGAGTCTCTGGGAAAGCACAGATGCCCAGTGCTGTTGTGCCTGTGGATAGGCTGCACGGGGACTGTGAAGACCAGCAAGAGCTTTCAGGGCTGGCCCCTTCCTTGTGGGAGAAAGAGCCGCACGTTTGCTTTTTCGGAAAGAGGCTCTGCCGAGAACAAGCACCGTGAGATGCTGAGTCTCTGGGAAAGCACAGATGCCCAGTGCTGTTGTGCCTGTGGATAGGCTGCACGGGGACGGTGTAGAGCAGCAAGAGCTTTCAGGGCTGCCCCCTTCCTTGTGGGAGAAAGAGCCGGACGTTTGCTTTTTGGAAAAAGGCTCTGCCGAGAAAGAGCACCGTGAGATGTAACGACTATGGGAAAGCAGAGAAGTCCAGTTCTGTTGTGCCTGTGGATAGGGTGCACGGGGACTGTGAAGACCAGCAAGAGCTTTCAGGGCTTACCCCTTCCTTATGGAAGAAGGAGCCGGACGTTTGCCTCTTCAGAAAAAGGCTCTGCCGAGAACGAGCGCCGTGAGAGGTACCGACTGTGAGAAAGCCGAGAAGCCCAGTGCTGTTGTGCCTGTGGATAGGCTGCACGGGGACTGTGAAGACGAGCAAGAGCTTTCAGGGCTGGCCCCTTCCTTGTGGGAGAAAGAGCCGCACGTATTGCTTTTTGGAAAAAGGCTCTGCCGAGAACGAGCGCCGTGAGATGTACCGACTATGGGAAAGCAGAGAAGTCCAGTTCTGTTGTGCCTGTGGATAGGGTGCACGGGGACGGTGTAGAGCAGCAAGAGCTTTCAGGGCTGGCCCCTTCCTTGTGGGAGAAAGAGCCGCACGTTTGATTTTTCGGAAAGAGGCTCTGCCGAGAACAAGCACCGTGACATGTACCGACTGTGAGAAAGCAGAGAAGCCCAGTGCTGTTGTGCCTGTGGATAGGCTGCACGGGGACTGTGAAGACCAGCAAGAGCTTTCAGGGCTGGCCCCTTCCTTGTGGGACAAGGAGCCGGACGTTTTCTTTTTGGAAAAAGGCTCTGCCGAGAACGAGCGCCGTGAGATGTACCGACTATGGGAAAGCAGAGAAGTCCAGTTCTGTTGTGCCTGTGGATAGGGTGCACGGGAATGGTGAAGACCAGCAAGAGCTTTCAGGGCTGGCCCCTTCCTTGTGGGAGAAAGAGGCGGACGTTTGCTTTTTAGAAAAAGGCTCTGCCGAGAACGAGCGCCGTGAGATGTACCGACTATGGGAAAGCAGAGAAGTTCATTTCTGTTGTGCCTGTGGATAGGCTGCACGGGGACTGTGAAGACCAGCAAGAGCTTTCAGGGCTGGCTCCTTCCTTGTGGGAGAAAGAGGCGGACGTTTGCTTTTTAGAAAAAGGGTCTGCCGAGAACGAGCGCCGTGAGATGCTGAGTCTCTGGGAAAGCACAGATGCCCAGTGCTGTTGTGCCTGTGGATAGGCTGCACGGGGACTGTGAAGACCAGCAAGAGCTTTCAGGGCTGGCCCCTTCCTTGTGGGAGAAAGAGGCGGACGTTTGCTTTTTAGAAAAAGGCTCTGCCGAGAACGAGCGCCGTGAGATGTACCGACTATGGGAAAGCAGAGAAGTTCATTTCTGTTGTGCCTGTGGATAGGCTGCACGGGGACTGTGAAGACCAGCAAGAGCTTTCAGGGCTGGCCCCTTCCTTGTGGGAGAAAGTGCCGGACGTTTTCTTTTTGGAAAAAGGCTCTGCCGAGAACGAGCGCCGTGAGATGTACCGACTATGGGAAAGCAGAGAAGTCCAGTTCTGTTGTGCCTGTGGATAGGGTGCACGGGAATGGTGAAGACCAGCAAGAGCTTTCAGGGCTGGCCCCTTCCTTATGGGAGAAAGAGCCGGACATTTGATTTTTCGGAAAGAGGCTCTGCCGAGAACAAGCACCGTGAGATGCTGAGTCTCTGGGAAAGCACAGATGCCCAGTGCTGTTGTGCCTGTGGATAGGGTGCACGGGGATGGTGAAGACCAGCAAGAGCTTTCAGGGCTTACCCCTTCCTTGTGGGAGTAAGAGCCGCACGTTTGCTTTTTCGGAAATAGGCTCTGCCGAGAACGAGCACCGTGAGATGCTGAGTCTCTGGGAAAGCACAGATGCCCAGTGCTGTTGTGCCTGTGGATAGGGTGCACGGGGACGGTGAAGACCAGCAAGAGGTTTCAGGGCTGGCTCCTTCCTTGTGGGAGAAAGAGGCGGACGTTTGCTTTTTAGAAAAAGGCTCTGCCGAGAACGAGCGCCGTGAGATGTACCGACTATGGGAAAGCCGAGAAGTCCAGTTCTGTTGTGCCTGTGGATAGGGTGCACGGGAACGGTGAAGATCAGCAAGAGCTTTCAGGGCTTACCCCTTCCTTATGGAAGAAGGAGCCGGACGTTTGCCTTTTCAGAAAAAGGCTCTGCCGAGAACGAGCGCCGTGAGATGTACCGACTGTGAGAAAGCAGAGAAGCCCAGTGCTGTTGTGCCTGTGGATAGGGTGCACGGGGACGGTGAAGACCAGCAAGAGCTTTCAGGGGTCGCCCCTTCCTTGTGGGAGAAAGAGTCGCACGTTTGCTTTTTCGGAAAGAGGCTCTGCCGAGAACGAGCACCGTGAGATGCTGAGTCTCTGGGAAAGCAAAGATGCCCAGTGCTGTTGTGCCTGTGGATAGGGTGCACGGGGACGGTGAAGACCAGCAAGAGCTTTCAGGGCTTACCCCTTCCTTATGGAAGAAGGAGCCGGACGTTTGCCTTTTCAGAAAAAGGCTCTGCCGAGAACGAGCGCCGTGAGATGTACCGACTATGGGAAAGCAGAGAAGTCCAGTTCTGTTGTGCCTGTGGATAGGGTGCACGGGAATGGTGAAGACCAGCAAGAGGTTTCAGGGCTGGCCCCTTCCTTATGGGAGAAAGAGCCGGACGTTTGATTTTTCAGAAAGAGGCTCTGCCGAGAACAAGCACCGTGAGATGCTGAGTCTCTGGGAAAGCACAGATGCCCAGTGCTGTTGTGCCTGTGGATAGGTTGCACGGGGACGGTGTAGAGCAGCAAGAGCTTTCAGGGCTGGCCCCTTCCTTGTGGGAGAAAGAGCCGGACTTTTCCCTTTTTGGAAAGAGGCTCTGCCGAGAACCAGCGCCGTGAGATGCTGAGTCTCTGGGAAAGCACAGATGCCCAGTGCTGTTGTGCCTGTGGATAGGGTGCACGGGAACGGTGAAGACCAGCAAGAGCTTTCAGGGCTTACCCTTTCCTTATGGAAGAAGGAGCCGGACGTTTGCTTTTTGGAAAAAGGCTCTGCCGAGAACGAGCGCCGTGAGATGTACCGACTATGGGAAAGCAGAGAAGTTCATTTCTGTTGTGCCTGTGGATAGGCTGCACGGGGACTGTGAAGACCAGCAAGAGCTTTCAGGGCTGGCCCCTTCCTTGTGGGAGAAAGAGCCGCACGTTTGCTTTTTTGGAAAGAGGCTCTGCCAAGAACGAGCACCGTGAGATGCTGAGTCTCTGGGAAAGCACAGATGCCCAGTGCTGTTGTGCCTGTGGATAGGCTGCACGGGGACTGTGAAGACCAGCAAGAGCTTTCAGGGCTTACCCATTCCTTGTGGGAGAAAGAGGCGGACGTTTGCTTTTTAGAAAAAGGGTCTGCCGAAAACGAGCGCCGTGAGATGCTGAGTCTCTGGGAAAGCCGAGAAGTCCAATTCTGTTGTGCCTGTGGATAGGGTGCATGGGGACGGTGTAGAGCAGCAAGAGGTTTCAGGGATGGCCCCTTCCTTGTGGAAGAAGAAGCCGGACGTTTCCCTTTTTGGAAAGAGTCTCTGCCGAGAACCAGCGCCGTGAGATGCTGAGTCTCTGGGAAAGCACAGATGCCCAGTGCTGTTGTGCCTGTGGATAGGGTGCACGGGGACGGTGAAGACCAGCAAGAGGTTTCAGGGCTGGCTCCTTCCTTGTGGGAGAAAGAGGCGGACGTTTGCTTTTTAGAAAAAGGGTCTGCCGAAAACGAGCGCCGTGAGATGCTGAGTCTCTGGGAAAGCACAGATGCCCAGTGCTGTTGTGCCTGTGGATAGGCTGCACGGGGACTGTGAAGACCAGCAAGAGCTTTCAGGCCTGGCCCCTTCCTTGTGGGAGAAAGAGCCGCACGTTTGCTTTTTCGGAAAGAGGCTCTGCCGAGAACAAGCACCGTGAGATGCTGAGTCTCTGGGAAAGCACAGATGCCCAGTGCTGTTGTGCCTGTGGATAGGCTGCACGGGGACGGTGTAGAGCAGCAAGAGCTTTCAGGGCTGCCCCCTTCCTTGTGGGAGAAAGAGCCGGACGTTTGCTTTTTGGAAAAAGGCTCTGCCGAGAACGAGCACCGTTAGATGTAACGACTATGGGAAAGCAGAGAAGTCCAGTTCTGTTGTGCCTGTGGATAGGGTGCACGGGGACTGTGAAGACCAGCAAGAGCTTTCAGGGCTTACCCCTTCCTTATGGAAGAAGGAGCTGGACGTTTGCCTCTTCAGAAAAAGGCTCTGCCGAGAACGAGCGCCGTGAGAGGTACCGACTGTGAGAAAGCCGAGAAGCCCAGTGCTGTTGTGCCTGTGGATAGGCTGCACGGGGACTGTGAAGACGAGCAAGAGCTTTCAGGGCTGGCCCCTTCCTTGTGGGAGAAAGAGCCGCACGTATTGCTTTTTGGAAAAAGGCTCTGCCGAGAACGAGCGCCGTGAGATGTACCGACTATGGGAAAGCAGAGAAGTCCAGTTCTGTTGTGCCTGTGGATAGGGTGCACGGGGACGGTGTAGAGCAGCAAGAGCTTTCAGGGCTGGCCCCTTCCTTGTGGGAGAAAGAGCCGCACGTTTGATTTTTCGGAAAGAGGCTCTGCCGAGAACAAGCACCGTGACATGTACCGACTGTGAGAAAGCAGAGAAGCCCAGTGCTGTTGTGCCTGTGGATAGGCTGCACGGGGACTGTGAAGACCAGCAAGAGCTTTCAGGGCTGGCCCCTTCCTTATGGGAGAAAGAGCCGCACATTTGCTTTTTCGGAAAGAGGCTCTGCCGAGAACGAGCACCGTGAGATGCTGAGTCTCTGGGAAAGCACAGATGCCCAGTGCTGTTGTGACTGTGGATACGCTGCACGGGGACGGTGAAGACCAGCAAGAGCTTTCAGGGCTGGCCCCTTCCTTGTGGGAGAAAGAGGCGGACGTTTGCTTTTTGGAAAAAATCTCTGCCGAGAACGAGCGCCGTGAGATGTACCGACTATGGGAAAGCAGAGAAGTCCAGTTCTGTTGTGCCTGTGGATAGGGTGCACGGGGACTGTGAAGACCAGCAAGAGCTTTCAGGGCTGGCCCCTTCCTTGTGGGAGAAAGAGGCGGACGTTTGCTTTTTAGAAAAAGGCTCTGCCGAGAACGAGCGCCGTGAGATGTACCGACTATGGGAAAGCAGAGAAGTTCATTTCTGTTGTGCCTGTGGATAGGCTGCACGGGGACTGTGAAGACCAGCAAGAGCTTTCAGGGCTGGCCCCTTCCTTGTGGGAGAAAGTGCCGGACGTTTTCTTTTTGGAAAAAGGCTCTGCCGAGAACGAGCGCCGTGAGATGTACCGACTATGGGAAAGCAGAGAAGTCCAGTTCTGTTGTGCCTGTGGATAGGGTGCACGGGAATGGTGAAGACCAGCAAGAGCTTTCAGGGCTTACCCCTTCCTTGTGGGAGTAAGAGCCGCACGTTTGCTTTTTCGGAAATAGGCTCTGCCGAGAACGAGCACCGTGAGATGCTGAGTCTCTGGGAAAGCACAGATGCCCAGTGCTGTTGTGCCTGTGGATAGGGTGCACGGGGACGGTGAAGACCAGCAAGAGGTTTCAGGGCTGGCTCCTTCCTTGTGGGAGAAAGAGGCGGACGTTTGCTTTTTAGAAAAAGGCTCTGCCGAGAACGAGCGCCGTGAGATGTACCGACTATGGGAAAGCCGAGAAGTCCAGTTCTGTTGTGCCTTTGGATAGGGTGCACGGGAACGGTGAAGATCAGCAAGAGCTTTCAGGGCTTACCCCTTCCTTATGGAAGAAGGAGCCGGACGTTTGCCTTTTCAGAAAAAGGCTCTGCCGAGAACGAGCGCCGTGAGATGTACCGACTGTGAGAAAGCAGAGAAGCCCAGTGCTGTTGTGCCTGTGGATAGGGTGCACGGGGACGGTGAAGACCAGCAAGAGCTTTCAGGGGTCGCCCCTTCCTTGTGGGAGAAAGAGCCGCACGTTTGCTTTTTCGGAAAGAGGCTCTGCCGAGAACGAGCACCGTGAGATGCTGAGTCTCTGGGAAAGCAAAGATGCCCATTGCTGTTGTGCCTGTGGATAGGGTGCACGGGGACGGTGAAGACCAGCAAGAGCTTTCAGGGCTTACCCCTTCCTTATGGAAGAAGGAGCCGGACGTTTGCCTTTTCAGAAAAAGGCTCTGCCGAGAACGAGCGCCGTGAGATGTACCGACTATGGGAAAGCAGAGAAGTCCAGTTCTGTTGTGCCTGTGGATAGGGTGCACGGGAATGGTGAAGACCAGCAAGAGGTTTCAGGGCTGGCCCCTTCCTTATGGGAGAAAGAGCCGGACGTTTGATTTTTCAGAAAGAGGCTCTGCCGAGAACAAGCACCGTGAGATGCTGAGTCTCTGGGAAAGCACAGATGCCCAGTGCTGTTGTGCCTGTGGATAGGCTGCACGGGGACGGTGTAGAGCAGCAAGAGCTTTCAGGGCTGGCCCCTTCCTTGTGGGAGAAAGAGCCGGACGTTTCCCTTTTTGGAAAGAGGCTCTGCCGAGAACCAGCGCCGTGAGATGCTGAGTCTCTGGGAAAGCACAGATGCCCAGTGCTGTTGTGCCTGTGGATAGGCTGCACGGGAACGGTGAAGACCAGCAAGAGCTTTCAGGGCTTACCCTTTCCTTATGGAAGAAGGAGCCGGACGTTTGCTTTTTGGAAAAAGGCTCTGCCGAGAACGAGCGCCGTGAGATGTACCGACTATGGGAAAGCAGAGAAGTTCATTTCTGTTGTGCCTGTGGATAGGCTGCACGGAAATGGTGAAGACCAGCAAGAGCTTTCAGGGCTGGCACCTTCCTTGTGGGAGAAAGAGCCGCACGTTTGCTTTTTTGGAAAGAGGCTCTGCCGAGAACGAGCACCGTGAGATGCTGAGTCTCTGGGAAAGCACAGATGCCCAGTGCTGTTGTGCCTGTGGATAGGCTGCACGGGGACTGTGAAGACCAGCAAGAGCTTTCAGGGCTTACCCATTCCTTGTGGGAGAAAGAGCCGCACGTTTGCTTTTTCGGAAAGAGGCTCTGCCGAGAACAAGCACCATGAGATGCTGAGTCTCTGGGAAAGCCGAGAAGTCCAATTCTGTTGTGCCTGTGGATAGGGTGCATGGGGACGGTGTAGAGCAGCAAGAGGTTTCAGGGCTGGCCCCTTCCTTGTGGGAGAAAGAGCCGGACATTTCCCTTTTTGGAAAGAGTCTCTGCCGAGAACGAGCGCCGTGAGATGTACCGACTGTGGGAAAGCAGAGAAGTCCAGTTCTGTTGTGCCTGTGGATAGGCTGCACGGGGACTGTGAAGACCAGCAAGAGCTTTCAGGGCTGGCCCCTTCCTTGTGGGAGAAAGAGCCGCACGTTTGATTTTTCGGAAAGAGGCTCTGCCGAGAACAAGCACCGTGACATGTACCGACTATGGGAAAGCAGAGAAGTTCATTTCTGTTGTGCCTGTGGATAGGGTGCACGGGAACGGTGAAGACCAGCAAGAGATTTCAGGGCTGGCCCCTTCCTTGTGGGAGAAAGAGCCGCACGTTTCCTTTTTCGGAAAGAGGCTCTGCCGAGAACGAGCACCGTGAGATGCTGAGTCTCTGGGAAAGCAAAGATGCCCAGTGCTCTTGTGCCTGTGGATAGGGTGCACGGGGACTGTGAAGACCAGCAAGAGCTTTCAGGGTTTACAAGTTCCTTGTGGGAGAAAGAGCCGGACGTTTGCTTTTTCGGAAAGAGTCTCTGCCGAGAACCAGCGCCGTGAGATGTACCGACTATGGGAAAGCCCAGAAGTCCAGTTCTGTTGTGCCTGTGGATAGGGTGCACGGGAACGGTGAAGACCAGCAAGAGCTTTCAGGGCTTACCCCTTCCTTATGGAAGAAGGAGCCGGACGTTTGCCTTTTCAGAAAAAGGCTCTGCCGAGAACGAGCGCCGTGAGATGTACCGACTGTGAGAAAGCAGAGAAGCCCAGTGCTGTTGTGCCTGAGCATAGGCTGCACGGGGACTGTGAAGACGAGCAAGAGCTTTCAGGGCTGGCCCCTTCCTTGTGGGAGAAAGAGCCGCACGTATTGCTTTTTCGGAAATAGGCTCTGCCGAGAACGAGCACCGTGAGATGCTGAGTCTCTGGGAAAGCACAGATGCCCAGTGCTGTTGTGCCTTTGGATAGGCTGCACGGGGACTGTGAAGACCAGCAAGAGGTTTCAGGGCTGGCCCCTTCCTTGTGGGAGAAAGAGCCGCACGTTTGCTTTTTCGGAAAGAGGCTCTGCCGAGAACGAGCACCGTGAGATGCTGAGTCTCTGGGAAAGCACAGATGCCCAGTGCTGTGGTGCCTTTGGATAGGCTGCACGGGGACTGTGAAGACCAGCAAGAGGTTTCAGGGCTGGCCCCTTCCTTGTGGGAGAAAGAGCAGCACGTTTGATTTTTCGGAAAGAGGCTCTGCCCAGAACAAGCACCGTGAGATGCTGAGTCTCTGGGAAAGCACAGATGCCCAGTGCTGTTGTGCCTGTGGATAGGCTGCACGGGGACTGTGAAGACCAGCAAGAGCTTTCAGGGCTGGATCCTTCCTTGTGGGAGAAAGTGCGGGACGTTTGCTTTTTGGAAAAAGGCTCTGTCGAGAACGAGCGCCGTCAGATGTACCGACTATGGGAAAGCAGAGAAGTCCAGTTCTGTTGTGCCTGTGGATAGGGTGCACGGGAAAGGTGAAGATCAGCAAGAGCTTTCAGGGCTGGCCCCTTCCTTGTGGGAGAAAGAGACGCACGTATTGCTTTTTCAGAAATAGGCCTTGCCGAGAACGAGCACCGTGAGATGCTGAGTCTCTGGGAAAGCACAGATGCCCAGTGCTGTTGTGCCTGTGGATAGGCTGCACGGGGACTGTGAAGACCAGCAAGAGCTTTCAGGGCTTACCCATTCCTTGTGGGAGAAAGAGCCGCACGTTTGCTTTTTCGGAAATAGGCTCTGCCGAGAACCAGCGCCGTGAGATGTACCGACTATGGGAAAGCCGAGAAGTCCAGTTCTGTTGTGCCTGTGGATAGGGTGCACGGGGACGGTGTAGAGCAGCAAGAGCTTTCAGGGCTGGCCCCTTCCTTGTGGGAGAAAGAGCCGCACGTTTGCTTTTTCGGAAAGCGGCTCTGCCGAGAACGAGCACCGTGAGATGCTGAGTCACTGGGAAAGCAAAGATGCCCAGTGCTGTTGTGCCTGTGGATAGGCTGCACGGGGACTGTGAAGACCAGCAAGAGCTTTCAGGGCTGGCCCCTTCCTTGTGGGAGAAAGAGCCGCACGTTTGATTTTTCGGAAAGAGGCTCTGCCGAGAACAAGCACCGTGACATGTACCGACTGTGAGAAAGCAGAGAAGCCCAGTGCTGTTGTGCCTGTGGATAGGGTGCACGGGGACTGTGAAGACCAGCAAGAGCTTTCAGGGCTGGCCCCTTCCTTATGGGAGAAAGAGCCGCACGTTTGCTTTTTCGGAAAGAGGCTCTGCCGAGAACGAGCACCGTGAGATGCTGAGTCTCTGGGAAAGCACAGATGCCCAGTGCTGTTGTGCCTGTGGATAGGGTGCACGGGGACGGTGAAGACCAGCCAGAGGTTTCAGGGCTGGCTCCTTCCTTGTGGGAGAAAGAGGCGGACGTTTGCTTTTTAGAAAAAGGGTCTGCCGAGAACGAGCGCCGTGAGATGCTGAGTCTCTGGGAAAGCACAGATGCCCAGTGCTGTTGTGCCTGTGGATAGGCTGCACGGGGACTGTGAAGACCAGCAAGAGCTTTCAGGCCTGGCCCCTTCCTTGTGGGAGAAAGAGCCGCACGTTTGCTTTTTCGGAAAGAGGCTCTGCCGAGAACAAGCACAGTGATATGCTGAGTCTCTGGGAAAGCACAGATGCCCAGTGCTGTTGTGCCTGTGGATAGGGTGCACGGGGACGGTGTAGAGCAGCAAGAGGTTTCAGGGCTGGCCCCTTCCTTGTGGGAGAAAGAGCCGGACGTTTCCCTTTTTGGAAAGAGGCTCTGCCGAGAACCAGCGCCGTGAGATGCTGAGTCTCTGGGAAAGCACAGATGCCCAGTGCTGTTGTGCCTGTGGATAGGGTGCACGGGAACGGTGAAGACCAGCAAGAGCTTTCAGGGCTTACCCTTTCCTTATGGAAGAAGGAGCCGGACGTTTGCTTTTTGGAAAAAGGCTCTGCCGAGAACGAGCACCGTGAGATGTACCGACTATGGGAAAGCAGAGAAGTTCATTTCTGTTGTGCCTGTGGATAGGCTGCACGGGGACTGTGAAGACCAGCAAGAGCTTTCAGGGCTGGCCCCTTCCTTGTGGGAGAAAGAGCCGCACGTTTGCTTTTTTGGAAAGAGGCTCTGCCGAGAACGAGCACCGTGAGATGCTGAGTCTCTGGGAAAGCACAGATGCCCAGTGCTGTTGTGCCTGTGGATAGGCTGCACGGGGACTGTGAAGACCAGCAAGAGCTTTCAGGGCTTACCCATTCCTTGTGGGAGAAAGAGCCGCACGTTTGCTTTTTCGGAAAGAGGCTCTGCCGAGAACAAGCACCATGTGATGCTGAGTCTCTGGGAAAGCCGAGAAGTCCAATTCTGTTGTGCCTGTGGATAGGGTGCATGGGGACGGTGTAGAGCAGCAAGAGGTTTCAGGGCTGGCCCCTTCCTTGTGGGAGAAAGAGCCGGACGTTTCCCTTTTTGGAAAGAGTCTCTGCCGAGAACGAGCGCCGTGAGATGTACCGACTGTGGGAAAGCAGAGAAGTCCAGTTCTGTTGTGCCTGTGGATAGGCTGCACGGGGACTGTGAAGACCAGCAAGAGCTTTCAGGGCTGGCCCCTTCCTTGTGGGAGAAAGAGCCGCACGTTTGATTTTTCGGAAAGAGGCTCTGCCGAGAACAAGCACCGTGACATGTACCGACTATGGGAAAGCAGAGAAGTTCATTTCTGTTGTGCCTGTGGATAGGGTGCACGGGAACGGTGAAGACCAGCAAGAGATTTCAGGGCTGGCCCCTTCCTTGTGGGAGAAAGAGCCGCACGTTTCCTTTTTCGGAAAGAGGCTCTGCCGAGAACGAGCACCGTGAGATGCTGAGTCTCTGGGAAAGCAAAGATGCCCAGTGCTCTTGTGCCTGTGGATAGGGTGCACGGGGACTGTGAAGACCAGCAAGAGCTTTCAGGGTTTACAAGTTCCTTGTGGGAGAAAGAGCCGGACGTTTGCTTTTTCGGAAAGAGTCTCTGCCGAGAACCAGCGCCGTGAGATGTACCGACTATGGGAAAGCCGAGAAGTCCAGTTCTGTTGTGCCTGTGGATAGGGTGCACGGGAACGGTGAAGACCAGCAAGAGCTTTCAGGGCTTACCCCTTCCTTATGGAAGAAGGAGCCGGACGTTTGCCTTTTCAGAAAAAGGCTCTGCCGAGAACGAGCGCCGTGAGATGTACCGACTATGGGAAAGCAGAGAAGCCCAGTGCTGTTGTGCCTGAGCATAGGCTGCACGGGGATTGTGAAGACGAGCAAGAGCTTTCAGGGCTGGCCCCTTCCTTGTGGGAGAAAGAGCCGCACGTATTGCTTCTTCGGAAAAAGGCTCTGCCGAGAACGAGCACCGTGAGATGCTGAGTCTCTGGGAAAGCACAGATGCCCAGTGCTGTTGTGCCTGTGGATAGGCTGAACGGGGACTGTGAAGACCAGCAAGAGCTTTCACGGCTGGCTCCTTCCTTGTGGGAGAAAGAGCCGCACGTTTGATTTTTCGGAAAGAGGCTCTGCCGAGAACAAGCACCGTGACATGTACCGACTATGGGAAAGCAGAGAAGTTCATTTCTGTTGTGCCTGTGGATAGGGTGCACGGGAACGGTGAAGACCAGCAAGAGATTTCAGGGCTGGCCCCTTCCTTGTGGGAGAAAGAGCCGCACGTTTCCTTTTTCGGAAAGAGGCTCTGCCGAGAACGAGCACCGTGAGATGCTGAGTCTCTGGGAAAGCAAAGATGCCCAGTGCTCTTGTGCCTGTGGATAGGGTGCACGGGGACTGTGAAGACCAGCAAGAGCTTTCAGGGTTTACAAGTTCCTTGTGGGAGAAAGAGCCGGACGTTTGCTTTTTCGGAAAGAGTCTCTGCCGAGAACCAGCGCCGTGAGATGTACCGACTATGGGAAAGCCGAGAAGTCCAGTTCTGTTGTGCCTGTGGATAGGGTGCACGGGAACGGTGAAGACCAGCAAGAGCTTTCAGGGCTTACCCCTTCCTTATGGAAGAAGGAGCCGGACGTTTGCCTTTTCAGAAAAAGGCTCTGCCGAGAACGAGCGCCGTGAGATGTACCGACTGTGAGAAAGCAGAGAAGCCCAGTGCTGTTGTGCCTGAGCATAGGCTGCACGGGGACTGTGAAGACGAGCAAGAGCTTTCAGGGCTGGCCCCTTCCTTGTGGGAGAAAGAGCCGCACGTATTGCTTTTTCGGAAATAGGCTCTGCCGAGAACGAGCACCGTGAGATGCTGAGTCTCTGGGAAAGCACAGATGCCCAGTGCTGTTGTGCCTGTGGATAGGGTGCACGGGGACTGTGAAGACCAGCAAGAGCTTTCAGGGCTTACCCCTTCCTTATGGAAGAAGGAGCTGGACGTTTGCCTCTTCAGAAAAAGGCTCTGCCGAGAACGAGCGCCGTGAGAGGTACCGACTGTGAGAAAGCCGAGAAGCCCAGTGCTGTTGTGCCTGTGGATAGGCTGCACGGGGACTGTGAAGACGAGCAAGAGCTTTCAGGGCTGGCCCCTTCCTTGTGGGAGAAAGAGCCGCACGTATTGCTTTTTGGAAAAAGGCTCTGCCGAGAACGAGCGCCGTGAGATGTACCGACTATGGGAAAGCAGAGAAGTCCAGTTCTGTTGTGCCTGTGGATAGGGTGCACGGGGACGGTGTAGAGCAGCAAGAGCTTTCAGGGCTGGCCCCTTCCTTGTGGGAGAAAGAGCCGCACGTTTGATTTTTCGGAAAGAGGCTCTGCCGAGAACAAGCACCGTGACATGTACCGACTGTGAGAAAGCAGAGAAGCCCAGTGCTGTTGTGCCTGTGGATAGGCTGCACGGGGACTGTGAAGACCAGCAAGAGCTTTCAGGGCTGGCCCCTTCCTTATGGGAGAAAGAGCCGCACATTTGCTTTTTCGGAAAGAGGCTCTGCCGAGAACGAGCACCGTGAGATGCTGAGTCTCTGGGAAAGCACAGATGCCCAGTGCTGTTGTGCCTGTGGATAGGGTGCACGGGGACGGTGAAGACCAGCCAGAGGTTTCAGGGCTGGCTCCTTCCTTGTGGGAGAAAGAGGCGGAAGTTTGCTTTTTAGAAAAAGGGTCTGCCGAGAACGAGCGCCGTGAGATGCTGAGTCTCTGGGAAAGCACAGATGCCCAGTGCTGTTGTGCCTGTGGATAGGCTGCACGGGGACTGTGAAGACCAGCAAGAGCTTTCAGGGCTGGCCCCTTCCTTGTGGGAGAAAGAGGCGGACGTTTGCTTTTTAGAAAAAGGCTCTGCCGAGAACGAGCGCCGTGAGATGTACCGACTATGGGAAAGCAGAGAAGTTCATTTCTGTTGTGCCTGTGGATAGGCTGCACGGGGACTGTGAAGACCAGCAAGAGCTTTCAGGGCTGGCCCCTTCCTTGTGGGAGAAAGTGCCGGACGTTTTCTTTTTGGAAAAAGGCTCTGCCGAGAACGAGCGCCGTGAGATGTACCGACTATGGGAAAGCAGAGAAGTCCAGTTCTGTTGTGCCTGTGGATAGGGTGCACGGGAATGGTGAAGACCAGCAAGAGCTTTCAGGGCTGGCCCCTTCCTTATGGGAGAAAGAGCCGGACATTTGATTTTTCGGAAAGAGGCTCTGCCGAGAACAAGCACCGTGAATTGCTGAGTGTCTGGGAAAGCACAGATGCCCAGTGCTGTTGTGCCTGTGGATAGGCTGCACGGGGATGGTGAAGACCAGCAAGAGCTTTCAGGGCTGGCCCCTTCCTTGTGGGAGAAAGAGCCGCACGTTTGCTTTTTTGGAAAGAGGCTCTGCCGAGAACGAGCACCGTGAGATGCTGAGTCTCTGGGAAAGCACAGATGCCCAGTGCTGTTGTGCCTGTGGATAGGCTGCACGGGGACTGTGAAGACCAGCAAGAGCTTTCAGGGCTTACCCATTCCTTGTGGGAGAAAGAGCCGCTCGTTTGCTTTTTCGGAAAGAGGCTCTGCCGAGAACAAGCACCATGAGATGCTGAGTCTCTGGGAAAGCCGAGAAGTCCAATTCTGTTGTGCCTGTGGATAGGGTGCATGGGGACGGTGTAGAGCAGCAAGAGGTTTCAGGGCTGGCCCCTTCCTTGTGGGAGAAAGAGCCGGACGTTTCCCTTTTTGGAAAGAGTCTCTGCCGAGAACGAGCGCCGTGAGATGTACCGACTGTGGGAAAGCAGAGAAGTCCAGTTCTGTTGTGCCTGTGGATAGGCTGCACGGGGACTGTGAAGACCAGCAAGAGGTTTCAGGGCTGGCCCCTTCCTTGTGGGAGAAAGAGCCGCACGTTTGATTTTTCGGAAAGAGGCTCTGCCGAGAACAAGCACCGTGACATGTACCGACTATGGGAAAGCAGAGAAGTTCATTTCTGTTGTGCCTGTGGATAGGGTGCACGGGAACGGTGAAGACCAGCAAGAGATTTCAGGGCTGGCCCCTTCCTTGTGGGAGAAAGAGCCGCACGTTTCCTTTTTCGGAAAGAGGCTCTGCCGAGAACGAGCACCGTGAGATGCTGAGTCTCTGGGAAAGCAAAGATGCCCAGTGCTCTTGTGCCTGTGGATAGGGTGCACGGGGACTGTGAAGACCAGCAAGAGCTTTCAGGGTTTACAAGTTCCTTGTGGGAGAAAGAGCCGGACGTTTGCTTTTTCGGAAAGAGTCTCTGCCGAGAACCAGCGCCGTGAGATGTACCGACTATGGGAAAGCCCAGAAGTCCAGTTCTGTTGTGCCTGTGGATAGGGTGCACGGGAACGGTGAAGACCAGCAAGAGCTTTCAGGGCTTACCCCTTCCTTATGGAAGAAGGAGCCGGACGTTTGCCTTTTCAGAAAAAGGCTCTGCCGAGAACGAGCGCCGTGAGATGTACCGACTGTGAGAAAGCAGAGAAGCCCAGTGCTGTTGTGCCTGAGCATAGGCTGCACGGGGACTGTGAAGACGAGCAAGAGCTTTCAGGGCTGGCCCCTTCCTTGTGGGAGAAAGAGCCGCACGTATTGCTTTTTCGGAAATAGGCTCTGCCGAGAACGAGCACCGTGAGATGCTGAGTCTCTGGGAAAGCACAGATGCCCAGTGCTGTTGTGCCTTTGGATAGGCTGCACGGGGACTGTGAAGACCAGCAAGAGCTTTCAGGGCTGGCCCCTTCCTTGTGGGAGAAAGAGCCGCACGTTTGCTTTTTCGGAAAGAGGCTCTGCCGAGAACGAGCACCGTGAGATGCTGAGTCTCTGGGAAAGCACAGATGCCCAGTGCTGTTGTGCCTTTGGATAGGCTGCACGGGGACTGTGAAGACCAGCAAGAGCTTTCAGGGCTGGCCCCTTCCTTGTGGGAGAAAGAGCCGGACGTTTGATTTTTCGGAAAGAGGCTCTGCCGAGAACGAGCACCGTGAGATGCTGAGTCTCGGGAAAGCACAGATGCCCAGTGCTGTTGTGCCTGTGGATAGGGTGCACGGGGACTGTGAAGACCAGCAAGAGGTTTCAGGGCTGGCCCCTTCCTTGTGGGAGAAAGAGCAGCACGTTTGATTTTTCGGAAAGAGGCTCTGCCCAGAACAAGCACCGTGAGATGCTGAGTCTCTGGGAAAGCACAGATGCCCAGTGCTGTTGTGCCTGTGGATAGGCTGCACGGGGACTGTGAAGACCAGCAAGAGCTTTCAGGGCTGGATCCTTCCTTGTGGGAGAAAGTGCCGGACGTTTGCTTTTTGGAAAAAGGCTCTGTCGAGAACGAGCGCCGTGAGATGTACCGACTATGGGAAAGCAGAGAAGTCCAGTTCTGTTGTGCCTGTGGATAGGGTGCACGGGAATGGTGAAGATCAGCAAGAGCTTTCAGGGCTGGCCCCTTCCTTGTGGGAGAAAGAGACGCACGTATTGCTTTTTCAGAAATAGGCCTTGCCGAGAACGAGCACCGTGAGATGCTGAGTCTCTGGGAAAGCACAGATGCCCAGTGCTGTTGTGCCTGTGGATAGGCTGCACGGGGACTGTGAAGACCAGCAAGAGCTTTCAGGGCTTACCCATTCCTTGTGGGAGAAAGAGCCGCACGTTTGCTTTTTCGGAAATAGGCTCTGCCGAGAACCAGCGCCGTGAGATGTACCGACTGTGAGAAAGCAGAGAAGCCCAGTGCTGTTGTGCCTGTGGATAGGGTGCACGGGGACTGTGAAGACCAGCAAGAGCTTTCAGGGCTGGCCCCTTCCTTATGGGAGAAAGAGCCGCACGTTTGCTTTTTCGGAAAGAGGCTCTGCCGAGAACGAGCACCGTGAGATGCTGAGTCTCTGGGAAAGCACAGATGCCCAGTGCTGTTGTGCCTGTGGATAGGGTGCACGGGGACGGTGAAGACCAGCCAGAGGTTTCAGGGCTGGCTCCTTCCTTGTGGGAGAAAGAGGCGGACGTTTGCTTTTTAGAAAAAGGGTCTGCCGAGAACGAGCGCCGTGAGATGCTGAGTCTCTGGGAAAGCACAGATGCCCAGTGCTGTTGTGCCTGTGGATAGGCTGCACGGGGACTGTGAAGACCAGCAAGAGCTTTCAGGCCTGGCCCCTTCCTTGTGGGAGAAAGAGCCGCACGTTTGCTTTTTCGGAAAGAGGCTCTGCCGAGAACAAGCACAGTGATATGCTGAGTCTCTGGGAAAGCACAGATGCCCAGTGCTGTTGTGCCTGTGGATAGGGTGCACGGGGACGGTGTAGAGCAGCAAGAGGTTTCAGGGCTGGCCCCTTCCTTGTGGGAGAAAGAGCCGGACGTTTCCCTTTTTGGAAAGAGGCTCTGCCGAGAACCAGCGCCGTGAGATGCTGAGTCTCTGGGAAAGCACAGATGCCCAGTGCTGTTGTGCCTGTGGATAGGGTGCACGGGAACGGTGAAGACCAGCAAGAGCTTTCAGGGCTTACCCTTTCCTTATGGAAGAAGGAGCCGGACGTTTGCTTTTTGGAAAAAGGCTCTGCCGAGAACGAGCACCGTGAGATGTACCGACTATGGGAAAGCAGAGAAGTTCATTTCTGTTGTGCCTGTGGATAGGCTGCACGGGGACTGTGAAGACCAGCAAGAGCTTTCAGGGCTGGCCCCTTCCTTGTGGGAGAAAGAGCCGCACGTTTGCTTTTTTGGAAAGAGGCTCTGCCGAGAACGAGCACCGTGAGATGCTGAGTCTCTGGGAAAGCACAGATGCCCAGTGCTGTTGTGCCTGTGGATAGGCTGCACGGGGACTGTGAAGACCAGCAAGAGCTTTCAGGGTTTACAAGTTCCTTGTGGGAGAAAGAGCCGGACGTTTGCTTTTTCGGAAAGAGTCTCTGCCGAGAACCAGCGCCGTGAGATGTACCGACTATGGGAAAGCCGAGAAGTCCAGTTCTGTTGTGCCTGTGGATAGGGTGCACGGGAACGGTGAAGACCAGCAAGAGCTTTCAGGGCTTACCCCTTCCTTATGGAAGAAGGAGCCGGACGTTTGCCTTTTCAGAAAAAGGCTCTGCCGAGAACGAGCGCCGTGAGATGTACCGACTGTGAGAAAGCAGAGAAGCCCAGTGCTGTTGTGCCTGAGCATAGGCTGCACGGGGACTGTGAAGACGAGCAAGAGCTTTCAGGGCTGGCCCCTTCCTTGTGGGAGAAAGAGCCGCACGTATTGCTTTTTCGGAAATAGGCTCTGCCGAGAACGAGCACCGTGAGATGCTGAGTCTCTGGGAAAGCACAGATGCCCAGTGCTGTTGTGCCTTTGGATAGGCTGCACGGGGACTGTGAAGACCAGCAAGAGCTTTCAGGGCTGGCCCCTTCCTTGTGGGAGAAAGAGCCGCACGTTTGCTTTTTCGGAAAGAGGCTCTGCCGAGAACGAGCACCGTGAGATGCTGAGTCTCTGGGAAAGCACAGATGCCCAGTGCTGTTGTGCCTTTGGATAGGCTGCACGGGGACTGTGAAGACCAGCAAGAGCTTTCAGGGCTGGCCCCTTCCTTGTGGGAGAAAGAGCCGGACGTTTGATTTTTCGGAAAGAGGCTCTGCCGAGAACGAGCACCGTGAGATGCTGAGTCTCGGGAAAGCACAGATGCCCAGTGCTGTTGTGCCTGTGGATAGGGTGCACGGGGACTGTGAAGACCAGCAAGAGGTTTCAGGGCTGGCCCCTTCCTTGTGGGAGAAAGAGCAGCACGTTTGATTTTTCGGAAAGAGGCTCTGCCCAGAACAAGCACCGTGAGATGCTGAGTCTCTGGGAAAGCACAGATGCCCAGTGCTGTTGTGCCTGTGGATAGGCTGCACGGGGACTGTGAAGACCAGCAAGAGCTTTCAGGGCTGGATCCTTCCTTGTGGGAGAAATTGCCGGACGTTTGCTTTTTGGAAAAAGGCTCTGTCGAGAACGAGCGCCGTGAGATGTACCGACTATGGGAAAGCAGAGAAGTCCAGTTCTGTTGTGCCTGTGGATAGGGTGCACGGGAATGGTGAAGATCAGCAAGAGCTTTCAGGGCTGGCCCCTTCCTTGTGGGAGAAAGAGACGCACGTATTGCTTTTTCAGAAATAGGCCTTGCCGAGAACGAGCACCGTGAGATGCTGAGTCTCTGGGAAAGCACAGATGCCCAGTGCTGTTGTGCCTGTGGATAGGCTGCACGGGGACTGTGAAGACCAGCAAGAGCTTTCAGGGCTTACCCATTCCTTGTGGGAGAAAGAGCCGCACGTTTGCTTTTTCGGAAATAGGCTCTGCCGAGAACCAGCGCCGTGAGATCTACCGACTGTGAGAAAGCAGAGAAGCCCAGTGCTGTTGTGCCTGTGGATAGGGTGCACGGGGACTGTGAAGACCAGCAAGAGCTTTCAGGGCTGGCCCCTTCCTTATGGGAGAAAGAGCCGCACGTTTGCTTTTTCGGAAAGAGGCTCTGCCGAGAACGAGCACCGTGAGATGCTGAGTCTCTGGGAAAGCACAGATGCCCAGTGCTGTTGTGCCTGTGGATAGGGTGCACGGGGACGGTGAAGACCAGCCAGAGGTTTCAGGGCTGGCTCCTTCCTTGTGGGAGAAAGAGGCGGACGTTTGCTTTTTCGGAAAGAGGCTCTGCCGAGAACAAGCACAGTGATATGCTGAGTCTCTGGGAAAGCACAGATGCCCAGTGCTGTTGTGCCTGTGGATAGGGTGCACGGGGACGGTGTAGAGCAGCAAGAGGTTTCAGGGCTGGCCCCTTCCTTGTGGGAGAAAGAGCCGGACGTTTCCCTTTTTGGAAAGAGGCTCTGCCGAGAACCAGCGCCGTGAGATGCTGAGTCTCTGGGAAAGCACAGATGCCCAGTGCTGTTGTGCCTGTGGATAGGGTGCACGGGAACGGTGAAGACCAGCAAGAGCTTTCAGGGCTTACCCTTTCCTTATGGAAGAAGGAGCCGGACGTTTGCTTTTTGGAAAAAGGCTCTGCCGAGAACGAGCACCGTGAGATGTACCGACTATGGGAAAGCAGAGAAGTTCATTTCTGTTGTGCCTGTGGATAGGCTGCACGGGGACTGTGAAGACCAGCAAGAGCTTTCAGGGCTGGCCCCTTCCTTGTGGGAGAAAGAGCCGCACGTTTGCTTTTTTGGAAAGAGGCTCTGCCGAGAACGAGCACCGTGAGATGCTGAGTCTCTGGGAAAGCACAGATGCCCAGTGCTGTTGTGCCTGTGGATAGGCTGCACGGGGACTGTGAAGACCAGCAAGAGCTTTCAGGGCTTACCCATTCCTTGTGGGAGAAAGAGCCGCACGTTTGCTTTTTCGGAAATAGGCTCTGCCGAGAACAAGCACCATGAGATGCTGAGTCTCTGGGAAAGCCGAGAAGTCCAATTCTGTTGTGCCTGTGGATAGGGTGCATGGGGACGGTGTAGAGCAGCAAGAGGTTTCAGGGCTGGCCCCTTCCTTGTGGGAGAAAGAGCCGGACGTTTCCCTTTTTGGAAAGAGTCTCTGCCGAGAACGAGCGCCGTGAGATGTACCGACTGTGGGAAAGCAGAGAAGTCCAGTTCTGTTGTGCCTGTGGATAGGCTGCACGGGGACTGTGAAGACCAGCAAGAGCTTTCAGGGCTGGCCCCTTCCTTGTGGGAGAAAGAGCCGCACGTTTGATTTTTCGGAAAGAGGCTCTGCCGAGAACAAGCACCGTGACATGTACCGACTATGGGAAAGCAGAGAAGTTCATTTCTGTTGTGCCTGTGGATAGGGTGCACGGGAACGGTGAAGACCAGTAAGAGATTTCAGGGCTGGCCCCTTCCTTGTGGGAGAAAGAGCCGCACGTTTCCTTTTTCGGAAAGAGGCTCTGCCGAGAACGAGCACCGTGAGATGCTGAGTCTCTGGGAAAGCAAAGATGCCCAGTGCTCTTGTGCCTGTGGATAGGGTGCACGGGGACTGTGAAGACCAGCAAGAGCTTTCAGGGTTTACAAGTTCCTTGTGGGAGAAAGAGCCGGACGTTTGCTTTTTCGGAAAGAGTCTCTGCCGAGAACCAGCGCCGTGAGATGTACCGACTATGGGAAAGCCGAGAAGTCCAGTTCTGTTGTGCCTGTGGATAGGGTGCACGGGAACGGTGAAGACCAGCAAGAGCTTTCAGGGCTTACCCCTTCCTTATGGAAGAAGGAGCCGGACGTTTGCCTTTTCAGAAAAAGGCTCTGCCGAGAACGAGCGCCGTGAGATGTACCGACTATGGGAAAGCAGAGAAGCCCAGTGCTGTTGTGCCTGAGCATAGGCTGCACGGGGACTGTGAAGACCAGCAAGAGCTTTCAGGGCTGGCCCCTTCCTTGTGGGAGAAAGAGCCGCACGTTTGCTTTTTCGGAAAGAGGATCTGCCGAGAACGAGCACCGTGAGATGCTGAGTCTCTGGGAAAGCACAGATGCCCAGTGCTGTTGTGCCTGTGGATAGGCTGAACGGGGACTGTGAAGACCAGCAAGAGCTTTCACGGCTGGCTCCTTCCTTGTGGGAGAAAGAGCCGCACGTTTGATTTTTCGGAAAGAGGCTCTGCCGAGAACAAGCACCGTGACATGTACCGACTATGGGAAAGCAGAGAAGTTCATTTCTGTTGTGCCTGTGGATAGGGTGCACGGGAACGGTGAAGACCAGCAAGAGATTTCAGGGCTGGCCCCTTCCTTGTGGGAGAAAGAGCCGCACGTTTCCTTTTTCGGAAAGAGGCTCTGCCGAGAACGAGCACCGTGAGATGCTGAGTCTCTGGGAAAGCAAAGATGCCCAGTGCTCTTGTGCCTGTGGATAGGGTGCACGGGGACTGTGAAGACCAGCAAGAGCTTTCAGGGTTTACAAGTTCCTTGTGGGAGAAAGAGCCGGACGTTTGCTTTTTCGGAAAGAGTCTCTGCCGAGAACCAGCGCCGTGAGATGTACCGACTATGGGAAAGCCGAGAAGTCCAGTTCTGTTGTGCCTGTGGATAGGGTGCACGGGAACGGTGAAGACCAGCAAGAGCTTTCAGGGCTTACCCCTTCCTTATGGAAGAAGGAGCCGGACGTTTGCCTTTTCAGAAAAAGGCTCTGCCGAGAACGAGCGCCGTGAGATGTACCGACTGTGAGAAAGCAGAGAAGCCCAGTGCTGTTGTGCCTGAGCATAGGCTGCACGGGGACTGTGAAGACGAGCAAGAGCTTTCAGGGCTGGCCCCTTCCTTGTGGGAGAAAGAGCCGCACGTATTGCTTTTTCGGAAATAGGCTCTGCCGAGAACGAGCACCGTGAGATGCTGAGTCTCTGGGAAAGCCGAGAAGTCCAGTTCTGTTGTGCCTGTGGATAGGGTGCACGGGGACTGTGAAGACCAGCAAGAGGTTTCAGGGCTGGCCCCTTCCTTGTGGGAGAAAGAGCCGGACATTTGATTTTTCGGAAAGAGGCTCTGCCGAGAACAAGCACCGTGAGATGCTGAGTCTCTGGGAAAGCACAGATGCCCAGTGTTGTTGTGCCTGTGGATAGGGTGCACGGGGACTGTGAAGACCAGCAAGAGCTTTCAGGGCTGGCCCCTTCCTTGTGGGAGAAAGAGCCGCACGTATTGCTTTTTCAGAAATAGGCCTTGCCGAGAACGAGCACCGTGAGATGCTGAGTCTCTGGGAAAGCACAGATGCCCAGTGCTGTTGTGCCTGTGGATAGGCTGCACGGGGACTGTGAAGACCAGCAAGAGCTTTCAGGGCTTACCCATTCCTTGTGGGAGAAAGAGCCGCACGTTTGCTTTTTCGGAAATAGGCTCTGCCGAGAACCAGCGCCGTGAGATGTACCGACTATGGGAAAGCCGAGAAGTCCAGTTCTGTTGTGCCTGTGGATAGGGTTCACGGGGACGGTGTAGAGCAGCAAGAGCTTTCAGGGCTGGCCCCTTCCTTGTGGGAGAAAGAGCCGCACGTTTGCTTTTTCGGAAAGCGGCTCTGCCGAGAACGAGCACCGTGAGATGCTGAGTCACTGGGAAAGCAAAGATGTCCAGTGCTGTTGTGCCTGTGGATAGGCTGCACGGGGACTGTGAAGACCAGCAAGAGCTTTCAGGGCTGGCCCCTTCCTTGTGGGAGAAAGAGCCGCACGTTTGATTTTTCGGAAAGAGGCTCTGCCGAGAACAAGCACCGTGACATGTACCGACTGTGAGAAAGCAGAGAAGCCCAGTGCTGTTGTGCCTGTGGATAGGGTGCACGGGGACTGTGAAGACGAGCAAGAGCTTTCAGGGCTGGCCCCTTCCTTATGGGAGAAAGAGCCGCACGTTTGCTTTTTCGGAAAGAGGCTCTGCCGAGAACGAGCACCGTGAGATGCTGAGTCTCTGGGAAAGCACAGATGCCCAGTGCTGTTGTGCCTGTGGATAGGGTGCACGGGGACGGTGAAGACCAGCCAGAGGTTTCAGGGCTGGCTCCTTCCTTGTGGGAGAAAGAGGCGGACGTTTGCTTTTTAGAAAAAGGGTCTGCCGAGAACGAGCGCCGTGAGATGCTGAGTCTCTGGGAAAGCACAGATGCCCAGTGCTTTTGTGCCTGTGGATAGGCTGCACGGGGACTGTGAAGACCAGCAAGAGCTTTCAGGCCTGGCCCCTTCCTTGTGGGAGAAAGAGCCGCACGTTTGCTTTTTCGGAAAGAGGCTCTGCCGAGAACAAGCACAGTGATATGCTGAGTCTCTGGGAAAGCACAGATGCCCAGTGCTGTTATGCCTGTGGATAGGGTGCACGGGAACGGTGAAGACCAGCAAGAGCTTTCAGGGCTTACCCTTTCCTTATGGAAGAAGGAGCCGGACGTTTGCTTTTTGGAAAAAGGCTCTGCCGAGAACGAGCACCGTGAGATGTACCGACTATGGGAAAGCAGAGAAGTTCATTTCTGTTGTGCCTGTGGATAGGCTGCACGGGGACTGTGAAGACCAGCAAGAGCTTTCAGGGCTGGCCCCTTCCTTGTGGGAGAAAGAGCCGCACGTTTGCTTTTTTGGAAAGAGGCTCTGCCGAGAACGAGCACCGTGAGATGCTGAGTCTCTGGGAAAGCACAGATGCCCAGTGCTGTTGTGCCTGTGGATAGGCTGCACGGGGACTGTGAAGACCAGCAAGAGCTTTCAGGGCTTACCCATTCCTTGTGGGAGAAAGAGCCGCACGTTTGCTTTTTCGGAAAGAGGCTCTGCCGAGAACAAGCACCATGAGATGCTGAGTCTCTGGGAAAGCCGAGAAGTCCAATTCTGTTGTGCCTGTGGATAGGGTGCATGGGGACGGTGTAGAGCAGCAAGAGGTTTCAGGGCTGGCCCCTTCCTTGTGGGAGAAAGAGCCGGACGTTTCCCTTTTTGGAAAGAGTCTCTGCCGAGAACGAGCGCCGTGAGATGTACCGACTGTGGGAAAGCAGAGAAGTCCAGTTCTGTTGTGCCTGTGGATAGGCTGCACGGGGACTGTGAAGACCAGCAAGAGCTTTCAGGGCTGGCCCCTTCCTTGTGGGAGAAAGAGCCGCACGTTTGATTTTTCGGAAAGAGGCTCTGCCGAGAACAAGCACCGTGACATGTACCGACTATGGGAAAGCAGAGAAGTTCATTTCTGTTGTGCCTGTGGATAGGGTGCACGGGAACGGTGAAGACCAGCAAGAGATTTCAGGGCTGGCCCCTTCCTTGTGGGAGAAAGAGCCGCACGTTTCCTTTTTCGGAAAGAGGCTCTGCCGAGAACGAGCACCGTGAGATGCTGAGTCTCTGGGAAAGCAAAGATGCCCAGTGCTCTTGTGCCTGTGGATAGGGTGCACGGGGACTGTGAAGACCAGCAAGAGCTTTCAGGGTTTACAAGTTCCTTGTGGGAGAAAGAGCCGGACGTTTGCTTTTTCGGAAAGAGTCTCTGCCGAGAACCAGCGCCGTGAGATGTACCGACTATGGGAAAGCCGAGAAGTCCAGTTCTGTTGTGCCTGTGGATAGGGTGCACGGGAACGGTGAAGACCAGCAAGAGCTTTCAGGGCTTACCCCTTCCTTATGGAAGAAGGAGCCGGACGTTTGCCTTTTCAGAAAAAGGCTCTGCCGAGAACGAGCGCCGTGAGATGTACCGACTATGGGAAAGCAGAGAAGCCCAGTGCTGTTGTGCCTGAGCATAGGCTGCACGGGGACTGTGAAGACGAGCAAGAGCTTTCAGGGCTGGCCCCTTCCTTGTGGGAGAAAGAGCCGCACGTTTGCTTTTTCGGAAAGAGGATCTGCCGAGAACGAGCACCGTGAGATGCTGAGTCTCTGGGAAAGTACAGATGCCCAGTGCTGTTGTGCCTGTGGATAGGCTGAACGGGGACTGTGAAGACCAGCAAGAGCTTTCAGGGCTGGCCCCTTCCTTGTGGGAGAAAGAGCCGCACGTTTGATTTTTCGGAAAGAGGCTCTGCCGAGAACAAGCACCGTGACATGTACCGACTATGGGAAAGCAGAGAAGTTCATTTCTGTTGTGCCTGTGGATAGGGTGCACGGGAACGGTGAAGACCAGCAAGAGATTTCAGGGCTGGCCCCTTCCTTGTGGGAGAAAGAGCCGCACGTTTCCTTTTTCGGAAAGAGGCTCTGCCGAGAACGAGCACCGTGAGATGCTGAGTCTCTGGGAAAGCAAAGATGCCCAGTGCTCTTGTGCCTGTGGATAGGGTGCACGGGGACTGTGAAGACCAGCAAGAGCTTTCAGGGTTTACAAGTTCCTTGTGGGAGAAAGAGGCGGACGTTTGCTTTTTCGGAAAGAGTCTCTGCCGAGAACCAGCGCCGTGAGATGTACCGACTATGGGAAAGCCGAGAAGTCCAGTTCTGTTGTGCCTGTGGATAGGGTGCACGGGAACGGTGAAGACCAGCAAGAGCTTTCAGGGCTTACCCCTTCCTTATGGAAGAAGGAGCCGGACGTTTGCCTTTTCAGAAAAAGGCTCTGCCGAGAACGAGCGCCGTGAGATGTACCGACTGTGAGAAAGCAGAGAAGCCCAGTGCTGTTGTGCCTGAGCATAGGCTGCACGGGGACTGTGAAGACGAGCAAGAGCTTTCAGGGCTGGCCCCTTCCTTGTGGGAGAAAGAGCCGCACGTATTGCTTTTTCGGAAATAGGCTCTGCCGAGAACGAGCACCGTGAGATGCTGAGTCTCTGGGAAAGCCGAGAAGTCCAGTTCTGTTGTGCCTGTGGATAGGGTGCACGGGGACTGTGAAGACCAGCAAGAGGTTTCAGGGCTGGCCCCTTCCTTGTGGGAGAAAGAGCCGGACATTTGATTTTTCGGAAAGAGGCTCTGCCGAGAACAAGCACCGTGAGATGCTGAGTCTCTGGGAAAGCACAGATGCCCAGTGCTGTTGTGCCTGTGGATAGGGTGCACGGGGACTGTGAAGACCAGCAAGAGCTTTCAGGGCTGGCCCCTTCCTTGTGGGAGAAAGAGCCGCACGTTTGCTTTTTCGGAAAGAGGCTCTGCCGAGAACGAGCACCGTGAGATGCTGAGTCTCTGGGAAAGCACAGATGCCCAGTGCTGTTGTGCCTTTGGATAGGCTGCACGGGGACTGTGAAGACCAGCAAGAGCTTTCAGGGCTTACCCCTTCCTTGTGGGAGAAAGAGCCGGACGTTTGATTTTTCGGAAAGAGGCTCTGCCGAGAACGAGCACCGTGAGATGCTGAGTCTCGGGAAAGCACAGATGCCCAGTGCTGTTGTGCCTGTGGATAGGGTGCACGGGGACTGTGAAGACCAGCAAGAGGTTTCAGGGCTGGCCCCTTCCTTGTGGGAGAAAGAGCAGCACGTTTGATTTTTCGGAAAGAGGCTCTGCCCAGAACAAGCACCGTGAGATGCTGAGTCTCTGGGAAAGCACAGATGCCCAGTGCTGTTGTGCCTGTGGATAGGCTGCACGGGGACTGTGAAGACCAGCAAGAGGTTTCAGGGCTGGCCCCTTCCTTGTGGGAGAAAGAGCAGCACGTATGATTTTTCGGAAAGAGGCTCTGCCCAGAACAAGCACCGTGAGATGCTGAGTCTCTGGGAAAGCACAGATGCCCAGTGCTGTTGTGCCTGTGGATAGGCTGCACGGGGACTGTGAAGACCAGCAAGAGCTTTCAGGGCTGGATCCTTCCTTGTGGGAGAAAGTGCCGGACGTTTGCTTTTTGGAAAAAGGCTCTGTCGAGAACGAGCGCCGTGAGATGTACCGACTATGGGAAAGCAGAGAAGTCCAGTTCTGTTGTGCCTGTGGATAGGGTGCACGGGAATGGTGAAGATCAGCAAGAGCTTTCAGGGCTGGCCCCTTCCTTGTGGGAGAAAGGGACGCACGTATTGCTTTTTCAGAAATAGGCCTTGCCGAGAACGAGCACCGTGAGATGCTGAGTCTCTGGGAAAGCACAGATGCCCAGTGCTGTTGTGCCTGTGGATAGGCTGCACGGGGACTGTGAAGACCAGCAAGAGCTTTCAGGGCTTACCCATTCCTTGTGGGAGAAAGAGCCGCACGTTTGCTTTTTCGGAAATAGGCTCTGCCGAGAACCAGCGCCGTGAGATGTACCGACTATGGGAAAGCAGAGAAGTCCAGTTCTGTTGTGCCTGTGGATAGGGTGCACGGGGACGGTGTAGAGCAGCAAGAGCTTTCAGGGCTGGCCCCTTCCTTGTGGGAGAAAGAGCCGCACGTTTGCTTTTTCGGAAAGCGGCTCTGCCGAGATCGAGCACCGTGAGATGCTGAGTCACTGGGAAAGCAAAGATGTCCAGTGCTGTTGTGCCTGTGGATAGGCTGCACGGGGACTGTGAAGACCAGCAAGAGCTTTCAGGGCTGGCCCCTTCCTTGTGGGAGAAAGAGCCGCACGTTTGATTTTTCGGAAAGAGGCTCTGCCGAGAACAAGCACCGTGACATGTACCGACTGTGGGAAAGCAGAGAAGTCCAGTTCTGTTGTGCCTGTGGATAGGCTGCACGGGGACTGTGAAGACCAGCAAGAGCTTTCAGGGCTGGCCCCTTCCTTGTGGGAGAAAGAGCCGCACGTTTGATTTTTCGGAAAGAGGCTCTGCCGAGAACAAGCACCGTGACATGTACCGACTATGGGAAAGCAGAGAAGTTCATTTCTGTTGTGCCTGTGGATAGGGTGCACGGGAACGGTGAAGACCAGCAAGAGATTTCAGGGCTGGCCCCTTCCTTGTGGGAGAAAGAGCCGCACGTTTCCTTTTTCGGAAAGAGGCTCTGCCGAGAACGAGCACCGTGAGATGCTGAGTCTCTGGGAAAGCAAAGATGCCCAGTGCTCTTGTGCCTGTGGATAGGGTGCACGGGGACTGTGAAGACCAGCAAGAGCTTTCAGGGTTTACAAGTTCCTTGTGGGAGAAAGAGCCGGACGTTTGCTTTTTCGGAAAGAGTCTCTGCCGAGAACCAGCGCCGTGAGATGTACCGACTATGGGAAAGCCGAGAAGTCCAGTTCTGTTGTGCCTGTGGATAGGGTGCACGGGAACGGTGAAGACCAGCAAGAGCTTTCAGGGCTTACCCCTTCCTTATGGAAGAAGGAGCCGGACGTTTGCCTTTTCAGAAAAAGGCTCTGCCGAGAACGAGCGCCGTGAGATGTACCGACTATGGGAAAGCAGAGAAGCCCAGTGCTGTTGTGCCTGAGCATAGGCTGCACGGGGACTGTGAAGACGAGCAAGAGCTTTCAGGGCTGGCCCCTTCCTTGTGGGAGAAAGAGCCGCACGTTTGCTTTTTCGGAAAGAGGATCTGCCGAGAACGAGCACCGTGAGATGCTGAGTCTCTGGGAAAGTACAGATGCCCAGTGCTGTTGTGCCTGTGGATAGGCTGAACGGGGACTGTGAAGACCAGCAAGAGCTTTCAGGGCTGGCCCCTTCCTTGTGGGAGAAAGAGCCGCACGTTTGATTTTTCGGAAAGAGGCTCTGCCGAGAACAAGCACCGTGACATGTACCGACTATGGGAAAGCAGAGAAGTTCATTTCTGTTGTGCCTGTGGATAGGGTGCACGGGAACGGTGAAGACCAGCAAGAGATTTCAGGGCTGGCCCCTTCCTTGTGGGAGAAAGAGCCGCACGTTTCCTTTTTCGGAAAGAGGCTCTGCCGAGAACGAGCACCGTGAGATGCTGAGTCTCTGGGAAAGCAAAGATGCCCAGTGCTCTTGTGCCTGTGGATAGGGTGCACGGGGACTGTGAAGACCAGCAAGAGCTTTCAGGGTTTACAAGTTCCTTGTGGGAGAAAGAGCCGGACGTTTGCTTTTTCGGAAAGAGTCTCTGCCGAGAACCAGCGCCGTGAGATGTACCGACTATGGGAAAGCCGAGAAGTCCAGTTCTGTTGTGCCTGTGGATAGGGTGCACGGGAACGGTGAAGACCAGCAAGAGCTTTCAGGGCTTACCCCTTCCTTATGGAAGAAGGAGCCGGACGTTTGCCTTTTCAGAAAAAGGCTCTGCCGAGAACGAGCGCCGTGAGATGTACCGACTGTGAGAAAGCAGAGAAGCCCAGTGCTGTTGTGCCTGAGCATAGGCTGCACGGGGACTGTGAAGACGAGCAAGAGCTTTCAGGGCTGGCCCCTTCCTTGTGGGAGAAAGAGCCGCACGTATTGCTTTTTCGGAAATAGGCTCTGCCGAGAACGAGCACCGTGAGATGCTGAGTCTCTGGGAAAGCCGAGAAGTCCAGTTCTGTTGTGCCTGTGGATAGGGTGCACGGGGACTGTGAAGACCAGCAAGAGGTTTCAGGGCTGGCCCCTTCCTTGTGGGAGAAAGAGCCGGACATTTGATTTTTCGGAAAGAGGCTCTGCCGAGAACAAGCACCGTGAGATGCTGAGTCTCTGGGAAAGCACAGATGCCCAGTGCTGTTGTGCCTGTGGATAGGGTGCACGGGGACTGTGAAGACCAGCAAGAGCTTTCAGGGCTGGCCCCTTCCTTGTGGGAGAAAGAGCCGCACGTTTGCTTTTTCGGAAAGAGGCTCTGCCGAGAACGAGCACCGTGAGATGCTGAGTCTCTGGGAAAGCACAGATGCCCAGTGCTGTTGTGCCTTTGGATAGGCTGCACGGGGACTGTGAAGACCAGCAAGAGCTTTCAGGGCTTACCCCTTCCTTGTGGGAGAAAGAGCCGGACGTTTGATTTTTCGGAAAGAGGCTCTGCCGAGAACGAGCACCGTGAGATGCTGAGTCTCGGGAAAGCACAGATGCCCAGTGCTGTTGTGCCTGTGGATAGGGTGCACGGGGACTGTGAAGACCAGCAAGAGGTTTCAGGGCTGGCCCCTTCCTTGTGGGAGAAAGAGCAGCACGTTTGATTTTTCGGAAAGAGGCTCTGCCCAGAACAAGCACCGTGAGATGCTGAGTCTCTGGGAAAGCACAGATGCCCAGTGCTGTTGTGCCTGTGGATAGGCTGCACGGGGACTGTGAAGACCAGCAAGAGGTTTCAGGGCTGGCCCCTTCCTTGTGGGAGAAAGAGCAGCACGTATGATTTTTCGGAAAGAGGCTCTGCCCAGAACAAGCACCGTGAGATGCTGAGTCTCTGGGAAAGCACAGATGCCCAGTGCTGTTGTGCCTGTGGATAGGCTGCACGGGGACTGTGAAGACCAGCAAGAGCTTTCAGGGCTGGATCCTTCCTTGTGGGAGAAAGTGCCGGACGTTTGCTTTTTGGAAAAAGGCTCTGTCGAGAACGAGCGCCGTGAGATGTACCGACTATGGGAAAGCAGAGAAGTCCAGTTCTGTTGTGCCTGTGGATAGGGTGCACGGGAATGGTGAAGATCAGCAAGAGCTTTCAGGGCTGGCCCCTTCCTTGTGGGAGAAAGGGACGCACGTATTGCTTTTTCAGAAATAGGCCTTGCCGAGAACGAGCACCGTGAGATGCTGAGTCTCTGGGAAAGCACAGATGCCCAGTGCTGTTGTGCCTGTGGATAGGCTGCACGGGGACTGTGAAGACCAGCAAGAGCTTTCAGGGCTTACCCATTCCTTGTGGGAGAAAGAGCCGCACGTTTGCTTTTTCGGAAATAGGCTCTGCCGAGAACCAGCGCCGTGAGATGTACCGACTATGGGAAAGCCGAGAAGTCCAGTTCTGTTGTGCCTGTGGATAGGGTGCACGGGGACGGTGTAGAGCAGCAAGAGCTTTCAGGGCTGGCCCCTTCCTTGTGGGAGAAAGAGCCGCACGTTTGCTTTTTCGGAAAGCGGCTCTGCCGAGATCGAGCACCGTGAGATGCTGAGTCACTGGGAAAGCAAAGATGTCCAGTGCTGTTGTGCCTGTGGATAGGCTGCACGGGGACTGTGAAGACCAGCAAGAGGTTTCAGGGCTGGCCCCTTCCTTATGGGAGAAAGAGCCGCACGTTTGCTTTTTCGGAAAGAGGCTCTGCCGAGAACGAGCACCGTGAGATGCTGAGTCTCTGGGAAAGCACAGATGCCCAGTGCTGTTGTGCCTGTGGATAGGGTGCACGGGGACGGTGAAGACCAGCCAGAGGTTTCAGGGCTGGCTCCTTCCTTATGGGAGAAAGAGGCGGACGTTTGCTTTTTAGAAAAAGGGTCTGCCGAGAACGAGCGCCGTGAGATGCTGAGTCTCTGGGAAAGCACAGATGCCCAGTGCTGTTGTGCCTGTGGATAGGCTGCACGGGGACTGTGAAGACCAGCAAGAGCTTTCAGGGCTGGCCCCTTCCTTGTGGGAGAAAGAGCCGCACGTTTGCTTTTTCGGAAAGAGGCTCTGCCGAGAACAAGCACAGTGATATGCTGAGTCTCTGGGAAAGCACAGATGCCCAGTGCTGTTGTGCCTGTGGATAGGGTGCACGGGGACGGTGTAGAGCAGCAAGAGGTTTCAGGGCTGGCCCCTTCCTTGTGGGAGAAAGAGCCGCACGTATTGCTTTTTCGGAAATAGGCTCTGCCGAGAACGAGCACCGTGAGATGCTGAGTCTCTGGGAAAGCCGAGAAGTCCAGTTCTGTTGTGCCTGTGGATAGGGTGCACGGGGACTGTGAAGACCAGCAAGAGGTTTCAGGGCTGGCCCCTTCCTTGTGGGAGAAAGAGCCGGACATTTGATTTTTCGGAAAGAGGCTCTGCCGAGAACAAGCACCGTGAGATGCTGAGTCTCTGGGAAAGCACAGATGCCCAGTGCTGTTGTGCCTGTGGATAGGGTGCACGGGGACTGTGAAGACCAGCAAGAGCTTTCAGGGCTGGCCCCTTCCTTGTGGGAGAAAGAGCCGCACGTTTGCTTTTTCGGAAAGAGGCTCTGCCGAGAACGAGCACCGTGAGATGCTGAGTCTCTGGGAAAGCACAGATGCCCAGTGCTGTTGTGCCTTTGGATAGGCTGCACGGGGACTGTGAAGACCAGCAAGAGCTTTCAGGGCTTACCCCTTCCTTGTGGGAGAAAGAGCCGGACGTTTGATTTTTCGGAAAGAGGCTCTGCCGAGAACGAGCACCGTGAGATGCTGAGTCTCGGGAAAGCACAGATGCCCAGTGCTGTTGTGCCTGTGGATAGGGTGCACGGGGACTGTGAAGACCAGCAAGAGGTTTCAGGGCTGGCCCCTTCCTTGTGGGAGAAAGAGCAGCACGTTTGATTTTTCGGAAAGAGGCTCTGCCCAGAACAAGCACCGTGAGATGCTGAGTCTCTGGGAAAGCACAGATGCCCAGTGCTGTTGTGCCTGTGGATAGGCTGCACGGGGACTGTGAAGACCAGCAAGAGGTTTCAGGGCTGGCCCCTTCCTTGTGGGAGAAAGAGCAGCACGTATGATTTTTCGGAAAGAGGCTCTGCCCAGAACAAGCACCGTGAGATGCTGAGTCTCTGGGAAAGCACAGATGCCCAGTGCTGTTGTGCCTGTGGATAGGCTGCACGGGGACTGTGAAGACCAGCAAGAGCTTTCAGGGCTGGATCCTTCCTTGTGGGAGAAAGTGCCGGACGTTTGCTTTTTGGAAAAAGGCTCTGTCGAGAACGAGCGCCGTGAGATGTACCGACTATGGGAAAGCAGAGAAGTCCAGTTCTGTTGTGCCTGTGGATAGGGTGCACGGGAATGGTGAAGATCAGCAAGAGCTTTCAGGGCTGGCCCCTTCCTTGTGGGAGAAAGGGACGCACGTATTGCTTTTTCAGAAATAGGCCTTGCCGAGAACGAGCACCGTGAGATGCTGAGTCTCTGGGAAAGCACAGATGCCCAGTGCTGTTGTGCCTGTGGATAGGCTGCACGGGGACTGTGAAGACCAGCAAGAGCTTTCAGGGCTTACCCATTCCTTGTGGGAGAAAGAGCCGCACGTTTGCTTTTTCGGAAATAGGCTCTGCCGAGAACCAGCGCCGTGAGATGTACCGACTATGGGAAAGCAGAGAAGTCCAGTTCTGTTGTGCCTGTGGATAGGGTGCACGGGGACGGTGTAGAGCAGCAAGAGCTTTCAGGGCTGGCCCCTTCCTTGTGGGAGAAAGAGCCGCACGTTTGCTTTTTCGGAAAGCGGCTCTGCCGAGATCGAGCACCGTGAGATGCTGAGTCACTGGGAAAGCAAAGATGTCCAGTGCTGTTGTGCCTGTGGATAGGCTGCACGGGGACTGTGAAGACCAGCAAGAGGTTTCAGGGCTGGCCCCTTCCTTATGGGAGAAAGAGCCGCACGTTTGCTTTTTCGGAAAGAGGCTCTGCCGAGAACGAGCACCGTGAGATGCTGAGTCTCTGGGAAAGCACAGATGCCCAGTGCTGTTGTGCCTGTGGATAGGGTGCACGGGGACGGTGAAGACCAGCCAGAGGTTTCAGGGCTGGCTCCTTCCTTATGGGAGAAAGAGGCGGACGTTTGCTTTTTAGAAAAAGGGTCTGCCGAGAACGAGCGCCGTGAGATGCTGAGTCTCTGGGAAAGCACAGATGCCCAGTGCTGTTGTGCCTGTGGATAGGCTGCACGGGGACTGTGAAGACCAGCAAGAGCTTTCAGGGCTGGCCCCTTCCTTGTGGGAGAAAGAGCCGCACGTTTGCTTTTTCGGAAAGAGGCTCTGCCGAGAACAAGCACAGTGATATGCTGAGTCTCTGGGAAAGCACAGATGCCCAGTGCTGTTGTGCCTGTGGATAGGGTGCACGGGGACGGTGTAGAGCAGCAAGAGGTTTCAGGGCTGGCCCCTTCCTTGTGGGAGAAAGAGCCGGACATTTCCCTTTTTGGAAAGAGTCTCTGCCGAGAACGAGCGCCGTGAGATGTACCGACTATGGGAAAGCAGAGAAGTCCAGTGCTGTTGTGCCTGTGGATAGGGTGCACGGGGACGGTGTAGAGCAGCAAGAGCTTTCAGGGGTCGCCACTTCCTTGTGGGAGAAAGAGCCGCACGTTTGCTTTTTCGGAAATAGGCTCAGCCGAGAACGAGCACCGTGAGATGTACCGACTATGGGAAAGCAGAGAAGTCCAGTTCTGGTGTGCCTGTGGATAGGGTGCACGGGAACGGTGAAGATCAGCAAGAGCTTTCAGGGCTTACCCCTTCCTTATGGAAGAAGGAGCCGGACGTTTGCCTTTTCAGAAAAAGGCTCTGCCGAGAACGAGCGCCGTGAGATGTACCGACTGTGAGAAAGCAGAGTAGCCCAGTGCTGTTGTGCCTGTGGATAGGCTGCACGGGGACGGTGTAGAGCAGCAAGAGCTTTCAGGACTGCCCCCTTCCTTGTGGGAGAAAGAGCCGGATGTTTGCTTTTTTGAAAAAGGCTCTGCCGAGAACGAGCGCCGTGAGATGTACCGACTATGGGAAAGCAGAGAAGTTCAGATCTGTTGTGCCTGTGGATAGGCTGCACGGGGACTGTGAAGACCAGCAAGAGCTTTCAGGGCTGGCCCCTTCCTTGTGGGAGAAAGAGCCGAACGTTTGCTTTTTAGAAAAAGGCTCTGCCGAGAACGAGCACCGTGAGATGTACCGACTATGGGAAAGCCGAGAAGTCCAGTTCTGTTGTGCCTGTGGATAGGCTGCACGGGAACGGTGAAGACCAGCAAGAGCTTTCAGGGCTGGATCCTTCCTTGTGGGAGAAAGTGCCGGACGTTTGCTTTTTGGAAAAAGGCTCTGTCGAGAACGAGCGCCGTGAGATGTACCGACTATGGGAAAGCAGAGAAGTCCAGTTCTGTTGTGCCTGTGGATAGGGTGCACGGGAATGGTGAAGATCAGCAAGAGCTTTCAGGGCTGGCCCCTTCCTTGTGGGAGAAAGGGACGCACGTATTGCTTTTTCGGAAAGAGGCTCTGCCGACAACGAGCACCGTGAGATGCTGAGTCTCTGGGAAAGCACAGATGCCCAGTGCTGTTGTGCCTGTGGATAGGCTGCACGGGGACTGTGAAGACCAGCAAGAGCTTTCAGGGCTTACCCATTCCTTGTGGGAGAAAGAGCCGCACGTTTGCTTATTCGGAAAGAGGCTCTGCCGAGAACCAGCGCCGTGAGATGTACCGACTATGGGAAAGCAGAGAAGTCCAGTTCTGTTGTGCCTGTGGATAGGCTGCACGGGGACTGTGAAGACCAGCAAGAGCTTTCAGGGCTGGCCCCTTCCTTGTGGGAGAAAGAGCCGCACGTTTGCTTTTTTGGAAAGAGGCTCTGCCGAGAACGAGCACCGTGAGATGCTGAGTCTCTGGGAAAGCACAGATGCCCAGTGCTGTTGTGCCTGTGGATAGGCTGCACGGGGACTGTGAAGACCAGCAAGAGCTTTCAGGGCTTACCCATTCCTTGTGGGAGAAAGAGCCGCACGTTTGCTTTTTCGGAAAGAGGCTCTGCCGAGAACAAGCACCATGAGATGCTGAGTCTCTGGGAAAGCCGAGAAGTCCAATTCTGTTGTGCCTGTGGATAGGGTGCATGGGGACGGTGTAGAGCAGCAAGAGGTTTCAGGGCTGGCCCCTTCCTTGTGGGAGAAAGAGCCGGACGTTTCCCTTTTTGGAAAGAGTCTCTGCCGAGAACGAGCGCCGTGAGATGTACCGACTGTGGGAAAGCAGAGAAGTCCAGTTCTGTTGTGCCTGTGGATAGGCTGCACGGGGACTGTGAAGACCAGCAAGAGCTTTCAGGGCTGGCCCCTTCCTTGTGGGAGAAAGAGCCGCACGTTTGATTTTTCGGAAAGAGGCTCTGCCGAGAACAAGCACCGTGACATGTACCGACTATGGGAAAGCAGAGAAGTTCATTTCTGTTGTGCCTGTGGATAGGGTGCACGGGAACGGTGAAGACCAGCAAGAGATTTCAGGGCTGGCCCCTTCCTTGTGGGAGAAAGAGCCGCACGTTTCCTTTTTCGGAAAGAGGCTCTGCCGAGAACGAGCACCGTGAGATGCTGAGTCTCTGGGAAAGCAAAGATGCCCAGTGCTCTTGTGCCTGTGGATAGGGTGCACGGGGACTGTGAAGACCAGCAAGAGCTTTCAGGGTTTACAAGTTCCTTGTGGGAGAAAGAGCCGGACGTTTGCTTTTTCGGAAAGAGTCTCTGCCGAGAACCAGCGCCGTGAGATGTACCGACTATGGGAAAGCCGAGAAGTCCAGTTCTGTTGTGCCTGTGGATAGGGTGCACGGGAACGGTGAAGACCAGCAAGAGCTTTCAGGGCTTACCCCTTCCTTATGGAAGAAGGAGCCGGAAGTTTGCCTTTTCAGAAAAAGGCTCTGCCGAGAACGAGCGCCGTGAGATGTACCGACTATGGGAAAGCAGAGAAGCCCAGTGCTGTTGTGCCTGAGCATAGGCTGCACGGGGACTGTGAAGACGAGCAAGAGCTTTCAGGGCTGGCCCCTTCCTTGTGGGAGAAAGAGCCGCACGTATTGCTTTTTTGGAAAGAGGCTCTGCCGAGAACGAGCACCGTGAGATGCTGAGTCTCTGGGAAAGCACAGATGCCCAGTGCTGTTGTGCCTGTGGATAGGCTGAACGGGGACTGTGAAGACCAGCAAGAGCTTTCACGGCTGGCTCCTTCCTTGTGGGAGAAAGAGCCGCACGTTTGATTTTTCGGAAAGAGGCTCTGCCGAGAACAAGCACCGTGACATGTACCGACTATGGGAAAGCAGAGAAGTTCATTTCTGTTGTGCCTGTGGATAGGGTGCACGGGAACGGTGAAGACCAGCAAGAGATTTCAGGGCTGGCCCCTTCCTTGTGGGAGAAAGAGCCGCACGTTTCCTTTTTCGGAAAGAGGCTCTGCCGAGAACGAGCACCGTGAGATGCTGAGTCTCTGGGAAAGCAAAGATGCCCAGTGCTCTTGTGCCTGTGGATAGGGTGCACGGGGACTGTGAAGACCAGCAAGAGCTTTCAGGGTTTACAAGTTCCTTGTGGGAGAAAGAGCCGGACGTTTGCTTTTTCGGAAAGAGTCTCTGCCGAGAACCAGCGCCGTGAGATGTACCGACTATGGGAAAGCCGAGAAGTCCAGTTCTGTTGTGCCTGTGGATAGGGTGCACGGGAACGGTGAAGACCAGCAAGAGCTTTCAGGGCTTACCCCTTCCTTATGGAAGAAGGAGCCGGACGTTTGCCTTTTCAGAAAAAGGCTCTGCCGAGAACGAGCGCCGTGAGATGTACCGACTGTGAGAAAGCAGAGAAGCCCAGTGCTGTTGTGCCTGAGCATAGGCTGCACGGGGACTGTGAAGACGAGCAAGAGCTTTCAGGGCTGGCCCCTTCCTTGTGGGAGAAAGAGCCGCACGTATTGCTTTTTCGGAAATAGGCTCTGCCGAGAACGAGCACCGTGAGATGCTGAGTCTCTGGGAAAGCACAGATGCCCAGTGCTGTTGTGCCTGTGGATAGGCTGAACGGGGACTGTGAAGACCAGCAAGAGCTTTCACGGCTGGCCCCTTCCTTGTGGGAGAAAGAGCCGCACGTTTGATTTTTCGGAAAGAGGCTCTGCCGAGAACAAGCACCGTGAGATGCTGAGTCTCTGGGAAAGCACAGATGCCCAGTGCTGTTGTGCCTGTGGATAGGGTGCACGGGGACTGTGAAGACCAGCAAGAGCTTTCAGGGCTGGCCCCTTCCTTGTGGGAGAAAGAGCCGCACGTTTGCTTTTTCGGAAAGAGGCTCTGCCGAGAACGAGCACCGTGAGATGCTGAGTCTCTGGGAAAGCACAGATGCCCAGTGCTGTTGTGCCTTTGGATAGGCTGCACGGGGACTGTGAAGACCAGCAAGAGCTTTCAGGGCTTACCCCTTCCTTGTGGGAGAAAGAGCCGGACGTTTGATTTTTCGGAAAGAGGCTCTGCCGAGAACGAGCACCGTGAGATGCTGAGTCTCTGGGAAAGCACAGATGCCCAGTGCTGTTGTGCCTGTGGATAGGCTGCACGGGGACTGTGAAGACCAGCAAGAGCTTTCAGGGCTTACCCATTCCTTGTGGGAGAAAGAGCCGCACGTTTGCTTATTCGGAAAGAGGCTCTGCCGAGAACCAGCGCCGTGAGATGTACCGACTATGGGAAAGCAGAGAAGTCCAGTTCTGTTGTGCCTGTGGATAGGCTGCACGGGGACTGTGAAGACCAGCAAGAGCTTTCAGGGCTGGCCCCTTCCTTGTGGGAGAAAGAGCCGCACGTTTGCTTTTTTGGAAAGAGGCTCTGCCGAGAACGAGCACCGTGAGATGCTGAGTCTCTGGGAAAGCACAGATGCCCAGTGCTGTTGTGCCTGTGGATAGGCTGCACGGGGACTGTGAAGACCAGCAAGAGCTTTCAGGGCTTACCCATTCCTTGTGGGAGAAAGAGCCGCACGTTTGCTTTTTCGGAAAGAGGCTCTGCCGAGAACAAGCACCATGAGATGCTGAGTCTCTGGGAAAGCCGAGAAGTCCAATTCTGTTGTGCCTGTGGATAGGGTGCATGGGGACGGTGTAGAGCAGCAAGAGGTTTCAGGGCTGGCCCCTTCCTTGTGGGAGAAAGAGCCGGACGTTTCCCTTTTTGGAAAGAGTCTCTGCCGAGAACGAGCGCCGTGAGATGTACCGACTGTGGGAAAGCAGAGAAGTCCAGTTCTGTTGTGCCTGTGGATAGGCTGCACGGGGACTGTGAAGACCAGCAAGAGCTTTCAGGGCTGGCCCCTTCCTTGTGGGAGAAAGAGCCGCACGTTTGATTTTTCGGAAAGAGGCTCTGCCGAGAACAAGCACCGTGACATGTACCGACTATGGGAAAGCAGAGAAGTTCATTTCTGTTGTGCCTGTGGATAGGGTGCACGGGAACGGTGAAGACCAGCAAGAGATTTCAGGGCTGGCCCCTTCCTTGTGGGAGAAAGAGCCGCACGTTTCCTTTTTCGGAAAGAGGCTCTGCCGAGAACGAGCACCGTGAGATGCTGAGTCTCTGGGAAAGCAAAGATGCCCAGTGCTCTTGTGCCTGTGGATAGGGTGCACGGGGACTGTGAAGACCAGCAAGAGCTTTCAGGGTTTACAAGTTCCTTGTGGGAGAAAGAGCCGGACGTTTGCTTTTTCGGAAAGAGTCTCTGCCGAGAACCAGCGCCGTGAGATGTACCGACTATGGGAAAGCCGAGAAGTCCAGTTCTGTTGTGCCTGTGGATAGGGTGCACGGGAACGGTGAAGACCAGCAAGAGCTTTCAGGGCTTACCCCTTCCTTATGGAAGAAGGAGCCGGACGTTTGCCTTTTCAGAAAAAGGCTCTGCCGAGAACGAGCGCCGTGAGATGTACCGACTATGGGAAAGCAGAGAAGCCCAGTGCTGTTGTGCCTGAGCATAGGCTGCACGGGGACTGTGAAGACGAGCAAGAGCTTTCAGGGCTGGCCCCTTCCTTGTGGGAGAAAGAGCCGCACGTATTGCTTTTTTGGAAAGAGGCTCTGCCGAGAACGAGCACCGTGAGATGCTGAGTCTCTGGGAAAGCACAGATGCCCAGTGCTGTTGTGCCTGTGGATAGGCTGAACGGGGACTGTGAAGACCAGCAAGAGCTTTCACGGCTGGCTCCTTCCTTGTGGGAGAAAGAGCCGCACGTTTGATTTTTCGGAAAGAGGCTCTGCCGAGAACAAGCACCGTGACATGTACCGACTATGGGAAAGCAGAGAAGTTCATTTCTGTTGTGCCTGTGGATAGGGTGCACGGGAACGGTGAAGACCAGCAAGAGATTTCAGGGCTGGCCCCTTCCTTGTGGGAGAAAGAGCCGCACGTTTCCTTTTTCGGAAAGAGGCTCTGCCGAGAACGAGCACCGTGAGATGCTGAGTCTCTGGGAAAGCAAAGATGCCCAGTGCTCTTGTGCCTGTGGATAGGGTGCACGGGGACTGTGAAGACCAGCAAGAGCTTTCAGGGTTTACAAGTTCCTTGTGGGAGAAAGAGCCGGACGTTTGCTTTTTCGGAAAGAGTCTCTGCCGAGAACCAGCGCCGTGAGATGTACCGACTATGGGAAAGCCGAGAAGTCCAGTTCTGTTGTGCCTGTGGATAGGGTGCACGGGAACGGTGAAGACCAGCAAGAGCTTTCAGGGCTTACCCCTTCCTTATGGAAGAAGGAGCCGGACGTTTGCCTTTTCAGAAAAAGGCTCTGCCGAGAACGAGCGCCGTGAGATGTACCGACTGTGAGAAAGCAGAGAAGCCCAGTGCTGTTGTGCCTGAGCATAGGCTGCACGGGGACTGAGAAGACGAGCAAGAGCTTTCAGGGCTGGCCCCTTCCTTGTGGGAGAAAGAGCCGCACGTATTGCTTTTTCGGAAATAGGCTCTGCCGAGAACGAGCACCGTGAGATGCTGAGTCTCTGGGAAAGCACAGATGCCCAGTGCTGTTGTGCCTGTGGATAGGCTGAACGGGGACTGTGAAGACCAGCAAGAGCTTTCACGGCTGGCCCCTTCCTTGTGGGAGAAAGAGCCGCACGTTTGATTTTTCGGAAAGAGGCTCTGCCGAGAACAAGCACCGTGAGATGCTGAGTCTCTGGGAAAGCACAGATGCCCAGTGCTGTTGTGCCTGTGGATAGGGTGCACGGGGACTGTGAAGACCAGCAAGAGCTTTCAGGGCTGGCCCCTTCCTTGTGGGAGAAAGAGCCGCACGTTTGCTTTTTCGGAAAGAGGCTCTGCCGAGAACGAGCACCGTGAGATGCTGAGTCTCTGGGAAAGCACAGATGCCCAGTGCTGTTGTGCCTTTGGATAGGCTGCACGGGGACTGTGAAGACCAGCAAGAGCTTTCAGGGCTTACCCCTTCCTTGTGGGAGAAAGAGCCGGACGTTTGATTTTTCGGAAAGAGGCTCTGCCGAGAACGAGCACCGTGAGATGCTGAGTCTCGGGAAAGCACAGATGCCCAGTGCTGTTGTGCCTGTGGATAGGGTGCACGGGGACTGTGAAGACCAGCAAGAGGTTTCAGGGCTGGCCCCTTCCTTGTGGGAGAAAGAGCAGCACGTTTGATTTTTCGGAAAGAGGCTCTGCCCAGAACAAGCACCGTGAGATGCTGAGTCTCTGGGAAAGCACAGATGCCCAGTGCTGTTGTGCCTGTGGATAGGCTGCACGGGGACTGTGAAGACCAGCAAGAGGTTTCAGGGCTGGCCCCTTCCTTGTGGGAGAAAGAGCAGCACGTATGATTTTTCGGAAAGAGGCTCTGCCCAGAACAAGCACCGTGAGATGCTGAGTCTCTGGGAAAGCACAGATGCCCAGTGCTGTTGTGCCTGTGGATAGGCTGCACGGGGACTGTGAAGACCAGCAAGAGCTTTCAGGGCTGGATCCTTCCTTGTGGGAGAAAGTGCCGGACGTTTGCTTTTTGGAAAAAGGCTCTGTCGAGAACGAGCGCCGTGAGATGTACCGACTATGGGAAAGCAGAGAAGTCCAGTTCTGTTGTGCCTGTGGATAGGGTGCACGGGAATGGTGAAGATCAGCAAGAGCTTTCAGGGCTGGCCCCTTCCTTGTGGGAGAAAGGGACGCACGTATTGCTTTTTCAGAAATAGGCCTTGCCGAGAACGAGCACCGTGAGATGCTGAGTCTCTGGGAAAGCACAGATGCCCAGTGCTGTTGTGCCTGTGGATAGGCTGCACGGGGACTGTGAAGACCAGCAAGAGCTTTCAGGGCTTACCCATTCCTTGTGGGAGAAAGAGCCGCACGTTTGCTTTTTCGGAAATAGGCTCTGCCGAGAACCAGCGCCGTGAGATGTACCGACTATGGGAAAGCAGAGAAGTCCAGTTCTGTTGTGCCTGTGGATAGGGTGCACGGGGACGGTGTAGAGCAGCAAGAGCTTTCAGGGCTGGCCCCTTCCTTGTGGGAGAAAGAGCCGCACGTTTGCTTTTTCGGAAAGCGGCTCTGCCGAGATCGAGCACCGTGAGATGCTGAGTCACTGGGAAAGCACAGATGCCCAGTGCTGTTGTGCCTGTGGATAGGCTGCACGGGGACTGTGAAGACCAGCAAGAGCTTTCAGGGCTGGCCCCTTCCTTGTGGGAGAAAGAGCCGCACGTTTGATTTTTCGGAAAGAGGCTCTGCCGAGAACAAGCACCGTGACATGTACCGACTGTGAGAAAGCAGAGAAGCCCAGTGCTGTTGTGCCTGTGGATAGGCTGCACGGGGACTGTGAAGACCAGCAAGAGGTTTCAGGGCTGGCCCCTTCCTTATGGGAGAAAGAGCCGCACGTTTGCTTTTTCGGAAAGAGGCTCTGCCGAGAACGAGCACCGTGAGATGCTGAGTCTCTGGGAAAGCACAGATGCCCAGTGCTGTTGTGCCTGTGGATAGGGTGCACGGGGACGGTGAAGACCAGCCAGAGGTTTCAGGGCTGGCTCCTTCCTTGTGGGAGAAAGAGGCGGACGTTTGCTTTTTAGAAAAAGGGTCTGCCGAGAACGAGCGCCGTGAGATGCTGAGTCTGTGGGAAAGCACAGATGCCCAGTGCTGTTGTGCCTGTGGATAGGCTGCACGGGGACTGTGAAGACCAGCAAGAGCTTTCAGGGCTGGCCCCTTCCTTGTGGGAGAAAGAGCCGCACGTTTGCTTTTTCGGAAAGAGGCTCTGCCGAGAACAAGCACAGTGATATGCTGAGTCTCTGGGAAAGCACAGATGCCCAGTGCTGTTGTGCCTGTGGATAGGGTGCACGGGGACGGTGTAGAGCAGCAAGAGGTTTCAGGGCTGGCCCCTTCCTTGTGGGAGAAAGAGCCGCACGTTTCCCTTTTTGGAAAGAGTCTCTGCCGAGAACGAGCGCCGTGAGATGTACCGACTATGGGAAAGCAGAGAAGTCCAGTGCTGTTGTGCCTGTGGATAGGGTGCACGGGGACGGTGTAGAGCAGCAAGAGCTTTCAGGGGTCGCCACTTCCTTGTGGGAGAAAGAGCCGCACGTTTGCTTTTTCGGAAATAGGCTCAGCCGAGAACGAGCTCCGTGAGATGTACCGACTATGGGAAAGCAGAGAAGTCCAGTTCTTGTGTGCCTGTGGATAGGGTGCACGGGAACGGTGAAGATCAGCAAGAGCTTTCAGGGCTTACCCCTTCCTTATGGAAGAAGGAGCCGGACGTTTGCTTTTCAGAAAAAGGCTCTGCCGAGAACGAGCGCCGTGAGATGTACCGACTGTGAGAAAGCAGAGTAGCCCAGTGCTGTTGTGCCTGTGGATAGGCTGCACGGGGACGGTGTAGAGCAGCAAGAGCTTTCAGGACTGCCCCCTTCCTTGTGGGAGAAAGAGCCGGATGTTTGCTTTTTGGAAAATGGCTCAGCCGAAAACGAGCACCGTGAGATGTAACGACTATGGGAAAGCAGAGAAGTCCAGTTCTGTTGTGCCTGTGGATAGGGTGCACGGGAACGGTGAAGATCAGCAAGAGCTTTCAGGGCTTACCCCTTCCTTATGGAAGAAGGAGCCGGACGTTTGCCTTTTCAGAAAAAGGCTCTGCCGAGAACGAGCGCCGTGAGATGTACCGACTGTGAGAAAGCAGAGTAGCCCAGTGCTGTTGTGCCTGTGGATAGGCTGCACGGGGACTGTGAAGACCAGCAAGAGCTTTCAGGGCTGGCCCCTTCCTTGTGGGAGAAAGAGCCGGACGTTTGATTTTTCGGAAAGAGGCTCTGCCGAGAACAAGCACCGTGAGATGCTGATTCTCTGGGAAAGCACAGATGCCCAGTGCTGTTGTGCCTGTGGATAGGCTGCACGGGGATGGTGAAGACCAGCAAGAGCTTTCAGGGCTTACCCCTTCCTTGTGGGAGAAAGAGCCGGACGTTTGCTTTTTGGAAAAAGGCTCTGCCGAGAACGAGCGCCGTGAGATGTACCGACTATGGGAAAGCAGAGAAGTCCAGTGCTGTTGTGCCTGTGGATAGGCTGCACGGGGACTGTGAAGACCAGCAAGAGCTTTCAGGGCTGGCCCCTTCCTTGTGGGAGAAAGAGCCGCACGTTTGCTTTTTCGGAAAGAGGCTCTGCCGACAACGAGCACCGTGAGATGCTGAGTCTCTGGGAAAGCACAGATGCCCAGTGCTGTTGTGACTGTGGATAGGCTGCACGGGAACGGTGAAGACCATCCAGAGGTTTCAGGGCTGGCTCCTTCCTTGTGGGAGAAAGAGGCGGACGTTTGCTTTTTAGAAAAAGGCTCTGCCGAGAACGAGCGCCGTGAGATGTACCGACTATGGGAAAGCAGAGAAGTTCAGTTCTGTTGTGCCTGTGGATAGGCTGCACGGGGACTGTGAAGACCAGCAAGAGCTTTCAGGGCTGGCCCCTTCCTTGTGGGAGAAAGAGCCGAAGGTTTGCTTTTTAGAAAAAGGCTCTGCCGAGAACGAGCACCGTGAGATGTACCGACTATGGGAAAGCCGAGAAGTCCAGTTCTGTTGTGCCTGTGGATAGGGTGCACGGGAACGGTGAAGACCAGCAAGAGCTTTCAGGGCTTACCCCTTCCTTATGGAAGAAGGAGCCAGACGTTTGCTTTTTGGAAAAAGGCTCTGCCGAGAACGAGCGCCGTGAGATGTACCGACTATGGGAAAGCAGAGAAGTTCATTTCTGTTGTGCCTGTGGATAGGCTGCACGGGGACTGTGAAGACCAGCAAGAGCTTTCAGGGCTGGCCCCTTCCTTGTGGGAGAAAGAGCCGCACGTTTGCTTTTTCGGAAAGAGGCTCTGCCGAGAACGAGCACCGTGAGATGCTGAGTCTCTGGGAAAGCACAGATGCCCAGTGCTGTTGTGCCTGTGGATAGGCTGCACGGGGACGGTGAAGACCAGCCAGAGGTTTCAGGGCTGGCTCCTTCCTTGTGGGAGAAAGAGGCGGACGTTTGCTTCTTAGAAAAAGGCTCTGCCGAGAACGAGCGCCGTGAGATGTACTGACTGTGAGAAAGCAGAGAAGCCCAGTGCTGTTGTGCCTGTGGATAGGCTGCACGGGGACTGTGAAGACCAGCAAGAGCTTTCAGGGCTGGCCCCTTCCTTGTGGGAGAAAGAGCCGCACGTATTGCTTTTTCGGAAATAGGCTCTGCCGAGAACGAGCACCGTGAGATGCTGAGTCTCTGGGAAAGCACAGATGCCCAGTGCTGTTGTGCCTGTGGATAGGGTGCACGGGGACGGTGAAGACCAGCCAGAGGTTTCAGGGCTGGCTCCTTCCTTGTGGGAGAAAGAGGCGGACGTTTGCTTTTTAGAAAAAGGGTCTGCCGAGAACGAGCGCCGTGAGATGCTGAGTCTCTGGGAAAGCACAGATGCCCAGTGCTGTTGTGCCTGTGGATAGGCTGCACGGGGACTGTGAAGACCAGCAAGAGCTTTCAGGGCTGGCCCCTTCCTTGTGGGAGAAAGAGCCGCACGTTTGCTTTTTCGGAAAGAGGCTCTGCCGAGAACAAGCACAGTGATATGCTGAGTCTCTGGGAAAGCACAGATGCCCAGTGCTGTTGTGCCTGTGGATAGGGTGCACGGGGACGGTGTAGAGCAGCAAGAGGTTTCAGGGCTGGCCCCTTCCTTGTGGGAGAAAGAGCCGGACGTTTCCCTTTTTGGAAAGAGTCTCTGCCGAGAACGAGCGCTGTGAGATGTACCGACTATGGGAAAGCAGAGAAGTCCAGTGCTGTTGTGCCTGTGGATAGGGTGCACGGGGACGGTGTAGAGCAGCAAGAGCTTTCAGGGGTCGCCACTTCCTTGTGGGAGAAAGAGCCGCACGTTTGCTTTTTCGGAAAGAGGCTCTGCCGACAACGAGCACCGTGAGATGCTGAGTCTCTGGGAAAGCACAGATGCCCAGTGCTGTTGTGCCTGTGGATAGGCTGCACGGGAACGGTGAAGACCATCCAGAGGTTTCAGGGCTGGCTCCTTCCTTGTGGGAGAAAGAGGCGGACGTTTGCTTTTTAGAAAAAGGCTCTGCCGAGAATGAGCGCCGTGAGATGTACCGACTATGGGAAAGCAGAGAAGTCCAGTTCTGTTGTGCCTGTGGATAGGGTGCACGGGGACGGTGTAGAGCAGCAAGAGCTTTCAGGGCTGGCCCCTTCCTTGTGGGAGAAAGAGCCGCACGTTTGCTTTTTCGGAAAGCGGCTCTGCCGAGAACGAGCACCGTGAGATGCTGAGTCTCTGGGAAAGCAAAGATGTCCAGTGCTGTTGTGCCTGTGGATAGGCTGCACGGGGACTGTGAAGACCAGCAAGAGCTTTCAGGGCTGGCCCCTTCCTTGTGGGAGAAAGAGCCGCACGTTTGATTTTTCGGAAAGAGGCTCTGCCGAGAACAAGCACCGTGACATGTACCGACTGTGAGAAAGCAGAGAAGCCCAGTGCTGTTGTGCCTGTGGATAGGCTGCACGGGGACTGTGAAGACCAGCAAGAGCTTTCAGGGCTGGCCCCTTCCTTGTGGAAGAAGAAGCCGGACGTTTCCCTTTTTGGAAAGAGTCTCTGCCGAGAACCAGCGCCGTGAGATGCTGAGTCTCTGGGAAAGCACAGATGCCCAGTGCTGTTGTGCCTGTGGATAGGGTGCACGGGAACGGTGAAGACCAGCAAGAGCTTTCAGGGCTTACCCCTTCCTTATGGAAGAAGGAGCCGGACGTTTGCCTTTTCAGAAAAAGGCTCTGCCGAGAACGAGCGCCGTGAGATGTACCGACTGTGAGAAAGCAGAGAAGCCCAGTGCTGTTGTGCCTGAGCATAGGCTGCACGGGGACTGTGAAGACCAGCAAGAGCTTTCAGGGCTGGCCCCTTCCTTGTGGGAGAAAGAGCCGCACGTATTGCTTTTTCGGAAATAGGCTCTGCCGAGAACGAGCACCGTGAGATGCTGAGTCTCTGGGAAAGCACAGATGCCCAGTGCTGTTGTGCCTGTGGATAGGCTGAACGGGGACTGTGAAGACCAGCAAGAGCTTTCACGGCTGGCCCCTTCCTTGTGGGAGAAATAGCCGGACATTTGATTTTTCGGAAAGAGGCTCTGCCGAGAACGAGCACCGTGAGATGCTGAGTCTCGGGAAAGCACAGATGCCCAGTGCTGTTGTGCCTGTGGATAGGGTGCACGGGGACTGTGAAGACCAGCAAGAGGTTTCAGGGCTGGCCCCTTCCTTGTGGGAGAAAGAGCAGCACGTTTGATTTTTCGGAAAGAGGCTCTGCCCAGAACAAGCACCGTGAGATGCTGAGTCTCTGGGAAAGCACAGATGCCCAGTGCTGTTGTGCCTGTGGATAGGCTGCACGGGGACTGTGAAGACCAGCAAGAGCTTTCAGGGCTGGATCCTTCCTTGTGGGAGAAAGTGCCGGACGTTTGCTTTTTGGAAAAAGGCTCTGTCGAGAACGAGCGCCGTGAGATGTACCGACTATGGGAAAGCAGAGAAGTCCAGTTCTGTTGTGCCTGTGGATAGGGTGCACGGGAATGGTGAAGATCAGCAAGAGCTTTCAGGGCTGGCCCCTTCCTTGTGGGAGAAAGAGACGCACGTATTGCTTTTTCAGAAATAGGCCTTGCCGAGAACGAGCACTGTGAGATGCTGAGTCTCTGGGAAAGCACAGATGCCCAGTGCTGTTGTGCCTGTGGATAGGCTGCACGGGGACTGTGAAGACCAGCAAGAGCTTTCAGGGCTTACGCATTCCTTGTGGGAGAAAGAGCCGCACGTTTGCTTTTTCGGAAATAGGCTCTGCCGAGATCCAGCGCCGTGAGATGTACCGACTATGGGAAAGCAGAGAAGTCCAGTTCTGTTGTGCCTGTGGATAGGGTGCACGGGGACGGTGTAGAGCAGCAAGAGCTTTCAGGGCTGGCCCCTTCCTTGTGGGAGAAAGAGCCGCACGTTTGCTTTTTCGGAAAGCGGCTCTGCCGAGAACGAGCACCGTGAGATGCTGAGTCACTGGGAAAGCAAAGATGTCCAGTGCTGTTGTGCCTGTGGATAGGGTGCACGGGGACGGTGAAGACCAGCAAGAGCTTTCAGGGCTGGCCCCTTCCTTGTGGGAGAAAGAGCCGCACGTTTGATTTTTCGGAAAGAGGCTCTGCCGAGAACAAGCACCGTGACATGTACCGACTGTGAGAAAGCAGAGAAGCCCAGTGCTGTTGTGCCTGTGGATAGGGTGCACGGGGACTGTGAAGACCAGCAAGAGCTTTCAGGGCTGGCCCCTTCCTTGTGGGAGAAAGAGCCGCACGTTTGCTTTTTCGGAAAGAGGCTCTGCCGAGAACGAGCACCGTGAGATGCTGAGTCTCTGGGAAAGCACAGATGCCCAGTGCTGTTGTGCCTGTGGATAGGGTGCACGGGGACGGTGAAGACCAGCCAGAGGTTTCAGGGCTGGCTCCTTCCTTGTGGGAGAAAGAGGCGGACGTTTGCTTTTTAGAAAAAGGGTCTGCCGAGAACGAGCGCCGTGAGATGCTGAGTCTCTGGGAAAGCACAGATGCCCAGTGCTGTTGTGCCTGTGGATAGGCTGCACGGGGACTGTGAAGACCAGCAAGAGCTTTCAGGGCTGGCCCCTTCCTTGTGGGAGAAAGAGCCGCACGTTTGCTTTTTCGGAAAGAGGCTCTGCCGAGAACAAGCACAGTGATATGCTGAGTCTCTGGGAAAGCACAGATGCCCAGTGCTGTTGTGCCTGTGGACAGGGTGCACGGGGACGGTGTAGAGCAGCAAGAGGTTTCAGGGCTGGCCCCTTCCTTGTGGGAGAAAGAGCCGGACGTTTCCCTTTTTGGAAAGAGTCTCTGCCGAGAACGAGCACCGTGAGATGTACCGACTATGGGAAAGCAGAGAAGTCCAGTGCTGTTGTGCGTGTGGATAGGGTGCACGGGGACGGTGTAGAGCAGCAAGAGCTTTCAGGGGTCGCCACTTCCTTGTGGGAGAAAGAGCCGCACGTTTGCTTTTTCGGAAATAGGCTCAGCCGAGAACGAGCACCGTGAGATGTACCGACTATGGGAAAGCAGAGAAGTCCAGTTCTGGTGTGCCTGTGGATAGGGTGCACGGGAACGGTGAAGATCAGCAAGAGCTTTCAGGGCTTACCCCTTCCTTATGGAAGAAGGAGCCGGACGTTTGCCTTTTCAGAAAAAGGCTCTGCCGAGAACGAGCGCCGTGAGATGTACCGACTGTGAGAAAGCAGAGTAGCCCAGTGCTGTTGTGCCTGTGGATAGGCTGCACGGGGACGGTGTAGAGCAGCAAGAGCTTTCAGGACTGCCCCCTTCCTTGTGGGAGAAAGAGCCGGATGTTTGCTTTTTGGAAAATGGCTCTGCCGAGAACGAGCACCGTGAGATGTAACGACTATGGGAAAGCAGAGAAGTCCAGTTCTGTTGTGCCTGTGGATAGGGTGCACGGGAACGGTGAAGACCAGCAAGAGCTTTCAGGGCTGGCCCCTTCCTTGTGGGAGAAAGAGCCGCACGTTTGCTTTTTCGGAAAGAGGCTCTGCCGACAACGAGCACCGTGAGATGCTGAGTCTCTGGGAAAGCACAGATGCCCAGTGCTGTTGTGCCTGTGGATAGGCTGCACGGGAACGGTGAAGACCATCCAGAGGTTTCAGGGCTGGCTCCTTCCTTGTGGGAGAAAGAGGCGGACGTTTGCTTTTTAGAAAAAGGCTCTGCCGAGAACGAGCGCCGTGAGATGTACCGACTATGGGAAAGCAGAGAAGTTCAGTTCTGTTGTGCCTGTGGATAGGCTGCACGGGGACTGTGAAGACCAGCAAGAGCTTTCAGGGCTGGCCCCTTCCTTGTGGGAGAAAGAGCCGAACGTTTGCTTTTTAGAAAAAGGCTCTGCCGAGAACGAGCACCGTGAGATGTACTGACTATGGGAAAGCCGAGAAGTCCAGTTCTGTTGTGCCTGTGGATAGGGTGCACGGGAACGGTGAAGACCAGCAAGAGCTTTCAGGTCTTACCCCTTCCTTATGGAAGAAGGAGCCGGACGTTTGCTTTTTGGAAAAAGGCTCTGCCGAGAACGAGCGCCGTGAGATGTACCGACTATGGGAAAGCAGAGAAGTTCATTTCTGTTGTGCCTGTGGATAGGCTGCACGGGGACTGTGAAGACCAGCAAGAGCTTTCAGGGCTGGCCCCTTCCTTGTGGGAGAAAGAGCCGCACGTATTGCTTTTTCGGAAATAGGCTCTGCCGAGAACGAGCACCGTGAGATGCTGAGTCTCTGGGAAAGCACAGATGCCCAGTGCTGTTGTGCCTGTGGATAGGCTGCACGGGGACTGTGAAGACCAGCAAGAGCTTTCACGGCTGGCCCCTTCCTTGTGGGAGAAAGAGCCGGACATTTGATTTTTCGGAAAGAGGCTCTGCCGAGAACGAGCATCGTGAGATGCTGAGTCTCTGGGAAAGCAAAGATGTCCAGTGCTGTTGTGCCTGTGGATAGGCTGCACGGGGACTGTGAAGACCAGCAAGAGCTTTCAGGGCTGGCCCCTTCCTTGTGGGAGAAAGAGCCGCACGTTTGATTTTTCGGAAAGAGGCTCTGCCGAGAACAAGCACCGTGACATGTACCGACTGTGAGAAAGCAGAGAAGCCCAGTGCTGTTGTGCCTGTGGATAGGCTGCACGGGGACTGTGAAGACCAGCAAGAGCTTTCAGGGCTGGCCCCTTCCTTGTGGAAGAAGAAGCCGGACGTTTCCCTTTTTGGAAAGAGTCTCTGCCGAGAACCAGCGCCGTGAGATGCTGAGTCTCTGGGAAAGCACAGATGCCCAGTGCTGTTGTGCCTGTGGATAGGGTGCACGGGAACGGTGAAGACCAGCAAGAGCTTTCAGGGCTTACCCCTTCCTTATGGAAGAAGGAGCCGGACGTTTGCCTTTTCAGAAAAAGGCTCTGCCGAGAACGAGCGCCGTGAGATGTACCGACTGTGAGAAAGCAGAGAAGCCCAGTGCTGTTGTGCCTGAGCATAGGCTGCACGGGGACTGTGAAGACCAGCAAGAGCTTTCAGGGCTGGCCCCTTCCTTGTGGGAGAAAGAGCCGCACGTTTGCTTTTTCGGAAATAGGCTCTGCCGAGAACGAGCACCGTGAGATGCTGAGTCTCTGGGAAAGCACAGATGCCCAGTGCTGTTGTGCCTGTGGATAGGCTGAACGGGGACTGTGAAGACCAGCAAGAGCTTTCACGGCTGGCCCCTTCCTTGTGGGAGAAATAGCCGGACATTTGATTTTTCGGAAAGAGGCTCTGCCGAGAACGAGCACCGTGAGATGCTGAGTCTCGGGAAAGCACAGATGCCCAGTGCTGTTGTGCCTGTGGATAGGGTGCACGGGGACTGTGAAGACCAGCAAGAGGTTTCAGGGCTGGCCCCTTCCTTGTGGGAGAAAGAGCAGCACGTTTGATTTTTCGGAAAGAGGCTCTGCCCAGAACAAGCACCGTGAGATGCTGAGTCTCTGGGAAAGCACAGATGCCCAGTGCTGTTGTGCCTGTGGATAGGCTGCACGGGGACTGTGAAGACCAGCAAGAGCTTTCAGGGCTGGATCCTTCCTTGTGGGAGAAAGTGCCGGACGTTTGCTTTTTGGAAAAAGGCTCTGTCGAGAACGAGCGCCGTGAGATGTACCGACTATGGGAAAGCAGAGAAGTCCAGTTCTGTTGTGCCTGTGGATAGGGTGCACGGGAATGGTGAAGATCAGCAAGAGCTTTCAGGGCTGGCCCCTTCCTTGTGGGAGAAAGAGACGCACGTATTGCTTTTTCAGAAATAGGCCTTGCCGAGAACGAGCACTGTGAGATGCTGAGTCTCTGGGAAAGCACAGATGCCCAGTGCTGTTGTGCCTGTGGATAGGCTGCACGGGGACTGTGAAGACCAGCAAGAGCTTTCAGGGCTTACGCATTCCTTGTGGGAGAAAGAGCCGCACGTTTGCTTTTTCGGAAATAGGCTCTGCCGAGATCCAGCGCCGTGAGATGTACCGACTATGGGAAAGCAGAGAAGTCCAGTTCTGTTGTGCCTGTGGATAGGGTGCACGGGGACGGTGTAGAGCAGCAAGAGCTTTCAGGGCTGGCCCCTTCCTTGTGGGAGAAAGAGCCGCACGTTTGCTTTTTCGGAAAGCGGCTCTGCCGAGAACGAGCACCGTGAGATGCTGAGTCACTGGGAAAGCAAAGATGTCCAGTGCTGTTGTGCCTGTGGATAGGGTGCACGGGGACGGTGAAGACCAGCAAGAGCTTTCAGGGCTGGCCCCTTCCTTGTGGGAGAAAGAGCCGCACGTTTGATTTTTCGGAAAGAGGCTCTGCCGAGAACAAGCACCGTGACATGTACCGACTGTGAGAAAGCAGAGAAGCCCAGTGCTGTTGTGCCTGTGGATAGGCTGCACGGGGACTGTGAAGACCAGCAAGAGCTTTCAGGGCTGGCCCCTTCCTTGTGGGAGAAAGAGCCGCACGTTTGCTTTTTCGGAAAGAGGCTCTGCCGAGAACGAGCACCGTGAGATGCTGAGTCTCTGGGAAAGCACAGATGCCCAGTGCTGTTGTGCCTGTGGATAGGGTGCACGGGGACGGTGAAGGCTAGCCAGAGGTTTCAGGGCTGGCTCCTTCCTTGTGGGAGAAAGAGGCGGACGTTTGCTTTTTAGAAAAAGGGTCTGCCGAGAACGAGCGCCGTGAGATGCTGAGTCTCTGGGAAAGCAGAGAAGCCCAGTGCTGTTGTGCCTGTGGATAGGCTGCACGGGGACTGTGAAGACCAGCAAGAGCTTTCAGGGCTGGCCCCTTCCTTGTGGGAGAAAGAGCCGCACGTTTGCTTTTTCGGAAAGAGGCTCTGCCGAGAACAAGCACAGTGATATGCTGAGTCTCTGGGAAAGCACAGATGCCCAGTGCTGTTGTGCCTGTGGATAGGGTGCACGGGGACGGTGTAGAGCAGCAAGAGGTTTCAGGGCTGGCCCCTTCCTTGTGGGAGAAAGAGCCGGACGTTTCCCTTTTTGGAAAGAGTCTCTGCCGAGAACGAGCACCGTGAGATGTACCGACTATGGGAAAGCAGAGAAGTCCAGTGCTGTTGTGCGTGTGGATAGGGTGCACGGGGACGGTGTAGAGCAGCAAGAGCTTTCAGGGGTCGCCACTTCCTTGTGGGAGAAAGAGCCGCACGTTTGCTTTTTCGGAAATAGGCTCAGCCGAGAACGAGCACCGTGAGATGTACCGACTATGGGAAAGCAGAGAAGTCCAGTTCTGGTGTGCCTGTGGATAGGGTGCACGGGAACGGTGAAGATCAGCAAGAGCTTTCAGGGCTTACCCCTTCCTTATGGAAGAAGGAGCCGGACGTTTGCCTTTTCAGAAAAAGGCTCTGCCGAGAACGAGCGCCGTGAGATGTACCGACTGTGAGAAAGCAGAGTAGCCCAGTGCTGTTGTGCCTGTGGATAGGCTGCACGGGGACGGTGTAGAGCAGCAAGAGCTTTCAGGACTGCCCCCTTCCTTGTGGGAGAAAGAGCCGGATGTTTGCTTTTTGGAAAATGGCTCTGCCGAGAACGAGCACCGTGAGATGTAACGACTATGGGAAAGCAGAGAAGTCCAGTTCTGTTGTGCCTGTGGATAGGGTGCACGGGAACGGTGAAGACCAGCAAGAGCTTTCAGGGCTGGCCCCTTCCTTGTGGGAGAAAGAGCCGCACGTTTGCTTTTTCGGAAAGAGGCTCTGCCGACAACGAGCACCGTGAGATGCTGAGTCTCTGGGAAAGCACAGATGCCCAGTGCTGTTGTGCCTGTGGATAGGCTGCACGGGAACGGTGAAGACCATCCAGAGGTTTCAGGGCTGGCTCCTTCCTTGTGGGAGAAAGAGGCGGACGTTTGCTTTTTAGAAAAAGGCTCTGCCGAGAACGAGCGCCGTGAGATGTACCGACTATGGGAAAGCAGAGAAGTTCAGTTCTGTTGTGCCTGTGGATAGGCTGCACGGGGACTGTGAAGACCAGCAAGAGCTTTCAGGGCTGGCCCCTTCCTTGTGGGAGAAAGAGCCGAACGTTTGCTTTTTAGAAAAAGGCTCTGCCGAGAACGAGCACCGTGAGATGTACCGACTATGGGAAAGCCGAGAAGTCCAGTTCTGTTGTGCCTGTGGATAGGGTGCACGGGAACGGTGAAGACCAGCAAGAGCTTTCAGGTCTTACCCCTTCCTTATGGAAGAAGGAGCCGGACGTTTGCTTTTTGGAAAAAGGCTCTGCCGAGAACGAGCGCCGTGAGATGTACCGACTATGGGAAAGCAGAGAAGTTCATTTCTGTTGTGCCTGTGGATAGGCTGCACGGGGACTGTGAAGACCAGCAAGAGCTTTCAGGGCTGGCCCCTTCCTTGTGGGAGAAAGAGCCGCACGTATTGCTTTTTCGGAAATAGGCTCTGCCGAGAACGAGCACCGTGAGATGCTGAGTCTCTGGGAAAGCACAGATGCCCAGTGCTGTTGTGCCTGTGGATAGGCTGCACGGGGACTGTGAAGACCAGCAAGAGCTTTCACGGCTGGCCCCTTCCTTGTGGGAGAAAGAGCCGGACATTTGATTTTTCGGAAAGAGGCTCTGCCGAGAACGAGCATCGTGAGATGCTGAGTCTCTGGGAAAGCACAGATGCCCAGTGCTGTTGTGCCTGTGGATAGGGTGCACGGGGACTGTGAAGACCAGCAAGAGCTTTCAGGGCTGGCCCCTTCCTTGTGGGAGAAAGAGCCGCACGTTTGCTTTTTCGGAAAGAGGCTCTGCCGACAACGAGCACCGTGAGATGCTGAGTCTCTGGGAAAGCACAGATGCCCAGTGCTGTTGTGCCTTTGGATAGGCTGCACGGGGACTGTGAAGACCAGCAAGAGCTTTCAGGGCTGGCCCCTTCCTTGTGGGAGAAAGAGCCGGACGTTTGATTTTTCGGAAAGAGGCTCTGCCGAGAACGAGCACCGTGAGTTGCTGAGTCTCGGGAAAGCACAGATGCCCAGTGCTGTTGTGCCTGTGGATAGGGTGCACGGGGACTGTGAAGACCAGCAAGAGGTTTCAGGGCTGGCCCCTTCCTTGTGGGAGAAAGAGCAGCACGTTTGATTTTTCGGAAAGAGGCTCTGCCGAGAACGAGCACCGTGAGATGCTGAGTCTCTGGGAAAGCACAGATGCCCAGTGCTGTTGTGCCTGTGGATAGGCTGCACGGGGACTGTGAAGACCAGCAAGAGCTTTCAGGGCTGGCTCCTTCCTTGTGGGAGAAAGAGCCGCACGTTTGCTTTTTCGGAAAGAGGCTCTGCCGAGAACAAGAACCGTGAGATGCTGAGTCTCTGGGAAAGCACAGATGCCCAGTGCTGTTGTGCCTGTGGATAGGCTGCACGGGGACGGTGTAGAGCAGCAAGAGCTTTCAGGGCTGCCCCCTTCCTTGTGGGAGAAAGAGCCGGACGTTTGCTTTTTGGAAAAAGGCTCTGCCGAGAATGAGCACCGTGAGATGTAACGACTATGGGAAAGCAGAGAAGTCCAGTTCTGTTATGCCTGTGGATAGGGTGCACGGGGACTGTGAAGACCAGCAAGAGCTTTCAGGGCTTACCCCTTCCTTATGGAAGAAGGAGCCGGACGTTTGCCTTTTCAGAAAAAGGCTCTGCCGAGAACGAGCGCCGTGAGAGGTACCGACTGTGAGAAAGCCGAGAAGCCCAGTGCTGTTGTGCCTGTGGATAGGCTGCACGGGGACTGTGAAGACGAGCAAGAGCTTTCAGGGCTGGCCCCTTCCTTGTGGGAGAAAGAGCCGCACGTTTGCTTTTTCGGAAAGAGGCTCTGCCGAGAACGAACACCGTGAGATGCTGAGTCTCTGGGAAAGCACAGATGCCCAGTGCTGTTGTGCCTGTGGATAGGGTGCACGGGGACGGTGTAGAGCAGCAAGAGGTTTCAGGGCTGGCCCCTTCCTTGTGGGAGAAAGAGCCGGACGTTTCCCTTTTTGGAAAGAGTCTCTGCCGAGAATGAGCGCCGTGAGATGTACCGACTATGGGAAAGCAGAGAAGTCCAGTTCTGTTGTGCCTGTGGATAGGGTGCACGGGGACGGTGTAGAGCAGCAAGAGCTTTCAGGGCTGGCCCCTTCCTTGTGGGAGAAAGAGCCGCACGTTTGCTTTTTCGGAAAGTGGCTCTGCCGAGAACGAGCACCGTGAGATGCTGAGTCTCTGGGAAAGCACAGATGCCCAGTGCTGTTGTGCCTGTGGATAGGCTGCACGGGGACTGTGAAGACCAGCAAGAGCTTTCAGGGCTGGCCCCTTCCTTGTGGGAGAAAGAGCCGCACGTTTGATTTTTCGGAAAGAGGCTCTGCCGAGAACAAGCACCGTGACATGTACCGACTGTGAGAAATCAGAGAAGCCCAGTGCTGTTGTGCCTGTGGATAGGCTGCACGGGGACTGTGAAGACCAGCAAGAGCTTTCAGGGCTGGCCCCTTCCTTGTGGGAGAAAGAGCCGCACGTTTGCTTTTTCGGAAAGAGGCTCTGCCGAGAACGAGCACCGTGAGATGCTGAGTCTCTGGGAAAGCACAGATGCCCAGTGCTGTTGTGCCTGTGGATAGGGTGCACGGGGACGGTGAAGACCAGCCAGAGGTTTCAGGGCTGGCTCCTTCCTTGTGGGAGAAAGAGGCGGACGTTTGCTTTTTAGAAAAAGGGTCTGCCGAGAACGAGCGCTGTGAGATGCTGAGTCTCGGGGAAAGCACAGATGCCCAGTGCTGTTGTGCCTGTGGATAGGCTGCACGGGGACTGTGAAGACCAGCAAGAGCTTTCAGGGCTGGTCCCTTCCTTGTGGGAGAAAGAGCCGCACGTTTGCTTTTTCGGAAATAGGCTCTGCCGAGAACAAGCACAGTGAGATGCTGAGTCTCTGGGAAAGCACAGATGCCCAGCGCTGTTGTGCCTGTGGATAGGCTGCACGGGGACGGTGTAGAGCAGCAAGAGCTTTCAGGGCTGCCCCCTTCCTTGTGGGAGAAAGAGCCGGACGTTTGCTTTTTGGAAAGAGTCTCTGCCGAGAACGAGCACCGTGAGATGTAACGACTATGGGAAAGCAGAGAAGTCCAGTTCTGTTGTGCCTGTGGATAGGGTGCACGGGGACTGTGAAGACCAGCAAGAGCTTTCAGGGCTTACCCCTTCCTTATGGAAGAAGGAGCCGGACGTTTGCCTTTTCAGAAAAAGGCTCTGCCGAGAACGAGCGCCGTGAGAGGTACCGACTGTGAGAAAGCAGAGAAGCCCAGTGCTGTTGTGCCTGTGGATAGGCTGCACGGGGAGTGTGAAGACCAGCAAGAGCTTTCAGGGCTGGCCCCTTCCTTGTGGGAGAAAGAGCCGCACGTTTGCTTTTTCGGAAAGAGGCTCTGCCGAGAACAAGCACAGTGAGATGCTGAGTCTCTGGGAAAGCACAGATGCCCAGTGCTGTTGTGCCTGTGGATAGGGTGCACGGGGACGGTGTAGAGCAGCAAGAGGTTTCAGGGCTGGCCCCTTCCTTGTGGGAGAAAGAGCCGGACGTTTCCCTTTTTGGAAAGAGTCTCTGCCGAGAATGAGCGCCGTGAGATGTACCGACTATGGGAAAGCAAAGATGTCCAGTGCTGTTGTGCCTGTGGATAGGGTGCACGGGGACTGTGAAGACCAGCAAGAGCTTTCAGGGCTGGCCCCTTCCTTGTGGGAGAAAGAGCCGCACGTTTGATTTTTCGGAAAGAGGCTCTGCCGAGAACAAGCACCGTGACATGTACCGACTGTGAGAAAGCAGAGAAGCCCAGTGCTGTTGTGCCTGTGGATAGGCTGCACGGGGACTGTGAAGACCAGCCAGAGGTTTCAGGGCTGGCTCCTTCCTTATGGGAGAAAGAGGTGGATGTTTGCTTTTTAGAAAAAGGGTCTGCCGAGAACGAGCGCTGTGAGATGCTGAGTCTCTGGGAAAGCACAGATGCCCAGTGCTGTTGTGCCTGTGGATAGGGTGCACGGGGACTGTGAAGACCAGCAAGAGCTTTCAGGGCTGGCCCCTTCCTTGTGGGAGAAAGAGCCGCACGTTTGCTTTTTCGGAAAGAGGCTCTGCCGAGAACAAGCACAGTGAGATGCTGAGTCTCTGGGAAAGCACAGATGCCCAGTGCTGTTGTGCCTGTGGATAGGGTGCACGGGGACGGTGTAGAGCAGAAGATGTTTCAGGGCTGGCCCCTTCCTTGTGGGAGAAAGAGCCGGACGTTTCCCTTTTTGGAAAGAGTCTCTGCCGAGAACGAGCGCCGTGAGATGTACCGACTATGGGAAAGCAGAGAAGTCCGGTGCTGTTGTGCCTGTGGATAGGCTGCACGGGGACTGTGAAGACCAGCAAGAGCTTTCAGGGCTGGCCCCTTCCTTGTGGGAGAAAGAGCCGCACGTTTGCTTTTTCGGAAAGAGGCTCTGCCGACAACGAGCACCGTGAGATGCTGAGTCTCTGGGAAAGCACAGATGCCCAGTGCTGTTGTGCCTGTGGATAGGGTGCACGGGGACTGTGAAGACCAGCAAGAGGTTTCAGGGCTGGCCCCTTCCTTGTGGGAGAAAGAGCCGGACGTTTGATTTTTCGGAAAGAGGCTCTGCCGAGAACAAGCACCGTGAGATGCTGAGTCTCTGGGAAAGCACAGATGCCCAGTGCTGTTGTGCCTGTGGATAGGCTGCACGGGGACGGTGAAGACCAGCAAGAGGTTTCAGGGCTGGCTCCTTCCTTGTGGGAGAAAGTCCCGGACGTTTGCTTTTTGGAAAAAGGCTCTGCCGAGAACGAGCGCCGTGAGATGTACCGACTATGGGAAAGCAGAGAAGTCCAGTTCTGTTGTGCCTGTGGATAGGCTGCACGGGGACTGTGAAGACCAGCAAGAGCTTTCAGGGCTGGCCCCTTCCTTGTGGGAGAAAGAGCCGCACGTTTGCTTTTTCGGAAAGAGGCTCTGCCGAGAACGAGCACCGTGAGATGCTGAGTCTCTGGGAAAGCACAGATGCCCAGTGCTGTTGTGCCTGTGGATAGGGTGCACGGGGATGGTGTAGAGCAGCAAGAGCTTTCAGGGCTGGCCCCTTCCTTGTGGGAGAAGGAGCCGGACGTTTGCCTTTTCAGAAAAAGGCTCTGCCGAGAACGAGCGCCGTGAGATGTACTGACTGTGAGAAAGCAGAGAAGCCCAGTGCTGTTGTGCCTGTGGATAGGCTGCACGGGGACTGTGAAGACCAGCAAGAGGTTTCAGGGCTGGCTCCTTCCTTGTGGGAGAAAGAGGCGGACGTTTGCTTTTTAGAAAAAGGCTCTGCCGAGAACGAGCGCCGTGAGATGTACCGACTATGGGAAAGCAGAGAAGTCCAGTTCTGTTGTGCCTGTGGATAGGGTGCACGGGAACGGTGAAGACCAGCAAGAGCTTTCAGGGCTTACCCCTTCCTTATGGAAGAAGGAGCCTGACGTTTGCCTTTTCAGAAAAAGGCTCTGCCGAGAACGAGCGCCGTGAGATGTACCGACTGTGAGAAAGCAGAGAAGCGCAGTGCTGTTGTGCCTGTGGATAGGCTGCACGGGGACTGTGAAGAACAGCAAGAGCTTTCAGGGCTGGCCCCTTCCTTGTGGGAGAAAGAGACGCACGTATTGCTTTTTCGGAAATAGGCTCTGCCGAGAACGAGCACCGTGAGATGCTGAGTCTCTGGGAAAGCACAGATGCCCAGTGCTGTTGTGCCTGTGGATAGGGTGCACGGGAACGGTGAAGACCAGCAAGAGCTTTCAGGGCTTACCCATTCCTTGTGGGAGAAAGAGCCGCACGTTTGCTTTTTCGGAAATAGGCTCTGCCGAGAACCAGCGCCGTGAGATGTACCGACTATGGGAAAGCAGAGAAGTCCAGTTCTGTTGTGCCTGTGGATAGGGTGCACGGGAACGGTGAAGACCAGCAAGAGCTTTCAGGGCTTACCCCTTCCTTATGGAAGAAGGAGACGGACGTTTGCCTTTTCAGAAAAAGGCTCTGCCGAGAACGAGCGCCGTGAGATGTACCGACTGTGAGAAAGCAGAGAAGCCCAGTGCTGTTGTGCCTGTGGATAGGCTGCACGGGGACTGTGAAGACCAGCAAGAGCTTTCAGGGGTCGCCCCTTCCTTATGGGAGAAATAGCCGCACGTTTGCTTTTTTGGAAAGAGGCTCTGCCGAGAACGAGCACCGTGAGATGCTGAGTCTCTGGGAAAGCACAGATGCCCAGTGCTGTTGTGCCTGTGGATAGGCTGCACGGGGATGGTGTAGAGCAGCAAGAGCTTTCAGGGCTGGCCCCTTCCTTGTGGGAGAAGGAGCCGGACGTTTGCCTTTTCAGAAAAAGGATCTGCCGAGAACGAGCGCCGTGAGATGTACTGACTGTGAGAAAGCAGAGAAGCCCAGTGCTGTTGTGCCTGTGGATAGGCTGCACGGGGACTGTGAAGACCAGCAAGAGCTTTCAGGGCTAGCCCCTTCCTTGTGGGAGAAAGAGCCGGACATTTGATTTTTCGGAAAGAGGCTCTGCCGAGAACAAGCACCGTGAGATGCTGAGTCTCTGGGAAAGCACAGATGCCCAGTGCTGTTGTGCCTGTGGATAGGCTGCACGGGGACTGTGAAGATCAGCAAGAGCTTTCAGGGCTGGCTCCTTCCTTGTGGGAGAAAGAGCCGCACGTTTGCTTTTTGGATAAAGGCTCTGCCGAGAACGAGCACCGTGAGATGCTGAGTCTCTGGGAAAGCCGAGAAGTCCAGTTCTGTTGTGTCTGTTAATAGGGTGCATGGGAACGGTGAAGACCAGCAAGAGCTTTCAGGGGTCGCCCCTTCCTTATGGAAGAAGGAGCCGGACGTTTGCCTTTTCAGAAAAAGGCTCTGCCGAGAACGAGCGCCGTGAGATGTACCGACTGTGAGAAAGCAGAGAAGTCCATTGCTGTTGTGCCTGTGGATAGGCTGCACGGGGACTGTGAAGACCAGCAAGAGCTTTCAGGGCTGGCCCCTTCCTTGTGGGAGAAAGAGCCGCACGTTTGCTTTTTGGAAAAAGGCTCTGCCGAGAACGAGCGCCGTGAGATGTACCGACTATGGGAAAGCAGAGAAGTCCAGTTCTGTTGTGCCTGTGGATAGGCTGCACGGGGACTGTGAAGACCAGCAAGAGCTTTCAGGGCTGGCCCCTTCCTTGTGGCAGAAAGAGCCGCACGTTTGCTTTTTCGGAAAGAGGCTCTGCCGAGAACGAGCACCGTGAGATGCTGAGTCTCTGGGAAAGCACAGATGCCCAGTGCTGTTGTGCCTGTGGATAGGGTGCACGGGAACGGTGAAGACCAGCAAGAGCTTTCAGGGCTTACCCATTCCTTGTGGGAGAAAGAGCCGCACGTTTGCTTTTTCGGAAATAGGCTCTGCCGAGAACCAGCGCCGTGAGATGTACCGACTATGGGAAAGCAGAGAAGTCCAGTTCTGTTGTGCCTGTGGATAGGGTGCACGGGAACGGTGAAGACCAGCAAGAGCTTTCAGGGCTGGCTCCTTCCTTATGGAAGAAGGAGCCTGACGTTTGCCTTTTCAGAAAAAGTCTCTGCCGAGAACGAGCGCCGTGAGATGTACCGACTGTGAGAAAGCAGAGAAGCCCAGTGCTGTTGTGCCTGTGGATAGGCTGCACGGGGACTGTGAAGACCAGCAAGAGCTTTCAGGGCTGGCCCCTTCCTTGTGGGAGAAAGAGCCGCACGTATTGCTTTTTCGGAAATAGGCTCTGCCTAGAACGAGCACCGTGAGATGCTGAGTCTCTGGGAAAGCACAGATGCCCAGTGCTGTTGTGCCTGTGGATAGGCTGCACGGGGATGGTGTAGAGCAGCAAGAGCTTTCAGGGCTGGCCCCTTCCTTGTGGGAGAAGGAGCCGGACGTTTGCCTTTTCAGAAAAAGGCTCTGCCGAGAACGAGCACCGTGAGATGTACTGACTGTGAGAAAGCAGAGAAGCCCAGTGCTGTTGTGCCTGTGGATAGGCTGCACGGGGACTGTGAAGACCAGCAAGAGCTTTCAGGGCTAGCCCCTTCCTTGTGGGAGAAAGAGCCGGACATTTGATTTTTCAGAAAGAGGCTCTGCCGAGAACAAGCACCGTGAGATGCTGAGTCTCTGGGAAAGCACAGATGCCCAGTGCTGTTGTGCCTGTGGATAGGCTGCACGGGGACTGTGAAGATCAGCAAGAGGTTTCAGGGCTGGCTCCTTCCTTGTTGGAGAAAGAGCCGCACGTTTGCTTTTTTGATAAAGGCTCTGCCGAGAACGAGCACCGTGAGATGCTGAGTCTCTGGGAAAGCCGAGAAGTCCAGTTCTGTTGTGTCTGTTAATAGGGTGCATGGGAACGGTGAAGACCAGCAAGAGCTTTCAGGGGTCGCCCCTTCCTTATGGAAGAAGGAGCCGGACGTTTGCCTTTTCAGAAAAAGGCTCTGCCGAGAACGAGCGCCGTGAGATGTACCGACTGTGAGAAAGCAGAGAAGCCCAGTGCTGTTGTGCCTGTGGATAGGCTGCACGGGGACTGTGAAGACCAGCAAGAGCTTTCAGGGCTGGCCTGTAGGTAATTAGGGCCTGGCGGTCGGAAGATCTCGCGTTGTACGGAAAGTTAGAGCCCCTCTCCTAATGACCAATAGTGTTTAATTTACGATGTAAGCAGACGGAAGTGGCGTCGTAAACCAAAGGTATATAACACCGTGTTGACCACTAATAAACGCCATTTGCTGTCCACCACATTGGTGTCCGCAAGCTGATGGACGGGGGTCGCCGTTCCTGAACCAGGTCGCCACGCCTGCATGCCAGGCGACAAGTGGTGCCGAAACCCGGGAGGATCGCCTGGACGGGTGAACGGTCAGACGGGCTGCTGGACCAGCTCGACGGGAAGAGGTCGAGGGGGGACGCTCCCGGACCAGGACCAACAAGGAGGATGGAAGCCCTTGTGAAGGTCGTATCCCAATTACATAAACAGTGGGGGATTGAGTGTAGGCCCAAAGATTTTACCCTTGCTATTGCGAGGCTTTTGGAAATTGGAGCCATTGATCAGCCGGTAGATATACTCCACCCTGAGGTGTGGGATAAGTGCACTAAAGCGTTAGCCGAGGAGACGAAGTCCTCGGGCAGTGGAAAAAACCTTAAAGCGTGGGGAAAAGTTGAACAGGCTTTACAAAAAGCCATACAAGAGCAGGAAACCTGGAGGGCTGCAAGAGACTGCCTGCTGGTCACCCCGAAATTGGGAGTCGGGGCAGCCACACAGACTCTGTGCCCCCCAGGCGACGGCAATTCTGCCGAGTTGGAACACCCGCGGGAGGGCGGCGCGTCCCCAAAATCCCCAAGCCCCGTTCCGCTCACGGAGGCAAAAGATCAAGCGAAATCTTTCTGGGGAGGGTTAGCTGAGGAAGCTAGGACCGCCGCGGAGAGATCACAGTCAGAAAATATCCGGGCTAAACCACCGCCCTATGCGCCCCAAGATGGCGCCGAGCCCCTAGGGGAAAGGCGGGGCGAGAATGCCCCCGGCGAGAACAAAGACAAAGCGCTAGAACTAACAAGCGCACACAAAAGAGAAGGGGAGGGGAACGAGAAGGAGAGAGGCGATGGGAGTGACCGACACAGAGGGGGGAGTGCGGGTGGGGGGCGGAGAGCCAATCGTAGCGGCCATTTGAAAAAACGGCCGACCACCCCCCCCCCCCGAACAGAAGGCGGGGCGAGCCTAGAGGGAGGGAACGGCCCACCCACAGGGGGCGGGGCCGGAGCCCAACAAAAAGGTACCAGAGCCCGGAAACGACTAGTCAGTCGAGTTCCGACTCCGGGTCAGACACTTCCTGGGACGAGCGGCTCACAACCGATCTAACTTCAGAGGAGGAGGAGGAGGTAAACAAGATTAAAAGTAAACATACCCCTTTTCGCTATAAAGAAAAAACGCGAAAAGGAGAAATTCCCCTTACGGATTGGAAAAAGATACAAATTGCATGTGCCGATTGGGCCTCACCGGCCACGCTAGCGTTCCCAGTCCGAGTAGCGGACGGGGGACAAAGGATTTATTCACCAATAAACCCTAAGGATGTGCAAGCGATTGTTAAAGCGATCGCGGAGAAAGGGCTTAATTCTGCCATGGTCTCCACCCTCATAGATGGAATTTTCGGGGGAGATGACATGCTCCCATTCGATATAAAGCAAACTTGTAGACTGATTTTTGATGGGGCGGGGATGATTGTTTTTAAACAAGAATGGGAAGAGAACTGTGCAAGGCAGCTAGCCCAAGCAGCAGGAGCAGACCACCCGCTCCATGGCTCTAACCTACAGCGACTAATGGGCACAGATCCAACAATGATCACCCCCCAGGCACAAGCCCAAGGCTTGCGAGCCCACGAAGTTATGACAACCACTCGTGCAGCTAGAGAAGCTATTCGTACAGTCTCTAGAATCATTGCTAAGCCATCACCATGGTCCACAATAAAGCAAAGTGAAAGTGAGAGTTTTACACAATTTGTAGACCGCCTCCAAGCGGCAGTCGATTCCTCGTCCCTGCCTTCAGAGGCAAAAGGCCCAGTTGTCGCAGACTGTTTACGCCAACAATGTAATTCAAAAACCAAAGAAGTCCTGCGGTCGCTACCGGCGGGGTCAAGTATCGCAGACATGATCAAGCATGTTGTGAGTGAAGAACATCTAACCCCGATTCAGGCGGCTGTTCGTACCGCAATAGCCGATGTGATGGCATGTTTTAAATGCGGTCAGGAAGGCCACGTTGTTATGAACTGCCCTCAACTGGGGAACTTGCTAACTGCGTACCCCCCACGCCAGATTCAGCCTAGAGGGCCGTGTTGGGTTTGTGGAAAGAAAGGACATTTTGCTAAGGACTGTAGGTTTAAAAATCAGGGAAACGGAAGGGGGAGGGGGCACCCGGGCCGCACACAGCCCTCTCCCACTTGGGATGTGAGGCGGCCCAATTATGCAAATCCGAGTTGGGGCGAGGTGCTTCCGAACCCGCTGCCCCCTCGAAGAGCTACCGATTTTGTGGCCCAACCTGTCAACCAACCGAATTTGCCCCCATCTCAGGGACAGCAAAGACCATCCCCTGGGAGCGAGACCCCTGGGTGGCCCTGGCGGTAGCGTGCGATAGCCCGCCAGTGGTGTGGGGAATTTGTTCCCTCTATAATGCCCCAAATGACACCACCATTAGTGTCCCCTTTTTGATCGATACCGGAGCAGACGTCACAGTTATCCCCGAAACGAATTGGCCCCCACGTTGGAAGCTAGAGGACGCCCCCATGGTAGGCGGAGTCGGGGGACTAACCCGAGCTCGGAAGAGCGCCCACTTGGTAGCAATCACACTTCACACCGAAAAGGGACCAGAGGAAACTATCACTCTTTTTCCATATGTCATGTCAGGGGTCCCACCCCTGTTGGGAAGGGACGCTCTATCCCTATTAAAAGTCAGGATGACAAATTTACCCTAAGGGCCACTGCCGTACACCCGCTTCCACCAATTAAACTGACATGGAAATCATCCGATCCAGTGTGGGTTGAGCAGTGGCCCCTGTCAAAGCCTCGAATGGATGCCCTCCTTGAGCTACTTGACCGCGAACTACAGAGAGGTCATATAGAGCCTTCTACTAGCCCGTGGAACACCCCAGTTTTTGTAATACCCAAACGGACTGGCGAAGGGTTTCGTCTCCTCCACGACCTGCGTGAAGTAAACAAAATAATCCAACCAATGGGTCCCGTCCAAACACTATTGCCCATGAACTCTATGATACCAGAAGGGCAACCTTGTGCCGTCCTTGATATCAAAGACTGTTTTTTCTCAATACCCCTGCATGAAGACGACAAAGAGCGGTTTGCTTTTTCCGTAGTGTTTCCAAACAGCCAGCGTCCTAACCTACGTTTTCAGTGGAAAGTATTGCCCCAAGGAATGATCAACTCGCCCACCATCTGCCAGATCACAGTAGATCGAGCATTGGCACCGGTCCGGTGTAGTGACCCGACTGCAACTATCATCCAATACATGGACGACATTTTGATTTCTGCACCGTCAGGAAATCAAGTGGACCAGCTGGTGTCAACAATTTCAGAAACTCTAAAAACGAACGGGTTTGAAATCGCGAACGCAAAAATTAAAAGAGGTCCATGTGTAAGTTTCCTGGGAGTGGAGATCACAGATCTCTACATAACCCCCCCCCAAGTAAAAATCCACCGAAACATTAAGACACTCTATGATATGCAACAGTTAGTAGGGTCTTTGCAATGGCTACGCAATATCGTCCTAATCCCTCCTGAAATTATGACCCCTCTGTATGATCTTTTGAAAGGAAAAAACCCATGGGAACAGAAAACCCTGACAACAGAAGCAATAAACTCTCTCGATTTTATAGAACAACAAATGTCATCAAGTACGCTAGCCAGGTGGAACCCAAATATACCACTTGATCTGTACGTGCATTTCACCGAAAAGGGAGGGGTAGGAGCACTAGCCCAAGGTCCCCCAGAAAAAGCCCAGCCAATACAATGGATAGTCTTAGGAAAAACATCTCGTGCCTTTTCTCCAGGAATCGAGTGTCTCAGTAACCTCATTATGAAAGGCCGGAAACTCGCCCTAAGACATCTAGGCACCGAACCCACCAGAATATACTTACCCTTCCGCAAACAGCTCCCAATGCAGTCAGTGGCAATATCAGAGTACTTAGCCATAGCTCTCACCGGGTTTGGCGGAGAAGTCCGGTACGCAACGAAGCCCCCTTGGACTCAAATACTAGCAATCGTCAGCATCGACCTTCCAGAAAAGGTCATGGACCGACCTCAACCAGGACCAACAGTCTTCACAGACGCATCTTCAGCGACCTCAACCGCGGCAGTAGTATGGCAATCAGAAGAACAATGGTACTGCATTAAAATGACAGATCACGCTCTTTCAGTTCAGCAGTTGGAAGCGACAGCCATAGTACTAGCGTGCGGACTGTTCCCAACAGAACATCTCAACATAGTAACTGATTCAATGTTTGTAGCCAAACTTTGCTTGGCCATGTCAAGGCCCGGCATGGCAACATCTACAACGGCCTTGATACTGGAGGAAGCGCTATCCTCACGAGAGGGCACTATATCAGTTATCCATGTCAACAGCCACAGCCCAATCAGAGGGTTTTTCCAAACTGGTAATGACAAAGCAGATGCCGCTGCTAAAGGACTGTGGACACTAAGAGACGCTCGTCAATTACACGAGTCTCTCCACATCGGAGCTAAAGCGTTAGCAAAGAAATGCGGAATCTCAGTCCCTGATGCGAAACACATAGTAGCCACATGTCCCCATTGTCAAAAAGCACCATTGTGGTCCAGTGGAGTCAACCCCAGAGGTCTTAAGGCCTCCGAGGTGTGGCAAACAGACTTTACACTCTGCCACTTGCTAAAACCTCGAGCGTGGTTAGCGGTAACCGTAGATACATATAGCGGAGTGATCGCGGCCACTCAACACCTTAAAACTGACTCCAAAGCAACCATTCAACATTGGCTAACAACCATGGCGTGGCTAGGTATCCCCAATCAGATCAAAACAGATAATGGTCCAAATTTTGTTTCCAAGTCAGTCCAGGCATTTGCTTCAAAATGGGGTATTACCTTAATACACGGCATCCCGTATAATAGTACAGGACAAGCTATAGTAGAACGAGCAAATCACACCCTGAAATCCAAATTGGAAGTACTGGCAAAAACAGAAGGTTTTGCCAGCGCCATCCCCCAAAAGGACCAACCACGCCTTTTAGCGACTGCTCTGTTAGCACTGAATCAGTTCCCCCGGGGGGAGGAAGTAAATAGTCCCACCCAAAAACATTGGGCCACTCGAGCATTAGAAGAAGGCCCGCTAGTTATAATCAGGAATGAGTTAGGAGAATGGGAACAAGGATGGAGGCTAGTCCTTACAGGGCGGGGGTACGGCGCGGTCAAAAAAGACGGAAAAGTTAGGTGGTGTCCGCTTAAGTCCATTAAACCAGACCTCCAGAATAAAACTAATGAAAACTGTGAGTTTTTGTCCACAGGACCGGATCATCGGACGCCCCCGTGATCCATACTTCCCGATGGCAACAGAAAGTGACGAGCCGGCAAGCGTCCCGTCCGAACCAGAAGATTCCGCACCGGCGGAGCCCGGACAATATCTAAGCAACCTCGGCAAGGGAAAGTTCCGATGCTTTTGTGTAATCCTGATTTTAAAGCTTATCATTGCAGGAAAGGCAGAACCAGATTACAATCCCCATCGGCCATTCAGGTGGGTCCTACAAGACCTCACCAGCGATCGAGTGATAGCGGTAAACGTGACAGCAGGCCCCCCAACTTTCGTGGTAACAAATTTCGATTTGTTCCCTAAACGTGGAAGTCCTAAATCAATATGGGGAACGTATTGGTGTCCTAGTTCAAACCCAGGGAAGAGTTACTGTAACTATCCAGGACGTTGGTTTTGTGGGTACTGGGGATGTGAAACTATCGTGACGAGCAATAGATGGAAACCAGAAATAGAGGACAAAAATTTGCAAGTAGAATGGGGACCAAACGGGTGCAATCGTCCAAAATTCAGACCCAATGGATGGTTAGCCAACAAAGGTACCTGTTCCCATCTGGTTTTGAAGATCCAGAACCCGGCTAATATGGGATGGGTCGTGGGAAGGAGGTGGTCAGTATTCATTCACAGCGCTTTCAAAGATCCAGGAACAGTGGTACAGATCCTTAAAACAATTTCACAAACACCCCAAGCGATCGGGCCTAATCCAGTTCTCAACCCACCAACACCGATGTATAGCAAAACACACGATATCGAAGTTACAACCCCCGATAACGTCCAAAGCCCTTACAAAAATCTTCTTTGGAAAATAATGCAAGCTAGCTTCCAAGTATTGAACGAGACAAATCCAAATCTTACAGAGCATTGCTGGTTATGTTACGGAATAAGACCACCCTTTTATGAGGCCATAGGAGTAAGTGACCTACCCATGCAGACAAATGATGCAAACCCGGCCCAGTGTATATGGGACACAGAAAAACAAGGCATTACGTTATCACAGGTGGTAGGGAAGGGAGTGTGTGTAGGCAAAGTCCCAGAGCATAGAGAACAACTGTGTTCCAATAAGATGCTGAGTAAAGCCTCTACCAAATGGTTAATACCAACCAAAAATGCCAAGTGGGTCTGTTCTACTACCGGAGTTACGCCTTGTTTGTCATTAGAAAGCCTTCATAGGTCCTCAGAACATTGTATCCAAGTGTCCATAGTCCCAAAAATTTTGTACCATCCCGAAGAATTTGTCTATAACTATCAAGCTACCCCAGAACATCATTTGATGAAACGAGAACCCTTTACAACACTAACGGTAGCCACCTTAATGATCTTAGGGACAGCAGGAGTAAGTACGGGAGTAACATCCTTGGTACACCAAAGCAAAGGATTCAGTGCCCTAAGAGTAGCAGTAGACGAAGACCTAGCAAGGATTGAACAATCGATAAGTGCATTAGAACGATCAGTTAGATCACTATCCGAAGTAGTGTTACAAAATCGAAGAGGATTAGACCTAATGTTCTTACAGCAGGGAGGAGTATGTGTCGCACTGAGGGAAGAGTGTTGTACATATGCGGATCACACTGGAGTAGTGAGAGACACCATGGCTAAACTGCGAGAAGGACTGGAGAAGCGAAAAAGAGAATGGGACGCGCAACAAAACTGGTACGAATCATGGTTCAACCGTTCGCCGTGGTTGACCACCCTGATATCCTCCTTGATAGGACCAGTCACGATAATTCTGCTAACATTGATTTTCGGACCTTGTATACTGAAAAAACTCGTGTCGTTTGTCAAAAAACGACTACAAAGCGTTAACATCCTGTTTGTAGAGCACCAACAAATGCTTTAAGAATATTTAACATTGTCCCTAACAATTTCCTGACTTACTCCTTAACTTCCTTACTTACCTGTCTTAACTAACTAATTTATGGTGTTTATAGTTTTTAATATAGTTTTCTACTTAGATTTATAATATATTACATATATTTTTTAAGACTTTTTATAAAACTAAAAAATTTTTGCTAATTGTATTAATATAATTTTTATAACTAATTTAATTAATTTAACTAATTTAACGACGCATAGGGAGGGGGGAAATGTAGGTAATTAGGGCCTGGCGGTCGGAAGATCTCGCGTTGTACGGAAAGTTAGAGCCCCTCTCCTAATGACCAATAGTGTTTAATTTACGATGTAAGCAGACGGAAGTGGCGTCGTAAACCAAAGGTATATAACACCGTGTTGACCACTAATAAACGCCATTTGCTGTCCACCACATTGGTGTCCGCAAGCTGATGGACGGGGGTCGCCGTTCCTGAACCAGGTCGCCACGCCTGCATGCCAGGCGACACTGGCCCCTTCCTTGTGGGAGAAAGTGCCGGATGTTTGCTTTTTGGAAAAAGGCTCTGCCGAGAACGAGCGCCGTGAGATGTACCGACTATGGGAAAGCCGCGAAGTCCAGTTCTGTTGTGCCTGTGGATAGGCTGCACGGGGACTGTGAAGACCAGCAAGAGCTTTCAGGGCTGGCCCCTTCCTTGTGGGAGAAAGAGCCGCACGTATTGCTTTTTCGGAAATAGGCTCTGCCGAGAACGAGCACCGTGAGATGCTGAGTCTCTGGGAAAGCACAGATGCCCAGTGCTGTTGTGCCTGTGGATAGGGTGCACGGGGACGGTGAAGACCAGCCAGAGGTTTCAGGGCTGGCTCCTTCCTTGTGGGAGAAAGAGGCGGACGTTTGCTTTTTAGAAAAAGGGTCTGCCGAGAACGAGCGCCGTGAGATGCTGAGTCTCTGGGAAAGCACAGATGCCCAGTGCTGTTGTGCCTGTGGATAGGCTGCACGGGGACTGTGAAGACCAGCAAGAGCTTTCAGGGCTGGCCCCTTCCTTGTGGGAGAAAGAGCCGCACGTTTGCTTTTTCGGAAAGAGGCTCTGCCGAGAACAAGCACAGTGATATGCTGAGTCTCTGGGAAAGCACAGATGCCCAGTGCTGTTGTGCCTGTGGATAGGGTGCACGGGGACGGTGTAGAGCAGCAAGAGGTTTCAGGGCTGGCCCCTTCCTTGTGGGAGAAAGAGCCGGACGTTTCCCTTTTTGGAAAGAGTCTCTGCCGAGAACGAGCACCGTGAGATGTACCGACTATGGGAAAGCAGAGAAGTCCAGTTCTGGTGTGCCTGTGGATAGGGTGCACGGGAACGGTGAAGATCAGCAAGAGCTTTCAGGGCTTACCCCTTCCTTATGGAAGAAGGAGCCGGACGTTTGCCTTTTCAGAAAAAGGCTCTGCCGAGAACGAGCGCCGTGAGATGTACCGACTGTGAGAAAGCAGAGTAGCCCAGTGCTGTTGTGCCTGTGGATAGGCTGCACGGGGACTGTGTAGAGCAGCAAGAGCTTTCAGGACTGCCCCCTTCCTTGTGGGAGAAAGAGCCGGATGTTTGCTTTTTGGAAAATGGCTCTGCCGAGAACGAGCACCGTGAGATGTAACGACTATGGGAAAGCAGAGAAGTCCAGTTCTGTTGTGCCTGTGGATAGGGTGCACGGGAACGGTGAAGATCAGCAAGAGCTTTCAGGGCTTACCCCTTCCTTATGGAAGAAGGAGCCGGACGTTTGCCTTTTCAGAAAAAGGCTCTGCCGAGAACGAGCGCCGTGAGATGTACCGACTGTGAGAAAGCAGAGTAGCCCAGTGCTGTTGTGCCTGTGGATAGGCTGCACGGGGACTGTGAAGACCAGCAAGAGCTTTCAGGGCTGGCCCCTTCCTTGTGGGAGAAAGAGCCGCACGTTTGATTTTTCGGAAAGAGGCTCTGCCGAGAACAAGCACCGTGAGATGCTGATTCTCTGGGAAAGCACAGATGCCCAGTGCTGTTGTGCCTGTGGATAGGCTGCACGGGGATGGTGAAGACCAGCAAGAGCTTTCAGGGCTTACCCCTTCCTTGTGGGAGAAAGAGCCGGACGTTTGCTTTTTGGAAAAAGGCTCTGCCGAGAACGAGCGCCGTGAGATGTACCGACTATGGGAAAGCAGAGAAGTTCAGTTCTGTTGTGCCTGTGGATAGGCTGCACGGGGACTGTGAAGACCAGCAAGAGCTTTCAGGGCTGGCCCCTTCCTTGTGGGAGAAAGAGCCGAACGTTTGCTTTTTAGAAAAAGGCTCTGCCGAGAACGAGCACCGTGAGATGTACCGACTATGGGAAAGCCGAGAAGTCCAGTTCTGTTGTGCCTGTGGATAGGGTGCACGGGAACGGTGAAGACCAGCAAGAGCTTTCAGGGGTCGCCCCTTCCTTATGGAAGAAGGAGCCGGACGTTTGCTTTTTGGAAAAAGGCTCTGCCGAGAACGAGCGCCGTGAGATGTACCGACTATGGGAAAGCAGAGAAGTTCATTTCTGTTGTGCCTGTGGATAGGCTGCACGGGGACTGTGAAGACCAGCAAGAGCTTTCAGGGCTGGCCCCTTCCTTGTGGGAGAAAGAGCCGCACGTTTGCTTTTTCGGAAAGAGGCTCTGCCGAGAACGAGCACCGTGAGATGCTGAGTCTCTGGGAAAGCACAGATGCCCAGTGCTGTTGTGCCTGTGGATAGGCTGCACGGGGACGGTGAAGACCAGCCAGAGGTTTCAGGGCTGGCTCCTTCCTTGTGGGAGAAAGAGGCGGACGTTTGCTTTTTAGAAAAAGGCTCTGCCGAGAACGAGCGCCGTGAGATGTACTGACTGTGAGAAAGCAGAGAAGCCCAGTGCTGTTGTGCCTGTGGATAGGCTGCACGGGGACTGTGAAGACCAGCAAGAGCTTTCAGGGCTGGCCCCTTCCTTGTGGGAGAAAGAGCCGCACGTATTGCTTTTTCGGAAATAGGCTCTGCCGAGAACGAGCACCGTGAGATGCTGAGTCTCTGGGAAAGCACAGATGCCCAGTGCTGTTGTGCCTGTGGATAGGCTGCACGGGGACTGTGAAGACCAGCAAGAGCTTTCACGGCTGGCCCCTTCCTTGTGGGAGAAAGAGCCGGACATTTGATTTTTCGGAAAGAGGCTCTGCCGAGAACGAGCATCGTGAGATGCTGAGTCTCTGGGAAAGCACATATGCCCAGTGCTGTTGTGCCTGTGGATAGGGTGCACGGGGACTGTGAAGACCAGCAAGAGCTTTCAGGGCTGGCCCCTTCCTTGTGGGAGAAAGAGCCGCACGTTTGCTTTTTCGGAAAGAGGCTCTGCCGAGAACGAGCACCGTGAGATGCTGAGTCTCTGGGAAAGCACAGATGCCCAGTGCTGTTGTGCCTTTGGATAGGCTGCACGGGGACTGTGAAGACCAGCAAGAGCTTTCAGGGCTGGCCCCTTCCTTGTGGGAGAAAGAGCCGGACGTTTGATTTTTCGGAAAGAGGCTCTGCCGAGAACGAGCACCGTGAGTTGCTGAGTCTCGGGAAAGCACAGATGCCCAGTGCTGTTGTGCCTGTGGATAGGGTGCACGGGGACTGTGAAGACCAGCAAGAGGTTTCAGGGCTGGCCCCTTCCTTGTGGGAGAAAGAGCAGCACGTTTGATTTTTCGGAAAGAGGCTCTGCCGAGAACGAGCACCGTGAGATGCTGAGTCTCTGGGAAAGCACAGATGCCCAGTGCTGTTGTGCCTGTGGATAGGCTGCACGGGGACGGTGTAGAGCAGCAAGAGCTTTCAGGGCTGCCCCCTTCCTTGTGGGAGAAAGAGCCGGACGTTTGCTTTTTGGAAAAAGGCTCTGCCGAGAACGAGCACCGTGAGATGTAACGACTATGGGAAAGCAGAGAAGTCCAGTTCTGTTATGCCTGTGGATAGGGTGCACGGGGACTGTGAAGACCAGCAAGAGCTTTCAGGGCTTACCCCTTCCTTATGGAAGAAGGAGCCGGACGTTTGCCTTTTCAGAAAAAGGCTCTGCCGAGAACGAGCGCCGTGAGAGGTACCGACTGTGAGAAAGCCGAGAAGCCCAGTGCTGTTGTGCCTGTGGATAGGCTGCACGGGGACTGTGAAGACGAGCAAGAGCTTTCAGGGCTGGCCCCTTCCTTGTGGGAGAAAGAGCCGCACGTTTGCTTTTTCGGAAAGAGGCTCTGCCGAGAACGAACACCGTGAGATGCTGAGTCTCTGGGAAAGCACAGATGCCCAGTGCTGTTGTGCCTGTGGATAGGGTGCACGGGGACGGTGTAGAGCAGCAAGAGGTTTCAGGGCTGGCCCCTTCCTTGTGGGAGAAAGAGCCGGACGTTTCCCTTTTTGGAAAGAGTCTCTGCCGAGAATGAGCGCCGTGAGATGTACCGACTATGGGAAAGCAGAGAAGTCCAGTTCTGTTGTGCCTGTGGATAGGGTGCACGGGGACGGTGTAGAGCAGCAAGAGCTTTCAGGGCTGGCCCCTTCCTTGTGGGAGAAAGAGCCGCACGTTTGCTTTTTCGGAAAGCGGCTCTGCCGAGAACGAGCACCGTGAGATGCTGAGTCTCTGGGAAAGCAAAGATGTCCAGTGCTGTTGTGCCTGTGGATAGGCTGCACGGGGACTGTGAAGACCAGCAAGAGCTTTCAGGGCTGGCCCCTTCCTTGTGGGAGAAAGAGCCGCACGTTTGCTTTTTCGGAAAGAGGCTCTGCCGACAACGAGCACCGTGAGATGCTGAGTCTCTGGGAAAGCACAGATGCCCAGTGCTGTTGTGCCTGTGGATAGGCTGCACGGGAACGGTGAAGACCATCCAGAGGTTTCAGGGCTGGCTCCTTCCTTGTGGGAGAAAGAGGCGGACGTTTGCTTTTTAGAAAAAGGCTCTGCCGAGAACGAGCGCCGTGAGATGTACCGACTATGGGAAAGCAGAGAAGTTCAGTTCTGTTGTGCCTGTGGATAGGCTGCACGGGGACTGTGAAGACCAGCAAGAGCTTTCAGGGCTGGCCCCTTCCTTGTGGGAGAAAGAGCCGAACGTTTGCTTTTTAGAAAAAGGCTCTGCCGAGAACGAGCACCGTGAGATGTACCGACTATGGGAAAGCCGAGAAGTCCAATTCTGTTGTGCCTGTGGATAGGGTGCACGGGAACGGTGAAGACCAGCAAGAGCTTTCAGGTCTTACCCCTTCCTTATGGAAGAAGGAGCCGGACGTTTGCTTTTTGGAAAAAGGCTCTGCCGAGAACGAGCGCCGTGAGATGTACCGACTATGGGAAAGCAGAGAAGTTCATTTCTGTTGTGCCTGTGGATAGGCTGCACGGGGACTGTGAAGACCAGCAAGAGCTTTCAGGGCTGGCCCCTTCCTTGTGGGAGAAAGAGCCGCACGTTTGCTTTTTCGGAAAGAGGCTCTGCCGAGAACGAGCACCGTGAGATGCTGAGTCTCTGGGAAAGCACAGATGCCCAGTGCTGTTGTGCCTGTGGATAGGCTGCACGGGGACGGTGAAGACCAGCCAGAGGTTTCAGGGCTGGCTCCTTCCTTGTGGGAGAAAGAGGCGGACGTTTGCTTTTTAGAAAAAGGCTCTGCCGAGAACGAGCGCCGTGAGATGTACTGACTGTGAGAAAGCAGAGAAGCCCAGTGCTGTTGTGCCTGTGGATAGGCTGCACGGGGACTGTGAAGACCAGCAAGAGCTTTCAGGGCTGGCCCCTTCCTTGTGGGAGAAAGAGCCGCACGTATTGCTTTTTCGGAAATAGGCTCTGCCGAGAACGAGCACCGTGAGATGCTGAGTCTCTGGGAAAGCACAGATGCCCAGTGCTGTTGTGCCTGTGGATAGGCTGCACGGGGACTGTGAAGACCAGCAAGAGCTTTCACGGCTGGCCCCTTCCTTGTGGGAGAAAGAGCCGGACATTTGATTTTTCGGAAAGAGGCTCTGCCGAGAACGAGCATCGTGAGATGCTGAGTCTCTGGGAAAGCACAGATGCCCAGTGCTGTTGTGCCTGTGGATAGGGTGCACGGGGACTGTGAAGACCAGCAAGAGCTTTCAGGGCTGGCCCCTTCCTTGTGGGAGAAAGAGCCGGACGTTTGATTTTTCGGAAAGAGGCTCTGCCGAGAACGAGCACCGTGAGTTGCTGAGTCTTGGGAAAGCACAGATGCCCAGTGCTGTTGTGCCTGTGGATAGGGTGCACGGGGACTGTGAAGACCAGCAAGAGGTTTCAGGGCTGGCCCCTTCCTTGTGGGAGAAAGAGCAGCACGTTTGATTTTTCGGAAAGAGGCTCTGCCGAGAACGAGCACCGTGAGATGCTGAGTCTCTGGGAAAGCACAGATGCCCAGTGCTGTTGTGCCTGTGGATAGGCTGCACGGGGACTGTGAAGACCAGCAAGAGCTTTCAGGGCTGGCCCCTTCCTTGTGGGAGAAAGAGCCGCACGTTTGCTTTTTCGGAAAGAGGCTCTGCCGAGAACAAGCACCGTGAGATGCTGAGTCTCTGGGAAAGCACAGATGCCCAGTGCTGTTGTGCCTGTGGATAGGCTGCACGGGGACGGTGTAGAGCAGCAAGAGCTTTCAGGGCTGCCCCCTTCCTTGTGGGAGAAAGAGCCGGACGTTTGCTTTTTGGAAAAAGGCTCTGCCGAGAACGAGCACCGTGAGATGTAACGACTATGGGAAAGCAGAGAAGTCCAGTTCTGTTATGCCTGTGGATAGGGTGCACGGGGACTGTGAAGACCAGCAAGAGCTTTCAGGGCTTACCCCTTCCTTATGGAAGAAGGAGCCGGACGTTTGCCTTTTCAGAAAAAGGCTCTGCCGAGAACGAGCGCCGTGAGAGGTAGCGACTGTGAGAAAGCCGAGAAGCCCAGTGCTGTTGTGCCTGTGGATAGGCTGCACGGGGACTGTGAAGACGAGCAAGAGCTTTCAGGGCTGGCCCCTTCCTTGTGGGAGAAAGAGCCGCACGTTTGCTTTTTCGGAAAGAGGCTCTGCCGAGAACGAACACCGTGAGATGCTGAGTCTCTGGGAAAGCACAGATGCCCAGTGCTGTTGTGCCTGTGGATAGGGTGCACGGGGACGGTGTAGAGCAGCAAGAGGTTTCAGGGCTGGCCCCTTCCTTGTGGGAGAAAGAGCCGGACGTTTCCCTTTTTGGAAAGAGTCTCTGCCGAGAATGAGCGCCGTGAGATGTAACGACTATGGGAAAGCAGAGAAGTCCAGTTCTGTTGTGCCTGTGGATAGGGTGCACGGGGACGGTGTAGAGCAGCAAGAGCTTTCAGGGCTGGCCCCTTCCTTGTGGGAGAAAGAGCCGCACGTTTGCTTTTTCGGAAAGCGGCTCTGCCGAGAACGAGCACCGTGAGATGCTGAGTCTCTGGGAAAGCAAAGATGTCCAGTGCTGTTTTGCCTGTGGATAGGCTGCACGGGGACTGTGAAGACCAGCAAGAGCTTTCAGGGCTGGCCCCTTCCTTGTGGGAGAAAGAGCCGCACGTTTGATTTTTCGGAAAGAGGCTCTGCCGAGAACAAGCACCGTGACATGTACCGACTGTGAGAAAGCAGAGAAGCCCAGTGCTGTTGTGGCTGTGGATAGGCTGCACGGGGACTGTGAAGACCAGCAAGAGCTTTCAGGGCTGGCCCCTTCCTTGTGGAAGAAGAAGCCGGACGTTTCCCTTTTTGGAAAGAGTCTCTGCCGAGAACCAGCGCCGTGAGATGCTGAGTCTCTGGGAAAGCACAGATGCCCAGTGCTGTTGTGCCTGTGGATAGGGTGCACGGGGACGGTGAAGACCAGCAAGAGGTTTCAGGGCTGGCTCCTTCCTTGTGGGAGAAAGAGGCGGACGTTTGCTTTTTAGAAAAAGGGTCTGCCGAGAACGAGCGCCGTGAGATGCTGAGTCTCTGGGAAAGCACAGATGCCCAGTGCTGTTGTGCCTGTGGATAGGCTGCACGGGGACTGTGAAGACCAGCAAGAGCTTTCAGGGCTGGCCCCTTCCTTGTGGGAGAAAGAGCCGCACGTTTGCTTTTTCGGAAAGAGGCTCTGCCGAGAACAAGCACCGTGAGATGCTGAGTCTCTGGGAAAGCACAGATGCCCAGTGCTGTTGTGCCTGTGGATAGGCTGCACGGGGATGGTGTAGAGCAGCAAGAGCTTTCAGGGCTGGCCCCTTCCTTGTGGGAGAAAGAGCCGCACGTTTGATTTTTCGGAAAGAGGCTCTGCCGAGAACGAGCACCGTGAGATATAACGACTATGGGAAAGCAGAGAAGTCCAGTTCTGTTGTGCCTGTGGATAGGGTGCACGGGGACTGTGAAGACCAGCAAGAGCTTTCAGGGCTTACCCCTTCCTTATGGAAGAAGGAGCCGGACGTTTGCCTTTTCAGAATAAGGCTCTGCTGAGAACGAGCGCCGTGAGAGGTACCGACTGTGAGAAAGCCGAGAAGCCCAGTGCTGTTGTGCCTGTGGATAGGCTGAACGGGGACTGTGAAGACGAGCAAGAGCTTTCAGGGCTGGCCCCTTCCTTGTGGGAGAAAGAGCCGCACGTTTGCTTTTTCGGAAAGAGGCTCTGCCGAGAACGAACACCGTGAGATGCTGAGTCTCTGGGAAAGCAGAGAAGTCCAGTTCTGTTGTGCCTGTGGATAGGGTGCACGGGAATGGTGAAGACCAGCAAGAGGTTTCAGGGCTGGCCCCTTCCTTGTGGGAGAAAGAGCCGGACGTTTCCCTTTTTGGAAAGAGTCTCTGCCGAGAATGAGCGCCGTGAGATGTACCGACTATGGGAAAGCAGAGAAGTCCAGTTCTGTTGTGCCTGTGGATAGGGTGCACGGGGACGGTGTAGAGCAGCAAGAGCTTTCAGGGCTGGCCCCTTCCTTGTGGGAGAAAGAGCCGCACGTTTGCTTTTTCGGAAAGCGGCTCTGCCGAGAACGAGCACCGTGAGATGCTGAGTCTCTGGGAAAGCAAAGATGTCCAGTGCTGTTGTGCCTGTGGATAGGCTGCACGGGGACTGTGAAGACCAGCAAGAGCTTTCAGGGCTGGCCCCTTCCTTGTGGGAGAAAGAGCCGCACGTTTGATTTTTCGGAAAGAGGCTCTGCCGAGAACAAGCACCGTGACATGTACCGACTGTGAGAAATCAGAGAAGCCCAGTGCTGTTGTGCCTGTGGATAGGCTGCACGGGGACTGTGAAGACCAGCAAGAGCTTTCAGGGCTGGCCCCTTCCTTGTGGGAGAAAGAGCCGCACGTTTGCTTTTTCGGAAAGAGGCTCTGCCGAGAACGAGCACCGTGAGATGCTGAGTCTCTGGGAAAGCACAGATGCCCAGTGCTGTTGTGCCTGTGGATAGGGTGCACGGGGACGGTGAAGACCAGCCAGAGGTTTCAGGGCTGGCTCCTTCCTTGTGGGAGAAAGAGGCGGACGTTTGCTTTTTAGAAAAAGGGTCTGCCGAGAACGAGCGCTGTGAGATGCTGAGTCTCGGGGAAAGCACAGATGCCCAGTGCTGTTGTGCCTGTGGATAGGCTGCACGGGGACTGTGAAGACCAGCAAGAGCTTTCAGGGCTGGTCCCTTCCTTGTTGGAGAAAGAGCCGCACGTTTGCTTTTTCGGAAATAGGCTCTGCCGAGAACAAGCACAGTGAGATGCTGAGTCTCTGGGAAAGCACAGATGCCCAGCGCTGTTGTGCCTGTGGATAGGCTGCACGGGGACGGTGTAGAGCAGCAAGAGCTTTCAGGGCTGCCCCCTTCCTTGTGGGAGAAAGAGCCGGACGTTTGCTTTTTGGAAAGAGTCTCTGCCGAGAACGAGCACCGTGAGATGTAACGACTATGGGAAAGCAGAGAAGTCCAGTTCTGTTGTGCCTGTGGATAGGGTGCACGGGGACTGTGAAGACCAGCAAGAGCTTTCAGGGCTTACCCCTTCCTTATGGAAGAAGGAGCCGGACGTTTGCCTTTTCAGAAAAAGGCTCTGCCGAGAACGAGCGCCGTGAGAGGTACCGACTGTGAGAAAGCAGAGAAGCCCAGTGCTGTTGTGCCTGTGGATAGGCTGCACGGGGAGTGTGAAGACCAGCAAGAGCTTTCAGGGCTGGCCCCTTCCTTGTGGGAGAAAGAGCCGCACGTTTGCTTTTTCGGAAAGAGGCTCTGCCGAGAACAAGCACAGTGAGATGCTGAGTCTCTGGGAAAGCACAGATGCCCAGTGCTGTTGTGCCTGTGGATAGGGTGCACGGGGACGGTGTAGAGCAGCAAGAGGTTTCAGGGCTGGCCCCTTCCTTGTGGGAGAAAGAGCCGGACGTTTCCCTTTTTGGAAAGAGTCTCTGCCGAGAATGAGCGCCGTGAGATGTACCGACTATGGGAAAGCAAAGATGTCCAGTGCTGTTGTGCCTGTGGATAGGGTGCACGGGGACGGTGTAGAGCAGCAAGAGCTTTCAGGGCTGGCCCCTTCCTTGTGGGAGAAAGAGCCGCACGTTTGCTTTTTCGGAAAGCGGCTCTGCCGAGAACGAGCACCGTGAGATGCTGAGTCTCTGGGAAAGCAAAGATGTCCAGTGCTGTTTTGCCTGTGGATAGGCTGCACGGGGACTGTGAAGACCAGCAAGAGCTTTCAGGGCTGGCCCCTTCCTTGTGGGAGAAAGAGCCGCACGTTTGATTTTTCGGAAAGAGGCTCTGCCGAGAACAAGCACCGTGACATGTACCGACTGTGAGAAAGCAGAGAAGCCCAGTGCTGTTGTGGCTGTGGATAGGCTGCACGGGGACTGTGAAGACCAGCAAGAGCTTTCAGGGCTGGCCCCTTCCTTGTGGAAGAAGAAGCCGGACGTTTCCCTTTTTGGAAAGAGTCTCTGCCGAGAACCAGCGCCGTGAGATGCTGAGTCTCTGGGAAAGCACAGATGCCCAGTGCTGTTGTGCCTGTGGATAGGGTGCACGGGGACGGTGAAGACCAGCAAGAGGTTTCAGGGCTGGCTCCTTCCTTGTGGGAGAAAGAGGCGGACGTTTGCTTTTTAGAAAAAGGGTCTGCCGAGAACGAGCGCCGTGAGATGCTGAGTCTCTGGGAAAGCACAGATGCCCAGTGCTGTTGTGCCTGTGGATAGGCTGCACGGGGACTGTGAAGACCAGCAAGAGCTTTCAGGGCTGGCCCCTTCCTTGTGGGAGAAAGAGCCGCACGTTTGCTTTTTCGGAAAGAGGCTCTGCCGAGAACAAGCACCGTGAGATGCTGAGTCTCTGGGAAAGCACAGATGCCCAGTGCTGTTGTGCCTGTGGATAGGCTGCACGGGGATGGTGTAGAGCAGCAAGAGCTTTCAGGGCTGGCCCCTTCCTTGTGGGAGAAAGAGCCGCACGTTTGATTTTTCGGAAAGAGGCTCTGCCGAGAACGAGCACCGTGAGATATAACGACTATGGGAAAGCAGAGAAGTCCAGTTCTGTTGTGCCTGTGGATAGGGTGCACGGGGACTGTGAAGACCAGCAAGAGCTTTCAGGGCTTACCCCTTCCTTATGGAAGAAGGAGCCGGACGTTTGCCTTTTCAGAAAAAGGCTCTGCTGAGAACGAGCGCCGTGAGAGGTACCGACTGTGAGAAAGCCGAGAAGCCCAGTGCTGTTGTGCCTGTGGATAGGCTGAACGGGGACTGTGAAGACGAGCAAGAGCTTTCAGGGCTGGCCCCTTCCTTGTGGGAGAAAGAGCCGCACGTTTGCTTTTTCGGAAAGAGGCTCTGCCGAGAACGAACACCGTGAGATGCTGAGTCTCTGGGAAAGCAGAGAAGTCCAGTTCTGTTGTGCCTGTGGATAGGGTGCACGGGAATGGTGAAGACCAGCAAGAGGTTTCAGGGCTGGCCCCTTCCTTGTGGGAGAAAGAGCCGGACGTTTCCCTTTTTGGAAAGAGTCTCTGCCGAGAATGAGCGCCGTGAGATGTACCGACTATGGGAAAGCAGAGAAGTCCAGTTCTGTTGTGCCTGTGGATAGGGTGCACGGGGACGGTGTAGAGCAGCAAGAGCTTTCAGGGCTGGCCCCTTCCTTGTGGGAGAAAGAGCCGCACGTTTGCTTTTTCGGAAAGCGGCTCTGCCGAGAACGAGCACCGTGAGATGCTGAGTCTCTGGGAAAGCAAAGATGTCCAGTGCTGTTGTGCCTGTGGATAGGCTGCACGGGGACTGTGAAGACCAGCAAGAGCTTTCAGGGCTGGCCCCTTCCTTGTGGGAGAAAGAGCCGCACGTTTGATTTTTCGGAAAGAGGCTCTGCCGAGAACAAGCACCGTGACATGTACCGACTGTGAGAAATCAGAGAAGCCCAGTGCTGTTGTGCCTGTGGATAGGCTGCACGGGGACTGTGAAGACCAGCAAGAGCTTTCAGGGCTGGCCCCTTCCTTGTGGGAGAAAGAGCCGCACGTTTGCTTTTTCGGAAAGAGGCTCTGCCGAGAACGAGCACCGTGAGATGCTGAGTCTCTGGGAAAGCACAGATGCCCAGTGCTGTTGTGCCTGTGGATAGGGTGCACGGGGACGGTGAAGACCAGCCAGAGGTTTCAGGGCTGGCTCCTTCCTTGTGGGAGAAAGAGGCGGACGTTTGCTTTTTAGAAAAAGGGTCTGCCGAGAACGAGCGCTGTGAGATGCTGAGTCTCGGGGAAAGCACAGATGCCCAGTGCTGTTGTGCCTGTGGATAGGCTGCACGGGGACTGTGAAGACCAGCAAGAGCTTTCAGGGCTGGTCCCTTCCTTGTTGGAGAAAGAGCCGCACGTTTGCTTTTTCGGAAATAGGCTCTGCCGAGAACAAGCACAGTGAGATGCTGAGTCTCTGGGAAAGCACAGATGCCCAGCGCTGTTGTGCCTGTGGATAGGCTGCACGGGGACGGTGTAGAGCATCAAGAGCTTTCAGGGCTTCCCCCTTCCTTGTGGGAGAAAGAGCCGGACGTTTGCTTTTTGGAAAGAGTCTCTGCCGAGAACGAGCACCGTGAGATGTAACGACTATGGGAAAGCAGAGAAGTCCAGTTCTGTTGTGCCTGTGGATAGGGTGCACGGGGACTGTGAAGACCAGCAAGAGCTTTCAGGGCTTACCCCTTCCTTATGGAAGAAGGAGCCGGACGTTTGCCTTTTCAGAAAAAGGCTCTGCCGAGAACGAGCGCCGTGAGAGGTACCGACTGTGAGAAAGCAGAGAAGCCCAGTGCTGTTGTGCCTGTGGATAGGCTGCACGGGGAGTGTGAAGACCAGCAAGAGCTTTCAGGGCTGGCCCCTTCCTTGTGGGAGAAAGAGCCGCACGTTTGCTTTTTCGGAAAGAGGCTCTGCCGAGAACAAGCACAGTGAGATGCTGAGTCTCTGGGAAAGCACAGATGCCCAGTGCTGTTGTGCCTGTGGATAGGGTGCACGGGGACGGTGTAGAGCAGCAAGAGGTTTCAGGGCTGGCCCCTTCCTTGTGGGAGAAAGAGCCGGACGTTTCCCTTTTTGGAAAGAGTCTCTGCCGAGAATGAGCGCCGTGAGATGTACCGACTATGGGAAAGCAAAGATGTCCAGTGCTGTTGTGCCTGTGGATAGGGTGCACGGGGACTGTGAAGACCAGCAAGAGCTTTCAGGGCTGGCCCCTTCCTTGTGGGAGAAAGAGCCGCACGTTTGATTTTTCGGAAAGAGGCTCTGCCGAGAACAAGCACCGTGACATGTACCGACTGTGAGAAAGCAGAGAAGCCCAGTGCTGTTGTGCCTGTGGATAGGCTGCACGGGGACTGTGAAGACCAGCCAGAGGTTTCAGGGCTGGCTCCTTCCTTATGGGAGAAAGAGGTGGATGTTTGCTTTTTAGAAAAAGGGTCTGCCGAGAACGAGCGCTGTGAGATGCTGAGTCTCTGGGAAAGCACAGATGCCCAGTGCTGTTGTGCCTGTGGATAGGCTGCACGGGGACTGTGAAGACCAGCAAGAGCTTTCAGGGCTGGCCCCTTCCTTGTGGGAGAAAGAGCCGCACGTTTGCTTTTTCGGAAAGAGGCTCTGCCGAGAACAAGCACCGTGAGATGCTGAGTCTCTGGGAAAGCACAGATGCCCAGTGCTGTTGTGCCTGTGGATAGGGTGCACGGGGACGGTGTAGAGCAGCAAGAGGTTTCAGGGCTGGCCCCTTCCTTGTGGGAGAAAGAGCCGGACGTTTCCCTTTTTGGAAAGAGTCTCTGCCGAGAACGAGCGCCGTGAGATGTACCGACTATGGGAAAGCAGAGAAGTCCGGTGCTGTTGTGCCTGTGGATAGGCTGCACGGGGACTGTGAAGACCAGCAAGAGCTTTCAGGGCTGGCCCCTTCCTTGTGGGAGAAAGAGCCGCACGTTTGCTTTTTCGGAAAGAGGCTCTGCCGACAACGAGCACCGTGAGATGCTGAGTCTCTGGGAAAGCACAGATGCCCAGTGCTGTTGTGCCTGTGGATAGGCTGCACGGGGACTGTGAAGACCAGCAAGAGGTTTCAGGGCTGGCCCCTTCCTTGTGGGAGAAAGAGCCGGACGTTTGATTTTTCGGAAAGAGGCTCTGCCGAGAACAAGCACCGTGAGATGCTGAGTCTCTGGGAAAGCACAGATGCCCAGTGCTGTTGTGCCTGTGGATAGGCTGCACGGGGACGGTGAAGACCAGCAAGAGGTTTCAGGGCTGGCTCCTTCCTTGTGGGAGAAAGTCCCGGACGTTTGCTTTTTGGAAAAAGGCTCTGCCGAGAACGAGCGCCGTGAGATGTACCGACTATGGGAAAGCAGAGAAGTCCAGTGCTGTTGTGCCTGTGGATAGGCTGCACGGGGACTGTGAAGACCAGCAAGAGCTTTCAGGGCTGGCCCCTTCCTTGTGGGAGAAAGAGCCGCACGTTTGCTTTTTCGGAAAGAGGCTCTGCCGAGAACGAGCACCGTGAGATGCTGAGTCTCTGGGAAAGCACAGATGCCCAGTGCTGTTGTGCCTGTGGATAGGGTGCACGGGGATGGTGTAGAGCAGCAAGAGCTTTCAGGGCTGGCCCCTTCCTTGTGGGAGAAGGAGCCGGACGTTTGCCTTTTCAGAAAAAGGCTCTGCCGAGAACGAGCGCCGTGAGATGTACTGACTGTGAGAAAGCAGAGAAGCCCAGTGCTGTTGTGCCTGTGGATAGGCTGCACGGGGACTGTGAAGACCAGCAAGAGGTTTCAGGGCTGGCTCCTTCCTTGTGGGAGAAAGAGGCGGACGTTTGCTTTTTAGAAAAAGGCTCTGCCGAGAACGACCGCCGTGAGATGTACCGACTATGGGAAAGCAGAGAAGTCCAGTTCTGTTGTGCCTGTGGATAGGGTGCACGGGAACGGTGAAGACCAGCAAGAGCTTTCAGGGCTTACCCCTTCCTTATGGAAGAAGGAGCCTGACGTTTGCCTTTTCAGAAAAAGGCTCTGCCGAGAACGAGCGCCGTGAGATGTACCGACTGTGAGAAAGCAGAGAAGCGCAGTGCTGTTGTGCCTGTGGATAGGCTGCACGGGGACTGTGAAGAACAGCAAGAGCTTTCAGGGCTGGCCCCTTCCTTGTGGGAGAAAGAGACGCACGTATTGCTTTATCGGAAATAGGCTCTGCCGAGAACGAGCACCGTGAGATGCTGAGTCTCTGGGAAAGCACAGATGCCCAGTGCTGTTGTGCCTGTGGATAGGGTGCACGGGGACTGTGAAGACCAGCAAGAGCTTTCAGGGCTGGCCCCTTCCTTGTGGGAGAAAGAGCCGGACATTTGATTTTTCGGAAAGAGGCTCTGCCGAGAACGAGCACCGTGAGATGCTGAGTCTCTGGGAAAGCACAGATGCCCAGTGCTGTTGTGCCTGTGGATAGGGTGCACGGGAACGGTGAAGACCAGCAAGAGCTTTCAGGGCTTACCCATTCCTTGTGGGAGAAAGAGCCGCACGTTTGCTTTTTCGGAAATAGGCTCTGCCGAGAACCAGCGCCGTGAGATGTACCGACTATGGGAAAGCAGAGAAGTCCAGTTCTGTTGTGCCTGTGGATAGGGTGCACGGGAACGGTGAAGACCAGCAAGAGCTTTCAGGGCTTACCCCTTCCTTATGGAAGAAGGAGACGGACGTTTGCCTTTTCAGAAAAAGGCTCTGCCGAGAACGAGCGCCGTGAGATGTACCGACTGTGAGAAAGCAGAGAAGCCCAGTGCTGTTGTGCCTGTGGATAGGCTGCACGGGGACTGTGAAGACCAGCAAGAGCTTTCAGGGCTGGCCCCTTCCTTGTGGGAGAAAGTGCCGGACGTTTGCTTTTTGGAAAAAGGCTCTGCCGAGAACGAGCGCCGTGAGATGTACCGACTATGGGAAAGCAGAGAAGTCCAGTTCTGTTGTGCCTGTGGATAGGCTGCACGGGGACTGTGAAGACCAGCAAGAGCTTTCAGGGCTGGCCCCTTCCTTGTGGCAGAAAGAGCCGCACGTTTGCTTTTTCGGAAAGAGGCTCTGCCGAGAACGAGCACCGTGAGATGCTGAGTCTCTGGGAAAGCACAGATGCCCAGTGCTGTTGTGCCTGTGGATAGGGTGCACGGGAACGGTGAAGACCAGCAAGAGCTTTCAGGGCTTACCCATTCCTTGTGGGAGAAAGAGCCGCACGTTTGCTTTTTCGGAAATAGGCTCTGCCGAGAACCAGCGCCGTGAGATGTACCGACTATGGGAAAGCAGAGAAGTCCAGTTCTGTTGTGCCTGTGGATAGGGTGCACGGGAACGGTGAAGACCAGCAAGAGCTTTCAGGGCTGGCTCCTTCCTTATGGAAGAAGGAGCCTGACGTTTGCCTTTTCAGAAAAAGTCTCTGCCGAGAACGAGCGCCGTGAGATGTACCGACTGTGAGAAAGCAGAGAAGCCCAGTGCTGTTGTGCCTGTGGATAGGCTGCACGGGGACTGTGAAGACCAGCAAGAGCTTTCAGGGCTGGCCCCTTCCTTGTGGGAGAAAGAGCCGCACGTATTGCTTTTTCGGAAATAGGCTCTGCCTAGAACGAGCACCGTGAGATGCTGAGTCTCTGGGAAAGCACAGATGCCCAGTGCTGTTGTGCCTGTGGATAGGCTGCACGGGGATGGTGTAGAGCAGCAAGAGCTTTCAGGGCTGGCCCCTTCCTTGTGGGAGAAGGAGCCGGACGTTTGCCTTTTCAGAAAAAGGCTCTGCCGAGAACGAGCACCGTGAGATGTACTGACTGTGAGAAAGCAGAGAAGCCCAGTGCTGTTGTGGCTGTGGATAGGCTGCACGGGGACTGTGAAGACCAGCAAGAGCTTTCAGGGCTAGCCCCTTCCTTGTGGGAGAAAGAGCCGGACATTTGATTTTTCAGAAAGAGGCTCTGCCGAGAACAAGCACCGTGAGATGCTGAGTCTCTGGGAAAGCACAGATGCCCAGTGCTGTTGTGCCTGTGGATAGGCTGCACGGGGACTGTGAAGATCAGCAAGAGGTTTCAGGGCTGGCTCCTTCCTTGTGGGAGAAAGAGCCGCACGTTTGCTTTTTTGATAAAGGCTCTGCCGAGAACGAGCACCGTGAGATGCTGAGTCTCTGGGAAAGCCGAGAAGTCCAGTTCTGTTGTGTCTGTTAATAGGGTGCATGGGAACGGTGAAGACCAGCAAGAGCTTTCAGGGGTCGCCCCTTCCTTATGGAAGAAGGAGCCGGACGTTTGCCTTTTCAGAAAAAGGCTCTGCCGAGAACGAGCGCCGTGAGATGTACCGACTGTGAGAAAGCAGAGAAGCCCAGTGCTGTTGTGCCTGTGGATAGGCTGCACGGGGACTGTGAAGACCAGCAAGAGCTTTCAGGGCTGGCCTGTAGGTAATTAGGGCCTGGCGGTCGGAAGATCTCGCGTTGTACGGAAAGTTAGAGCCCCTCTCCTAATGACCAATAGTGTTTAATTTACGATGTAAGCAGACGGAAGTGGCGTCGTAAACCAAAGGTATATAACACCGTGTTGACCACTAATAAACGCCATTTGCTGTCCACCACATTGGTGTCCGCAAGCTGATGGACGGGGGTCGCCGTTCCTGAACCAGGTCGCCACGCCTGCATGCCAGGCGACAAGTGGTGCCGAAACCCGGGAGGATCGCCTGGACGGGTGAACGGTCAGACGGGCTGCTGGACCAGCTCGACGGGAAGAGGTCGAGGGGGGACGCTCCCGGACCAGGACCAACAAGGAGGATGGAAGCCCTTGTGAAGGTCGTATCCCAATTACATAAACAGTGGGGGATTGAGTGTAGGCCCAAAGATTTTACCCTTGCTATTGCGAGGCTTTTGGAAATTGGAGCCATTGATCAGCCGGTAGATATACTCCACCCTGAGGTGTGGGATAAGTGCACTAAAGCGTTAGCCGAGGAGACGAAGTCCTCGGGCAGTGGAAAAAACCTTAAAGCGTGGGGAAAAGTTGAACAGGCTTTACAAAAAGCCATACAAGAGCAGGAAACCTGGAGGGCTGCAAGAGACTGCCTGCTGGTCACCCCGAAATTGGGAGTCGGGGCAGCCACACAGACTCTGTGCCCCCCAGGCGACGGCAATTCTGCCGAGTTGGAACACCCGCGGGAGGGCGGCGCGTCCCCAAAATCCCCAAGCCCCGTTCCGCTCACGGAGGCAAAAGATCAAGCGAAATCTTTCTGGGGAGGGTTAGCTGAGGAAGCTAGGACCGCCGCGGAGAGATCACAGTCAGAAAATATCCGGGCTAAACCACCGCCCTATGCGCCCCAAGATGGCGCCGAGCCCCTAGGGGAAAGGCGGGGCGAGAATGCCCCCGGCGAGAACAAAGACAAAGCGCTAGAACTAACAAGCGCACACAAAAGAGAAGGGGAGGGGAACGAGAAGGAGAGAGGCGATGGGAGTGACCGACACAGAGGGGGGAGTGCGGGTGGGGGGCGGAGAGCCAATCGTAGCGGCCATTTGAAAAAACGGCCGACCACCCCCCCCCCCGAACAGAAGGCGGGGCGAGCCTAGAGGGAGGGAACGGCCCACCCACAGGGGGCGGGGCCGGAGCCCAACAAAAAGGTACCAGAGCCCGGAAACGACTAGTCAGTCGAGTTCCGACTCCGGGTCAGACACTTCCTGGGACGAGCGGCTCACAACCGATCTAACTTCAGAGGAGGAGGAGGAGGTAAACAAGATTAAAAGTAAACATACCCCTTTTCGCTATAAAGAAAAAACGCGAAAAGGAGAAATTCCCCTTACGGATTGGAAAAAGATACAAATTGCATGTGCCGATTGGGCCTCACCGGCCACGCTAGCGTTCCCAGTCCGAGTAGCGGACGGGGGACAAAGGATTTATTCACCAATAAACCCTAAGGATGTGCAAGCGATTGTTAAAGCGATCGCGGAGAAAGGGCTTAATTCTGCCATGGTCTCCACCCTCATAGATGGAATTTTCGGGGGAGATGACATGCTCCCATTCGATATAAAGCAAACTTGTAGACTGATTTTTGATGGGGCGGGGATGATTGTTTTTAAACAAGAATGGGAAGAGAACTGTGCAAGGCAGCTAGCCCAAGCAGCAGGAGCAGACCACCCGCTCCATGGCTCTAACCTACAGCGACTAATGGGCACAGATCCAACAATGATCACCCCCCAGGCACAAGCCCAAGGCTTGCGAGCCCACGAAGTTATGACAACCACTCGTGCAGCTAGAGAAGCTATTCGTACAGTCTCTAGAATCATTGCTAAGCCATCACCATGGTCCACAATAAAGCAAAGTGAAAGTGAGAGTTTTACACAATTTGTAGACCGCCTCCAAGCGGCAGTCGATTCCTCGTCCCTGCCTTCAGAGGCAAAAGGCCCAGTTGTCGCAGACTGTTTACGCCAACAATGTAATTCAAAAACCAAAGAAGTCCTGCGGTCGCTACCGGCGGGGTCAAGTATCGCAGACATGATCAAGCATGTTGTGAGTGAAGAACATCTAACCCCGATTCAGGCGGCTGTTCGTACCGCAATAGCCGATGTGATGGCATGTTTTAAATGCGGTCAGGAAGGCCACGTTGTTATGAACTGCCCTCAACTGGGGAACTTGCTAACTGCGTACCCCCCACGCCAGATTCAGCCTAGAGGGCCGTGTTGGGTTTGTGGAAAGAAAGGACATTTTGCTAAGGACTGTAGGTTTAAAAATCAGGGAAACGGAAGGGGGAGGGGGCACCCGGGCCGCACACAGCCCTCTCCCACTTGGGATGTGAGGCGGCCCAATTATGCAAATCCGAGTTGGGGCGAGGTGCTTCCGAACCCGCTGCCCCCTCGAAGAGCTACCGATTTTGTGGCCCAACCTGTCAACCAACCGAATTTGCCCCCATCTCAGGGACAGCAAAGACCATCCCCTGGGAGCGAGACCCCTGGGTGGCCCTGGCGGTAGCGTGCGATAGCCCGCCAGTGGTGTGGGGAATTTGTTCCCTCTATAATGCCCCAAATGACACCACCATTAGTGTCCCCTTTTTGATCGATACCGGAGCAGACGTCACAGTTATCCCCGAAACGAATTGGCCCCCACGTTGGAAGCTAGAGGACGCCCCCATGGTAGGCGGAGTCGGGGGACTAACCCGAGCTCGGAAGAGCGCCCACTTGGTAGCAATCACACTTCACACCGAAAAGGGACCAGAGGAAACTATCACTCTTTTTCCATATGTCATGTCAGGGGTCCCACCCCTGTTGGGAAGGGACGCTCTATCCCTATTAAAAGTCAGGATGACAAATTTACCCTAAGGGCCACTGCCGTACACCCGCTTCCACCAATTAAACTGACATGGAAATCATCCGATCCAGTGTGGGTTGAGCAGTGGCCCCTGTCAAAGCCTCGAATGGATGCCCTCCTTGAGCTACTTGACCGCGAACTACAGAGAGGTCATATAGAGCCTTCTACTAGCCCGTGGAACACCCCAGTTTTTGTAATACCCAAACGGACTGGCGAAGGGTTTCGTCTCCTCCACGACCTGCGTGAAGTAAACAAAATAATCCAACCAATGGGTCCCGTCCAAACACTATTGCCCATGAACTCTATGATACCAGAAGGGCAACCTTGTGCCGTCCTTGATATCAAAGACTGTTTTTTCTCAATACCCCTGCATGAAGACGACAAAGAGCGGTTTGCTTTTTCCGTAGTGTTTCCAAACAGCCAGCGTCCTAACCTACGTTTTCAGTGGAAAGTATTGCCCCAAGGAATGATCAACTCGCCCACCATCTGCCAGATCACAGTAGATCGAGCATTGGCACCGGTCCGGTGTAGTGACCCGACTGCAACTATCATCCAATACATGGACGACATTTTGATTTCTGCACCGTCAGGAAATCAAGTGGACCAGCTGGTGTCAACAATTTCAGAAACTCTAAAAACGAACGGGTTTGAAATCGCGAACGCAAAAATTAAAAGAGGTCCATGTGTAAGTTTCCTGGGAGTGGAGATCACAGATCTCTACATAACCCCCCCCCAAGTAAAAATCCACCGAAACATTAAGACACTCTATGATATGCAACAGTTAGTAGGGTCTTTGCAATGGCTACGCAATATCGTCCTAATCCCTCCTGAAATTATGACCCCTCTGTATGATCTTTTGAAAGGAAAAAACCCATGGGAACAGAAAACCCTGACAACAGAAGCAATAAACTCTCTCGATTTTATAGAACAACAAATGTCATCAAGTACGCTAGCCAGGTGGAACCCAAATATACCACTTGATCTGTACGTGCATTTCACCGAAAAGGGAGGGGTAGGAGCACTAGCCCAAGGTCCCCCAGAAAAAGCCCAGCCAATACAATGGATAGTCTTAGGAAAAACATCTCGTGCCTTTTCTCCAGGAATCGAGTGTCTCAGTAACCTCATTATGAAAGGCCGGAAACTCGCCCTAAGACATCTAGGCACCGAACCCACCAGAATATACTTACCCTTCCGCAAACAGCTCCCAATGCAGTCAGTGGCAATATCAGAGTACTTAGCCATAGCTCTCACCGGGTTTGGCGGAGAAGTCCGGTACGCAACGAAGCCCCCTTGGACTCAAATACTAGCAATCGTCAGCATCGACCTTCCAGAAAAGGTCATGGACCGACCTCAACCAGGACCAACAGTCTTCACAGACGCATCTTCAGCGACCTCAACCGCGGCAGTAGTATGGCAATCAGAAGAACAATGGTACTGCATTAAAATGACAGATCACGCTCTTTCAGTTCAGCAGTTGGAAGCGACAGCCATAGTACTAGCGTGCGGACTGTTCCCAACAGAACATCTCAACATAGTAACTGATTCAATGTTTGTAGCCAAACTTTGCTTGGCCATGTCAAGGCCCGGCATGGCAACATCTACAACGGCCTTGATACTGGAGGAAGCGCTATCCTCACGAGAGGGCACTATATCAGTTATCCATGTCAACAGCCACAGCCCAATCAGAGGGTTTTTCCAAACTGGTAATGACAAAGCAGATGCCGCTGCTAAAGGACTGTGGACACTAAGAGACGCTCGTCAATTACACGAGTCTCTCCACATCGGAGCTAAAGCGTTAGCAAAGAAATGCGGAATCTCAGTCCCTGATGCGAAACACATAGTAGCCACATGTCCCCATTGTCAAAAAGCACCATTGTGGTCCAGTGGAGTCAACCCCAGAGGTCTTAAGGCCTCCGAGGTGTGGCAAACAGACTTTACACTCTGCCACTTGCTAAAACCTCGAGCGTGGTTAGCGGTAACCGTAGATACATATAGCGGAGTGATCGCGGCCACTCAACACCTTAAAACTGACTCCAAAGCAACCATTCAACATTGGCTAACAACCATGGCGTGGCTAGGTATCCCCAATCAGATCAAAACAGATAATGGTCCAAATTTTGTTTCCAAGTCAGTCCAGGCATTTGCTTCAAAATGGGGTATTACCTTAATACACGGCATCCCGTATAATAGTACAGGACAAGCTATAGTAGAACGAGCAAATCACACCCTGAAATCCAAATTGGAAGTACTGGCAAAAACAGAAGGTTTTGCCAGCGCCATCCCCCAAAAGGACCAACCACGCCTTTTAGCGACTGCTCTGTTAGCACTGAATCAGTTCCCCCGGGGGGAGGAAGTAAATAGTCCCACCCAAAAACATTGGGCCACTCGAGCATTAGAAGAAGGCCCGCTAGTTATAATCAGGAATGAGTTAGGAGAATGGGAACAAGGATGGAGGCTAGTCCTTACAGGGCGGGGGTACGGCGCGGTCAAAAAAGACGGAAAAGTTAGGTGGTGTCCGCTTAAGTCCATTAAACCAGACCTCCAGAATAAAACTAATGAAAACTGTGAGTTTTTGTCCACAGGACCGGATCATCGGACGCCCCCGTGATCCATACTTCCCGATGGCAACAGAAAGTGACGAGCCGGCAAGCGTCCCGTCCGAACCAGAAGATTCCGCACCGGCGGAGCCCGGACAATATCTAAGCAACCTCGGCAAGGGAAAGTTCCGATGCTTTTGTGTAATCCTGATTTTAAAGCTTATCATTGCAGGAAAGGCAGAACCAGATTACAATCCCCATCGGCCATTCAGGTGGGTCCTACAAGACCTCACCAGCGATCGAGTGATAGCGGTAAACGTGACAGCAGGCCCCCCAACTTTCGTGGTAACAAATTTCGATTTGTTCCCTAAACGTGGAAGTCCTAAATCAATATGGGGAACGTATTGGTGTCCTAGTTCAAACCCAGGGAAGAGTTACTGTAACTATCCAGGACGTTGGTTTTGTGGGTACTGGGGATGTGAAACTATCGTGACGAGCAATAGATGGAAACCAGAAATAGAGGACAAAAATTTGCAAGTAGAATGGGGACCAAACGGGTGCAATCGTCCAAAATTCAGACCCAATGGATGGTTAGCCAACAAAGGTACCTGTTCCCATCTGGTTTTGAAGATCCAGAACCCGGCTAATATGGGATGGGTCGTGGGAAGGAGGTGGTCAGTATTCATTCACAGCGCTTTCAAAGATCCAGGAACAGTGGTACAGATCCTTAAAACAATTTCACAAACACCCCAAGCGATCGGGCCTAATCCAGTTCTCAACCCACCAACACCGATGTATAGCAAAACACACGATATCGAAGTTACAACCCCCGATAACGTCCAAAGCCCTTACAAAAATCTTCTTTGGAAAATAATGCAAGCTAGCTTCCAAGTATTGAACGAGACAAATCCAAATCTTACAGAGCATTGCTGGTTATGTTACGGAATAAGACCACCCTTTTATGAGGCCATAGGAGTAAGTGACCTACCCATGCAGACAAATGATGCAAACCCGGCCCAGTGTATATGGGACACAGAAAAACAAGGCATTACGTTATCACAGGTGGTAGGGAAGGGAGTGTGTGTAGGCAAAGTCCCAGAGCATAGAGAACAACTGTGTTCCAATAAGATGCTGAGTAAAGCCTCTACCAAATGGTTAATACCAACCAAAAATGCCAAGTGGGTCTGTTCTACTACCGGAGTTACGCCTTGTTTGTCATTAGAAAGCCTTCATAGGTCCTCAGAACATTGTATCCAAGTGTCCATAGTCCCAAAAATTTTGTACCATCCCGAAGAATTTGTCTATAACTATCAAGCTACCCCAGAACATCATTTGATGAAACGAGAACCCTTTACAACACTAACGGTAGCCACCTTAATGATCTTAGGGACAGCAGGAGTAAGTACGGGAGTAACATCCTTGGTACACCAAAGCAAAGGATTCAGTGCCCTAAGAGTAGCAGTAGACGAAGACCTAGCAAGGATTGAACAATCGATAAGTGCATTAGAACGATCAGTTAGATCACTATCCGAAGTAGTGTTACAAAATCGAAGAGGATTAGACCTAATGTTCTTACAGCAGGGAGGAGTATGTGTCGCACTGAGGGAAGAGTGTTGTACATATGCGGATCACACTGGAGTAGTGAGAGACACCATGGCTAAACTGCGAGAAGGACTGGAGAAGCGAAAAAGAGAATGGGACGCGCAACAAAACTGGTACGAATCATGGTTCAACCGTTCGCCGTGGTTGACCACCCTGATATCCTCCTTGATAGGGCCAGTCACGATAATTCTGCTAACATTGATTTTCGGACCTTGTATACTGAAAAAACTCGTGTCGTTTGTCAAAAAACGACTACAAAGCGTTAACATCCTGTTTGTAGAGCACCAACAAATGCTTTAAGAATATTTAACATTGTCCCTAACAATTTCCTGACTTACTCCTTAACTTCCTTACTTACCTGTCTTAACTAACTAATTTATGGTGTTTATAGTTTTTAATATAGTTTTCTACTTAGATTTATAATATATTACATATATTTTTTAAGACTTTTTATAAAACTAAAAAATTTTTGCTAATTGTATTAATATAATTTTTATAACTAATTTAATTAATTTAACTAATTTAACGACGCATAGGGAGGGGGGAAATGTAGGTAATTAGGGCCTGGCGGTCGGAAGATCTCGCGTTGTACGGAAAGTTAGAGCCCCTCTCCTAATGACCAATAGTGTTTAATTTACGATGTAAGCAGACGGAAGTGGCGTCGTAAACCAAAGGTATATAACACCGTGTTGACCACTAATAAACGCCATTTGCTGTCCACCACATTGGTGTCCGCAAGCTGATGGACGGGGGTCGCCGTTCCTGAACCAGGTCGCCACGCCTGCATGCCAGGCGACACTGGCCCCTTCCTTGTGGGAGAAAGTGCCGGATGTTTGCTCTTTGGAAAAAGGCTCTGCCGAGAACGAGCGCCGTGAGATGTACCGACTATGGGAAAGCCGCGAAGTCCAGTTCTGTTGTGCCTGTGGATAGGCTGCACGGGGACTGTGAAGACCAGCAAGAGCTTTCAGGGCTGGCCCCTTCCTTGTGGGAGAAAGAGCCGCACGTATTGCTTTTTCGGAAATAGGCTCTGCCGAGAACGAGCACCGTGAGATGCTGAGTCTCTGGGAAAGCACAGATGCCCAGTGCTGTTGTGCCTGTGGATAGGGTGCACGGGGACGGTGAAGACCAGCCAGAGGTTTCAGGGCTGGCTCCTTCCTTGTGGGAGAAAGAGGCGGACGTTTGCTTTTTAGAAAAAGGGTCTGCCGAGAACGAGCGCCGTGAGATGCTGAGTCTCTGGGAAAGCACAGATGCCCAGTGCTGTTGTGCCTGTGGATAGGCTGCACGGGGACTGTGAAGACCAGCAAGAGCTTTCAGGGCTGGCCCCTTCCTTGTGGGAGAAAGAGCCGCACGTTTGCTTTTTCGGAAAGAGGCTCTGCCGAGAACGAGCACCGTGAGATGCTGAGTCTCTGGGAAAGCACAGATGCCCAGTGCTGTTGTGCCTGTGGATAGGCTGCACGGGGACGGTGAAGACCAGCAAGAGGTTTCAGGGCTGGCTCCTTCCTTGTGGGAGAAAGAGGCGGACGTTTGCTTTTTAGAAAAAGGCTCTGCCGAGAACGACCGCCGTGAGATGTACCGACTATGGGAAAGCAGAGAAGTCCAGTTCTGTTGTGCCTGTGGATAGGGTGCACGGGAAAGGTGAAGACCAGCAAGAGCTTTCAGGGCTTACCCCTTCCTTATGGAAGAAGGAGCCTGACGTTTGCCTTTTCAGAAAAAGGCTCTGCCGAGAACGAGCGCCGTGAGATGTACCGACTGTGAGAAAGCAGAGAAGCCCAGTGCTGTTGTGCCTGTGGATAGGCTGCACGGGGACTGTGAAGACCAGCAAGAGCTTTCAGGGCTGGCCCCTTCCTTGTGGGAGAAAGAGCCGAACGTATTGCTTTTTCGGAAATAGGCTCTGCCGAGAACGAGCACCGTGAGATGCTGAGTCTCTGGGAAAGCACAGATGCCCAGTGCTGTTGTGCCTGTGGATAGGGTGCACGGGGACTGTGAAGACCAGCAAGAGCTTTCAGGGCTGGCCCCTTCCTTGTGGGAGAAAGAGACGACATTTGATTTTTCGGAAAGAGGCTCTGCCGAGAACAAGCACCGTGAGATGCTGAGTCTCTGGGAAAGCACAGATGCCCAGTGCTGTTGTGCCTGTGGATAGGGTGCACGGGAACGGTGAAGACCAGCAAGAGCTTTCAGGGCTTACCCATTCCTTGTGGGAGAAAGAGCCGCACGTTTGCTTTTTCGGAAATAGGCTCTGCCGAGAACCAGCGCCGTGAGATGTACCGACTATGGGAAAGCAGAGAAGTCCAGTTCTGTTGTGCCTGTGGATAGGGTGCACGGGAACGGTGAAGCCCAGCAAGAGCTTTCAGGGCTTACCCCTTCCTTATGGAAGAAGGAGCCGGACGTTTGCCTTTTCAGAAAAAGGCTCTGCCGAGAACGAGCGCCGTGAGATGTACCGACTGTGAGAAAGCAGAGAAGCCCAGTGCTGTTGTGCCTGTGGATAGGCTGCACGGGAACGGTGAAGACCAGCAAGAGCTTTCAGGGGTCGCCCCTTCCTTATGCGAGAAATAGCCGCACGTTTGCTTTTTTGGAAAGAGGCTCTGCCGAGAACGAGCACCGTGAGATGCTGAGTCTCTGGGAAAGCACAGATGCCCAGTGCTGTTGTGCCTGTGGATAGGCTGCACGGGGATGGTGTAGAGCAGCAAGAGCTTTCAGGGCTGGCCCCTTCCTTGTGGTAGAAGGAGCCGGACGTTTGCCTTTTCAGAAAAAGGCTCTGCCGAGAACGAGCGCCGTGAGATGTACTGACTGTGAGAAAGCAGAGAAGCCCAGTGCTGTTGTGCCTGTGGATAGGCTGCACGGGGACTGTGAAGACCAGCAAGAGCTTTCAGGGCTAGCCCCTTCCTTGTGGGAGAAAGAGCCGGACATTTGATTTTTCGGAAATAGGCTCTGCCGAGAACAAGCACCGTGAGATGCTGAGTCTCTGGGAAAGCACAGATGCCCAGTGCTGTTGTGCCTGTGGATAGGCTGCACGGGGACTGTGAAGATCAGCAAGAGCTTTCAGGGCTGGCTCCTTCCTTGTGGGAGAAAGAGTCGGACGTTTGCTTTTTGGATAAAGGCTCTGCCGAGAACGAGCACCGTGAGATGCTGAGTCTCTGGGAAAGCCGAGAAGTCCAGTTCTGTTGTGCCTGTTAATAGGGTGCATGGGAACGGTGAAGACCAGCAAGAGCTTTCAGGGCTGGCCCCTTCCTTGTGGGAGAAAGAGCCGGACGTTTGCCTTTTCAGAAAAAGGCTCTGCCGAGAACGAGCGCCGTGAGATGTACCGACTGTGAGAAAGCAGAGAAGCCCAGTGCTGTTGTGCCTGTGGATAGGCTGCACGGGGACTGTGAAGACCAGCAAGAGCTTTCAGGGCTGGCCCCTTCCTTGTGGGAGAAAGTGCCGGACGTTTGCTTTTTGGAAAAAGGCTCTGCCGAGAACGAGCGCCGTGAGATGTACCGACTATAGGAAAGCAGAGAAGTCCAGTTCTGTTGTGCCTGTGGATAGGCTGCACGGGGACTGTGAAGACCAGCAAGAGCTTTCAGGGCTGGCCCCTTCCTTGTGGCAGAAAGAGCCGGACATTTGATTTTTCGGAAAGAGGCTCTGCCGAGAACGAGCACCGTGAGATGCTGAGTCTCTGGGAAAGCACAGATGCCCAGTGCTGTTGTGCCTGTGGATAGGGTGCACGGGAACGGTGAAGACCAGCAAGAGCTTTCAGGGCCTACCCATTCCTTGTGGGAGAAAGAGCCGCACGTTTGCTTTTTCGGAAATAGGCTCTGCCGAGAACCAGCGCCGTGACATGTACCGACTATGGGAAAGCAGAGAAGTCCAGTTCTGTTGTGCCTCTGGATAGGGTGCACGGGAACGGTGAAGACCAGCAAGAGCTTTCAGGGCTTACCCCTTCCTTATGGAAGAAGGAGCCTGACGTTTGCCTTTTCAGAAAAAGGCTCTGCCGAGAACGAGCGCCGTGAGATGTACCGACTGTGAGAAAGCAGAGAAGCCCAGTGCTGTTGTGCCTGTGGATAGGCTGCACGGGGACTGTGAAGACCAGCAAGAGCTTTCAGGGCTGGCCCCTTCCTTGTGGGAGGAAGAGCCGCACGTATTGCTTTTTCGGAAATAGGCTCTGCCGAGAACGAGCACCGTGAGATGCTGAGTCTCTGGGAAAGCACAGATGCCCAGTGCTGTTGTGCTTGTGGATAGGCTGCACGGGGATGGTGTAGAGCAGCAAGAGCTTTCAGGGCTGGCCCCTTCCTTGTGGGAGAAGGAGCCGGACGTTTGCCTTTTCAGAAAAAGGCTCTGCCGAGAACGAGCGCCGTGAGATGTACTGACTGTGAGAAAGCAGAGAAGCCCAGTGCTGTTGTGCCTGTGGATAGGCTGCACGGGGACTGTGAAGACCAGCAAGAGCTTTCAGGGCTAGCCCCTTCCTTGTGGGAGAAAGAGCCGGACATTTGATTTTTCAGAAAGAGGCTCTGCCGAGAACAAGCACCGTGAGATGCTGAGTCTCTGGGAAAGCACAGATGCCCAGTGCTGTTGTGCCTGTGGATAGGCTGCACGGGGACTGTGAAGATCAGCAAGAGGTTTCAGGGCTGGCTCCTTCCTTGTGGGAGAAAGAGCCGGACGTTTGCTTTTTGGATAAAGGCTCTGCCGAGAACGAGCACCGTGAGATGCTGAGTCTCTGGGAAAGCCGAGAAGTCCAGTTCTGTTGTGTCTGTTAATAGGGTGCATGGGAACGGTGAAGACCAGCAAGAGCTTTCAGGGGTCGCCCCTTCCTTATGGAAGAAGGAGCCGGACGTTTGCCTTTTCAGAAAAAGGCTCTGCCGAGAACGAGCGCCGTGAGATGTACCGACTGTGAGAAAGCAGAGAAGCCCAGTGCTGTTGTGCCTGTGGATAGGCTGCACGGGGACTGTGAAGACCAGCAAGAGCTTTCAGGGCTGGCCCCTTCCTTGTGGGAGAAAGTGCCGTACGTTTGCTTTTTGGAAAAAGGCTCTGCCGAGAACGAGCGCCGTGAGATGTACCGACTATGGGAAAGCAGAGAAGTCCAGTTCTGTTGTGCCTGTGGATAGGCTGCACGGGGACTGTGAAGACCAGCAAGAGCTTTCAGGGCTGGCCCCTTCCTTGTGGGAGAAAGAGCAGCACGTTTGCTTTTTCGGAAAGAGGCTCTGCCGAGAACGAGCACCGTGAGATGCTGAGTCTCTGGGAAAGCACAGATGCCCAGTGCTGTTGTGCCTGTGGATAGGTTGCACGGGGAGTGTGTAGAGCAGCAAGAGCTTTCAGGGCTGGCCCCTTCCTTGTGGGAGAAGGAGCCGGACTTTTCCCTTTTTGGAAAGAGTCTCTGCCGAGAACCAGCGCCGTGAGATGCTGAGTCTCCGGGAAAGCACAGATGCCCAGTGCTGTTGTGCCTGTGGATAGGCTGCACGGGGACGGTGAAGACCAGCAAGAGGTTTCAGGGCTGGCTCCTTCCTTGTGGGCGAAAGAGGCGGACGTTTGCTTTTTAGAAAAAGGCTCTGCCGAGAACGAGCGCCGTGAGATGTACCGACTATGGGAAAGCCGAGAGTCCAGTTCTGTTGTGCCTGTGGATAGGGTGCAAGGGGACGGTGAAGACCAGCAAGAGCTTTCAGGGCTGGCCCCTTCCTTGTGGGAGAAAGAGCCGGACATTTGATTTTTCGGAAAGAGGCTCTGCCGAGAACAAGCACCGTGAGATGCTGAGTCTCTGGGAAAGCACAGATGCCCAGTGCTGTTGTGCCTGTGGATAGGCTGCACGGGGACTGTGAAGATCAGCAAGAGCTTTCAGGGCTGGCTCCTTCCTTGTGGGAGAAAGAGCCGGACGTTTGCTTTTTGGAAAAAGGCTCTGCCGAGAACGAGCACCGTGAGATGCTGAGTCTCTGGGAAAGCCGAGAAGTCCAGTTCTGTTGTGCCTGTTAATAGGGTGAATGGGAACGGTGAAGACCAGCAAGAGCTTTCAGGGGTCGCCCCTTCCTTATGGAAGAAGGAGCCGGACGTTTGCCTTTTCAGAAAAAGGCTCTGCCGAGAACGAGCGCCGTGAGATGTACCGACTGTGAGAAAGCAGAGAAGCCCAGTGCTGTTGTGCCTGTGGATAGGCTGCACGGGGACTGTGAAGACCAGCAAGAGCTTTCAGGGCTGGCCCCTTCCTTGTGGGAGAAAGAGCCGCACGTTTGCTTTTTGGAAAAAGGCTCTGCCGAGAACGAGCACCGTGAGATGCTGAGTCTCTGGGAAAGCACAGATGCCCAGTGCTGTTGTGCCTGTGGATAGGGTGCACGGGAACGGTGAAGACCAGCAAGAGCTTTCAGGGCTTACCCATTCCTTGTGGGAGAAAGAGCCGCACGTTTGCTTTTTCGGAAATAGGCTCTGCCGAGAACCAGCGCCGTGACATGTACCGACTATGGGAAAGCAGAGAAGTCCAGTTCTGTTGTGCCTCTGGATAGGGTGCACGGGAACGGTGAAGACCAGCAAGAGTTTCAGGGCTTACCCCTTCCTTATGGAAGAAGGAGCCTGACGTTTGCCTTTTCAGAAAAAGGCTCTGCCGAGAACGAGCGCCGTGAGATGTACCGACTGTGAGAAAGCAGAGAAGCCCAGTGCTATTGTGCCTGTGGATAGGCTGCACGGGGACTGTGAAGACCAGCAAGAGCTTTCAGGGCTGGCCCATTCCTTGTGGGAGAAAGAGCCGCACGTATTGCTTTTTCGGAAATAGGCTCTGCCGAGAACGAGCACCGTGAGATGCTGAGTCTCTGGGAAAGCACAGATGCCCAGTGCTGTTGTGACTGTGGATACGCTGCACGGGGATGGTGAAGACCAGCAAGAGGTTTCAGGGCTGGCTCCTTCCTTGTGGGAGAAAGAGGCGGACGTTTGCTTTTTGGAAAAAGGCTCTGCCGAGAACGAGCGCCGTGAGATGTACCGACTATGGGAAAGCAGAGAAGTCCAGTTCTGTTGTGCCTGTGGATAGGGTGCACGGGAATGGTGAAGACCAGCAAGAGCTTTCAGGGCTTACCCCTTCCTTGTGGGAGAAATAGCCGCACGTTTGCTTTTTCGGAAAGAGGCTCTGCCGAGAACGAGCGCCGTGAGATGTACCGACTGTGAGAAAGCAGAGAAGCCCAGTGCTGTTGTGCCTGTGGATAGGCTGCACGGGGACTGTGAAGACCAGCAAGAGCTTTCAGGGCTGGCCCCTTCCTTGTGGGAGAAAGGGCCGCACGTTTGCTTTTTCGGAAAGAGCCTCTGCCGAGAACAAGCACCGTTAGATGCTGAGTCTCTGGGAAAGCAAAGATGCCCAGTGCTGTTGTGACTGTGGATACGCTGCACGGGGACGGTGAAGACCAGCAAGAGGTTTCAGGTCTGGCTCCTTCCTTGTGGGAGAAAGAGGCGGACGTTTGCTTTTTGGAAAGAGGCTCTGCCGAGAACGAGCGCCGTGAGATGTACCGACTATGGGAAAGCAGAGAAGTCCAGTTCTGTTGTGCCTGTGGATAGGGTGCACGGGAATGGTGAAGACCAGCAAGAGCTTTCAGGGCTGGCCCCTTCCTTGTGGGAGAAATAGCCGCACGTTTGCTTTTTTGGAAAGAGGCTCTGCCCAGAACAAGCACCGTGAGATGCTGAGTCTCTGTGAAAGCACAGATGCCCAGTGCTGTTGTGCCTGTGGGTAGGCTGCACGGGGATGGTGTAGAGCAGCAAGAGCTTTCAGGGCTGGCCCCTTCCTTGTGGGAGAAGTAGACGGACGTTTGCCTTTTCAGAAAAAGGCTCTGCCGAGAATGAGCGCCGTAAGATGTACCGACTGTGAGAAAGCAGAGAAGCCCAGTGCTGTTGTGCCTGTGGATAGGGTGCACGGGAACGGTGAAGACCAGCAAGAGCTTTCAGGGCTTACCCCTTCCTTATGGAAGAAGGAGCCGGACGTTTGCCTTTTCAGAAAAAGGCTCTGCCGAGAACGAGCGCCGTGAGATGTAACGACTGTGAGAAAGCAGAGAAGCCCAGTGCTGTTGTGCCTGTGGATAGGCTGCACGGGGACTGTGAAGACCAGCAAGAGCTTTCAGGGCTGGCCCCTTCCTTGTGGGAGGAAGAGCCGCACGTATTGCTTTTTCGGAAATAAGCTCTGCCGAGAACGAGCACCGTGAGATGCTGAGTCTCTGGGAAAGCACAGATGCCCAGTGCTGTTGTGCCTGTGGATAGGGTGCACGGGAACGGTGAAGACCAGCAAGAGCTTTCAGGGCTGGCCCCTTCCTTGTGGGAGAAAGAGCCGGACATTTGATTTTTCGGAAAGAGGCTCTGCCGAGAACAAGCACCGTGAGATGCTGAGTCTCTGGGAAAGCACAGATGCCCAGTGCTGTTGTGCCTGTGGATAGGCTGCACGGGGACTGTGAAGACCAGCAAGAGCTTTCAGGGCTGGCCCCTTCCTTGTGGGAGAAAGTGCCGGACGTTTGCTTTTTGGAAAAAGGCTCTGCCGAGAACGAGCGCCGTGAGATGTACCGACTATGGGAAAGCCGAGAAGTCCAGTTCTGTTGTGCCTGTTAATAGGGTGCATGGGAACGGTGAAGACCAGCAAGAGCTTTCAGGGGTCGCCCCTTCCTTATGGAAGAAGGAGCCGGACGTTTGCCTTTTCAGAAAAAGGCTCTGCCGAGAACGAGCGCCGTGAGATGTACCGACTGTGAGAAAGCAGAGAAGCCCAGTGCTGTTGTGCCTGTGGATAGGCTGCACGGGGACTGTGAAGACCAGCAAGAGCTTTCAGGGCTGGCCCCTTCCTTGTGGGAGAAAGTGCCGGACGTTTGCTTTTTGGAAAAAGGCTCTGCCGAGAACGAGCGCCGTGAGATGTACCGACTATGGGAAAGCAGAGAAGCCCAGTGCTGTTGTGCCTGTGGATAGGGTGCACGGGGACTGTGAAGACCAGCAAGAGCTTTCAGGGCTGGCCCCTTCCTTGTGGGAGAAAGTGCCGGACGTTTGCTTTTTTGGAAAGAGGCTCTGCCGAGAACGAGCACCGTGAGATGCTGAGTCTCTGGGAAAGCCGAGAAGTCCAGTTCTGTTGTGCCTGTTAATAGGGTGAATGGGAACGGTGAAGACCAGCAAGAGCTTTCAGGGGTCGCCCCTTCCGTACGGAAGAAGGAGCCGGACGTTTGCCTTTTCAGAAAAAGGCTCTGCCGAGAACGAGCGCCGTGAGATGTACCGACTGTGAGAAAGCAGAGAAGCCCAGTGCTGTTGTGCCTGTGGATAGGCTGCACGGGGACTGTGAAGACCAGCAAGAGCTTTCAGGGCTGGCCCCTTCCTTGTGGGAGAAAGAGCCGCACGTTTGCTTTTTGGAAAAAGGCTCTGCCGAGAACGAGCACCGTGAGATGCTGAGTCTCTGGGAAAGCACAGATGCCCAGTGCTGTTGTGCCTGTGGATAGGGTGCACGGGAACGGTGAAGACCAGCAAGAGCTTTCAGGGCTTACCCATTCCTTGTGGGAGAAAGAGCTGCACGTTTGCTTTTTCGGAAATAGGCTCTGCCGAGAACCAGCGCCGTGACATGTACCGACTATGGGAAAGCAGAGAAGTCCAGTTCTGTTGTGCCTCTGGATAGGGTGCACGGGAACGGTGAAGACCAGCAAGAGCTTTCAGGGCTTACCCCTTCCTTATGGAAGAAGGAGCCTGACGTTTGCCTTTTCAGAAAAAGGCTCTGCCGAGAACGAGCGCCGTGAGATGTACCGACTGTGAGAAAGCAGAGAAGCCCAGTGCTGTTGTGCCTGTGGATAGGCTGCACGGGGACTGTGAAGACCAGCAAGAGCTTTCAGGGCTGGCCCATTCCTTGTGGGAGAAAGAGCCGCACGTATTGCTTTTTCGGAAATAGGCTCTGCCGAGAACGAGCACCGTGAGATGCTGAGTCTCTGGGAAAGCACAGATGCCCAGTGCTGTTGTGCTTGTGGATAGGCTGCACGGGGATGGTGTAGAGCAGCAAGAGCTTTCAGGGCTGGCCCCTTCCTTGTGGGAGAAGGAGCCGGACGTTTGCCTTTTCAGAAAAAGGCTCTGCCGAGAACGAGCGCCGTGAGATGTACTGACTGTGAGAAAGCAGAGAAGCCCAGTGCTGTTGTGCCTGTGGATAGGCTGCACGGGGACTGTGAAGACCAGCAAGAGCTTTCAGGGCTAGCCCCTTCCTTGTGGGAGAAAGAGCCGGACATTTGATTTTTCAGAAAGAGGCTCTGCCGAGAACAAGCACCGTGAGATGCTGAGTCTCTGGGAAAGCACAGATGCCCAGTGCTGTTGTGCCTGTGGATAGGCTGCACGGGGACTGTGAAGATCAGCAAGAGCTTTCAGGGCTGGCTCCTTCCTTGTGGGAGAAAGAGCCGGACGTTTGCTTTTTGGATAAAGGCTCTGCCGAGAACGAGCACCATGAGATGCTGAGTCTCTGGGAAAGCCGAGAAGTCCAGTTCTGTTGTGCCTGTTAATAGGGTGCATGGGAACGGTGAAGACCAGCAAGAGCTTTCAGGGGTCGCCCCTTCCTTATGGAAGAAGGAGCCGGACGTTTGCCTTTTCAGAAAAAGGCTCTGCCGAGAACGAGCGCCGTGAGATGTACCGACTGTGAGAAAGCAGAGAAGCCCAGTGCTGTTGTGCCTGTGGATAGGCTGCACGGGGACTGTGAAGACCAGCAAGAGCTTTCAGGGCTGGCCCCTTCCTTGTGGGAGAAAGTGCCGTACGTTTGCTTTTTGGAAAAAGGCTCTGCCGAGAACGAGCGCCGTGAGATGTACCGACTATGGGAAAGCAGAGAAGTCCAGTTCTGTTGTGCCTGTGGATAGGCTGCACGGGGACTGTGAAGACCAGCAAGAGCTTTCAGGGCTGGCCCCTTCCTTGTGGGAGAAAGAGCCGCACGTTTGCTTTTTTGGAAAGAGGCTCTGCCGAGAACGAGCACCGTGAGATGCTGAGTCTCTGGGAAAGCACAGATGCCCAGTGCTGTTGTGCCTGTGGATAGGTTGCACGGGGAGTGTGTAGAGCAGCAAGAGCTTTCAGGGCTGGCCCCTTCCTTGTGGGAGAAGGAGCCGGACTTTTCCCTTTTTGGAAAGAGTCTCTGCCGAGAACCAGCGCCGTGAGATGCTGAGTCTCTGGGAAAGCACAGATGCCCAGTGCTGTTGTGCCTGTGGATAGGCTGCACGGGGACGGTGAAGACCAGCAAGAGGTTTCAGGGCTGGCTCCTTCCTTGTGGGCGAAAGAGGCGGACGTTTGCTTTTTGGAAAAAGGCTCTGCCGAGAACGAGCGCCGTGAGATGTACCGACTATGGGAAAGCCGAGAGTCCAGTTCTGTTGTGCCTGTGGATAGGGTGCACGGGAACGGTGAAGACCAGCAAGAGCTTTCAGGGCTTACCCCTTCCTTATGGAAGAAGGAGCCGGACGTTTGCCTTTTCAGAAAAAGGCTCTGCCGAGAACGAGCGCCATGAGATGTACCGACTGTGAGAAAGCAGAGAAGCCCAGTGCTGTTGTGCCTGTGGATAGGCTGCACGGGGACTGTGAAGACCAGCAAGAGCTTTCAGGGCTGGCCCCTTCCTTGTGGGAGAAAGAGCCGCACGTATTGCTTTTTTGGAAATAGGCTCTGCCGAGAACGAGCACCGTGAGATGCTGAGTCTCTGGGAAAGCACAGATGCCCAGTGCTGTTGTGCTTGTGGATAGGCTGCACGGGGATGGTGTAGAGCAGCAAGAGCTTTCAGGGCTGGCCCCTTCCTTGTGGGAGAAGGAGCCGGACGTTTGCCTTTTCAGAAAAAGGCTCTGCCGAGAACGAGCGCCGTGAGATGTACTGACTGTGAGAAAGCAGAGAAGCCCAGTGCTGTTGTGCCTGTGGATAGGCTGCACGGGGACTGTGAAGACCAGCAAGAGCTTTCAGGGCTAGCCCCTTCCTTGTGGGAGAAAGAGCCGGACATTTGATTTTTCAGAAAGAGGCTCTGCCGAGAACAAGCACCGTGAGATGCTGAGTCTCTGGGAAAGCACAGATGCCCAGTGTTGTTGTGCCTGTGGATAGGCTGCACGGGGACTGTGAAGATCAGCAAGAGGTTTCAGGGCTGGCTCCTTCCTTGTGGGAGAAAGAGCCGGACGTTTGCTTTTTGGATAAAGGCTCTGCCGAGAACGAGCACCATGAGATGCTGAGTCTCTGGGAAAGCCGAGAAGTCCAGTTCTGTTGTGCCTGTTAATAGGGTGCATGGGAACGGTGAAGACCAGCAAGAGCTTTCAGGGGTCGCCCCTTCCTTATGGAAGAAGGAGCCGGACGTTTGCCTTTTCAGAAAAAGGCTCTGCCGAGAACGAGCGCCGTGAGATGTACCGACTGTGAGAAAGCAGAGAAGCCCAGTGCTGTTGTGCCTGTGGATAGGCTGCACGGGGACTGTGAAGACCAGCAAGAGCTTTCAGGGCTGGCCCCTTCCTTGTGGGAGAAAGTGCCGTACGTTTGCTTTTTGGAAAAAGGCTCTGCCGAGAACGAGCGCCGTGAGATGTACCGACTATGGGAAAGCAGAGAAGTCCAGTTCTGTTGTGCCTGTGGATAGGCTGCACGGGGACTGTGAAGACCAGCAAGAGCTTTCAGGGCTGGCCCCTTCCTTGTGGGAGAAAGAGCCGCACGTTTGCTTTTTCGGAAAGAGGCTCTGCCGAGAACGAGCACCGTGAGATGCTGAGTCTCTGGGAAAGCACAGATGCCCAGTGCTGTTGTGCCTGTGGATAGGTTGCACGGGGAGTGTGTAGAGCAGCAAGAGCTTTTAGGGCTGGCCCCTTCCTTGTGGGAGAAGGAGCCGGACTTTTCCCTTTTTGGAAAGAGTCTCTGCCGAGAACCAGCGCCGTGAGATGCTGAGTCTCTGGGAAAGCACAGATGCCCAGTGCTGTTGTGCCTGTGGATAGGCTGCACGGGGACGGTGAAGACCAGCAAGAGGTTTCAGGGCTGGCTCCTTCCTTGTGGGCGAAAGAGGCGGACGTTTGCTTTTTGGAAAAAGGCTCTGCCGAGAACGAGCGCCGTGAGATGTACCGACTATGGGAAAGCCGAGAGTCCAGTTCTGTTGTGCCTGTGGATAGGGTGCACGGGAACGGTGAAGACCAGCAAGAGCTTTCAGGGCTTACCCCTTCCTTATGGAAGAAGGAGCCGGACGTTTGCCTTTTCAGAAAAAGGCTCTGCCGAGAACGAGCGCCGTGAGATGTACCGACTGTGAGAAAGCAGAGAAGCCCAGTGCTGTTGTGCCTGTGGATAGGCTGCACGGGGACTGTGAAGACCAGCAAGAGCTTTCAGGGCTGGCTCCTTCCTTGTGGGAGAAGGAGCCGCACGTATTGCTTTTTCGGAAAGAGGCTCTGCCGAGAACGAGCACCGTGAGATGCTGAGTCTCTGGGAAAGCACAGATGCCCAGTGCTGTTGTGCCTGTGGATAGGCTGCACGGGGACGGTGAAGACCAGCAAGAGCTTTCAGGGCTGGCCCCTTCCTTGTGGGAGAAGGAGCCGGACGTTTGCCTTTTCAGAAAAAGGCTCTGCCGAGAACGAGCGCCGTGAGATGTACTGACTGTGAGAAAGCAGAGAAGCCCAGTGCTGTTGTGCCTGTGGATAGGCTGCACGGGGACTGTGAAGACCAGCAAGAGCTTTCAGGGCTGGCTCCTTCCTTGTGGGAGAAAGAGCCGGACGTTTGCTTTTTGGATAAAGGCTCTGCCGAGAACGAGCACCGTGAGATGCTGAGTCTCTGGGAAAGCCGAGAAGTCCAGTTCTGTTGTGCCTGTTAATAGGGTGCATGGGAACGGTGAAGACCAGCAAGAGCTTTCAGGGGTCGCCCCTTCCTTATGGAAGAAGGAGCCGGACGTTTGCCTTTTCAGAAAAAGGCTCTGCCGAGAACGAGCGCCGTGAGATGTACCGACTGTGAGAAAGCAGAGAAGCCCAGTGCTGTTGTGCCTGTGGATAGGCTGCACGGGGACTGTGAAGACCAGCAAGAGCTTTCAGGGCTGGCCCCTTCCTTGTGGGAGAAAGTGCCGTACGTTTGCTTTTTGGAAAAAGGCTCTGCCGAGAACGAGCGCCGTGAGATGTACCGACTATGGGAAAGCAGAGAAGTCCAGTTCTGTTGTGCCTGTGGATAGGCTGCACGGGGACTGTGAAGACCAGCAAGAGCTTTCAGGGCTGGCCCCTTCCTTGTGGGAGAAAGAGCCGCACGTTTGCTTTTTCGGAAAGAGGCTCTGCCGAGAACGAGCACCGTGAGATGCTGAGTCTCTGGGAAAGCACAGATGCCCAGTGCTGTTGTGCCTGTGGATAGGTTGCACGGGGACTGTGAAGACCAGCAAGAGCTTTCAGGGCTGGCCCCTTCCTTGTGGGAGAAGGAGCCGGACTTTTCCCTTTTTTGGAAAGAGTCTCTGCCGAGAACCAGCGCCGTGAGATGCTGAGTCTCTGGGAAAGCACAGATGCCCAGTGCTGTTGTGCCTGTGGATAGGCTGCACGGGGACGGTGAAGACCAGCAAGAGGTTTCAGGGCTGGCTCCTTCCTTGTGGGCGAAAGAGGCGGACGTTTGCTTTTTGGAAAAAGGCTCTGCCGAGAACGAGCGCCGTGAGATGTACCGACTATGGGAAAGCCGAGAGTCCAGTTCTGTTGTGCCTGTGGATAGGGTGCACGGGAACGGTGAAGACCAGCAAGAGCTTTCAGGGCTTACCCCTTCCTTATGGAAGAAGGAGCCGGACGTTTGCCTTTTCAGAAAAAGGCTCTGCCGAGAACGAGCGCCGTGAGATGTACCGACTGTGAGAAAGCAGAGAAGCCCAGTGCTGTTGTGCCTGTGGATAGGCTGCACGGGGACTGTGAAGACCAGCAAGAGCTTTCAGGGCTGGCCCCTTCCTTGTGGGAGAAAGTGCCGTACGTTTGCTTTTTGGAAAAAGGCTCTGCCGAGAACAAGCACCGTGAGATGCTGAGTCTCAGGGAAAGCAAAGATGCCCAGTGCTGTTGTGCCTGTGGATAGGGTGCACGGGGACGGTGAAGACCAGCAAGAGCTTTCAGGGCTGGCCCCTTCCTTGTGGGAGAAAGAGCCGGACATTTCCCTTTTTGGAAAGAATCTCTGCCGAGAACCAGCGCCGTGAGATGTACCGACTATGGGAAAGCAGAGAACTCCAGTTCTGTTGTGCCTGTGGATAGGGTGCACTGGAACGGTGAAGACCAGCAAGAGCTTTCAGGGGTCGCCCCTTCCTTATGGAAGAAGGAGCCGGACGTTTGCCTTTTCAGAAAAAGGCTCTGCCGAGAACGAGCGCCGTGAGATGTACCGACTGTGAGAAAGCAGAGAAGCCCAGTGCTGTTGTGCCTGTGGATAGGCTGCACGGGGACTGTGAAGATCAGCAAGAGGTTTCAGGGCTGGCTCCTTCCTTGTGGGAGAAAGAGCCGGACGTTTGCTTTTTGGATAAAGGCTCTGCCGAGAACGAGCACCGTGAGATGCTGAGTCTCTGGGAAAGCCGAGAAGTCCAGTTCTGTTGTGCCTGTTAATAGGGTGCATGGGAACGGTGAAGACCAGCAAGAGCTTTCAGGGGTCGCCCCTTCCTTATGGAAGAAGGAGCCGGACGTTTGCCTTTTCAGAAAAAGGCTCTGCCGAGAACGAGCGCCGTGAGATGTACCGACTGTGAGAAAGCAGAGAAGCCCAGTGCTGTTGTGCCTGTGGATAGGCTGCACGGGGACTGTGAAGACCAGCAAGAGCTTTCAGGGCTGGCCCCTTCCTTGTGGGAGAAAGTGCCGTACGTTTGCTTTTTGGAAAAAGGCTCTGCCGAGAACGAGCGCCGTGAGATGTACCGACTATGGGAAAGCAGAGAAGTCCAGTTCTGTTGTGCCTGTGGATAGGGTGCACGGGGACTGTGAAGACCAGCAAGAGCTTTCAGGGCTGGCCCCTTCCTTGTGGGAGAAAGAGCCGCACGTTTGCTTTTTGGAAAAAGGCTCTGCCGAGAACGAGCACCGTGAGATGCTGAGTCTCTGGGAAAGCACAGATGCCCAGTGCTGTTGTGCCTGTGGATAGGGTGCACGGGAACGGTGAAGACCAGCAAGAGCTTTCAGGGCTTACCCATTCCTTGTGGGAGAAAGAGCCGCACGTTTGCTTTTTCGGAAATAGGCTCTGCCGAGAACCAGCGCCGTGACATGTACCGACTATGGGAAAGCAGAGAAGTCCAGTTCTGTTGTGCCTCTGGATAGGGTGCACGGGAACGGTGAAGACCAGCAAGAGCTTTCAGGGCTTACCCCTTCCTTATGGAAGAAGGAGCCTGACGTTTGCCTTTTCAGAAAAAGGCTCAGCCGAGAACGAGCGCCGTGAGATGTACCGACTGTGAGAAAGCAGAGAAGTCCAGTTCTGTTGTGCCTGTGGATAGGGTGCACGGGAATGGTGAAGACCAGCAAGAGCTTTCAGTGCTTACCCCTTCCTTGTGGGAGAAATAGCCGCACGTATTGCTTTTTCGGAAAGAGGCTCTGCCGAGAACGAGCACCGTGAGATGCTGAGTCTCTGGGAAAGCACAGATGCCCAGTGCTGTTGTGCCTGTGGATAGGGTGCACGGGGACGGTGAAGACCAGCAAGAGCTTTCAGGGCTGGCCCCTTCCTTGTGGGAGAAGGAGCCGGACGTTTGCCTTTTCAGAAAAAGGCTCTGCCGAGAACGAGCGCCGTGAGATGTACTGACTGTGAGAAAGCAGAGAAGCCCAGTGCTGTTGTGCCTGTGGATAGGCTGCACGGGGACTGTGAAGACCAGCAAGAGCTTTCAGGGCTGGCTCCTTCCTTGTGGGAGAAAGAGCCGGACGTTTGCTTTTTGGATAAAGGCTCTGCCGAGAACGAGCACCGTGAGATGCTGAGTCTCTGGGAAAGCCGAGAAGTCCAGTTCTGTTGTGCCTGTTAATAGGGTGCATGGGAACGGTGAAGACCAGCAAGAGCTTTCAGGGGTCGCCCCTTCCTTATGGAAGAAGGAGCCGGACGTTTGCCTTTTCAGAAAAAGGCTCTGCCGAGAACGAGCGCCGTGAGATGTACCGACTGTGAGAAAGCAGAGAAGCCCAGTGCTGTTGTGCCTGTGGATAGGCTGCACGGGGACTGTGAAGACCAGCAAGAGGTTTCAGGGCTGGCCCCTTCCTTGTGGGAGAAAGTGCCGTACGTTTGCTTTTTGGAAAAAGGCTCTGCCGAGAACGAGCGCCGTGAGATGTACCGACTATGGGAAAGCAGAGAAGTCCAGTTCTGTTGTGCCTGTGGATAGGCTGCACGGGGACTGTGAAGACCAGCAAGAGCTTTCAGGGCTGGCCCCTTCCTTGTGGGAGAAAGAGCCGCACGTTTGCTTTTTCGGAAAGAGGCTCTGCCGAGAACGAGCACCGTGAGATGCTGAGTCTCTGGGAAAGCACAGATGCCCAGTGCTGTTGTGCCTGTGGATAGGTTGCACGGGGACTGTGAAGACCAGCAAGAGCTTTCAGGGCTGGCCCCTTCCTTGTGGGAGAAGGAGCCGGACTTTTCCCTTTTTTGGAAAGAGTCTCTGCCGAGAACCAGCGCCGTGAGATGCTGAGTCTCTGGGAAAGCACAGATGCCCAGTGCTGTTGTGCCTGTGGATAGGCTGCACGGGGACGGTGAAGACCAGCAAGAGGTTTCAGGGCTGGCTCCTTCCTTGTGGGCGAAAGAGGCGGACGTTTGCTTTTTGGAAAAAGGCTCTGCCGAGAACGAGCGCCGTGAGATGTACCGACTATGGGAAAGCCGAGAGTCCAGTTCTGTTGTGCCTGTGGATAGGGTGCACGGGAACGGTGAAGACCAGCAAGAGCTTTCAGGGCTTACCCCTTCCTTATGGAAGAAGGAGCCGGACGTTTGCCTTTTCAGAAAAAGGCTCTGCCGAGAACGAGCGCCGTGAGATGTACCGACTGTGAGAAAGCAGAGAAGCCCAGTGCTGTTGTGCCTGTGGATAGGCTGCACGGGGACTGTGAAGACCAGCAAGAGCTTTCAGGGCTGGCCCCTTCCTTGTGGGAGAAAGAGCCGCACGTTTGCTTTTTCGGAAATAGGCTCTGCCGAGAACAAGCACCGTGAGATGCTGAGTCTCAGGGAAAGCAAAGACGCCCAGTGCTGTTGTGCCTGTGGATAGGGTGCACGGGGACGGTGAAGACCAGCAAGAGCTTTCAGGGCTGGCTCCTTCCTTGTGGGAGAAAGAGCCGGACGTTTGCTTTTTGGATAAAGGCTCTGCCGAGAACGAGCACCGTGAGATGCTGAGTCTCTGGGAAAGCCGAGAAGTCCAGTTCTGTTGTGCCTGTTAATAGGGTGCATGGGAACGGTGAAGACCAGCAAGAGCTTTCAGGGGTCGCCCCTTCCTTATGGAAGAAGGAGCCGGACGTTTGCCTTTTCAGAAAAAGGCTCTGCCGAGAACGAGCGCCGTGAGATGTACCGACTGTGAGAAAGCAGAGAAGCCCAGTGCTGTTGTGCCTGTGGATAGGCTGCACGGGGACTGTGAAGACCAGCAAGAGCTTTCAGGGCTGGCCCCTTCCTTGTGGGAGAAAGTGCCGTACGTTTGCTTTTTGGAAAAAGGCTCTGCCGAGAACGAGCGCCGTGAGATGTACCGACTATGGGAAAGCAGAGAAGTCCAGTTCTGTTGTGCCTGTGGATAGGCTGCACGGGGACTGTGAAGACCAGCAAGAGCTTTCAGGGCTGGCCCCTTCCTTGTGGGAGAAAGAGCCGCACGTTTGCTTTTTCGGAAAGAGGCTCTGCCGAGAACGAGCACCGTGAGATGCTGAGTCTCTGGGAAAGCACAGATGCCCAGTGCTGTTGTGCCTGTGGATAGGTTGCACGGGGACTGTGAAGACCAGCAAGAGCTTTCAGGGCTGGCCCCTTCCTTGTGGGAGAAGGAGCCGGACTTTTCACTTTTTTGGAAAGAGTCTCTGCCGAGAACCAGCGCCGTGAGATGCTGAGTCTCTGGGAAAGCACAGATGCCCAGTGCTGTTGTGCCTGTGGATAGGCTGCACGGGGACGGTGAAGACCAGCAAGAGGTTTCAGGGCTGGCTCCTTCCTTGTGGGCGAAAGAGGCGGACGTTTGCTTTTTGGAAAAAGGCTCTGCCGAGAACGAGCGCCGTGAGATGTACCGACTATGGGAAAGCCGAGAGTCCAGTTCTGTTGTGCCTGTGGATAGGGTGCACGGGAACGGTGAAGACCAGCAAGAGCTTTCAGGGCTTACCCCTTCCTTATGGAAGAAGGAGCCGGACGTTTGCCTTTTCAGAAAAAGGCTCTGCCGAGAACGAGCGCCGTGAGATGTACCGACTGTGAGAAAGCAGAGAAGCCCAGTGCTGTTGTGCCTGTGGATAGGCTGCACGGGGACTGTGAAGACCAGCAAGAGCTTTCAGGGCTGGCCCCTTCCTTGTGGGAGAAAGAGCCGCACGTTTGCTTTTTCGGAAAGAGGCTCTGCCGAGAACAAGCACCGTGAGATGCTGAGTCTCAGGGAAAGCAAAGATGCCCAGTGCTGTTGTGCCTGTGGATAGGGTGCACGGGGACGGTGAAGACCAGCAAGAGCTTTCAGGGCTGGCCCCTTCCTTGTGGGAGAAAGAGCCGGACATTTCCCTTTTTGGAAAGAATCTCTGCCGAGAACCAGCGCCGTGAGATGTACCGACTATGGGAAAGCAGAGAACTCCAGTTCTGTTGTGCCTGTGGATAGGGTGCACGGGAACGGTGAAGACCAGCAAGAGCTTTCAGGGGTCGCCCCTTCCTTATGGAAGAAGGAGCCGGACGTTTGCCTTTTCAGAAAAAGGCTCTGCCGAGAACGAGCGCCGTGAGATGTACCGACTGTGAGAAAGCAGAGAAGCCCAGTGCTGTTGTGCCTGTGGATAGGCTGCACGGGGACTGTGAAGATCAGCAAGAGGTTTCAGGGCTGGCTCCTTCCTTGTGGGAGAAAGAGCCGGACGTTTGCTTTTTGGATAAAGGCTCTGCCGAGAACGAGCACCGTGAGATGCTGAGTCTCTGGGAAAGCCGAGAAGTCCAGTTCTGTTGTGCCTGTTAATAGGGTGCATGGGAACGGTGAAGACCAGCAAGAGCTTTCAGGGGTCGCCCCTTCCTTATGGAAGAAGGAGCCGGACGTTTGCCTTTTCAGAAAAAGGCTCTGCCGAGAACGAGCGCCGTGAGATGTACCGACTGTGAGAAAGCAGAGAAGCCCAGTGCTGTTGTGCCTGTGGATAGGCTGCACGGGGACTGTGAAGACCAGCAAGAGCTTTCAGGGCTGGCCCCTTCCTTGTGGGAGAAAGTGCCGTACGTTTGCTTTTTGGAAAAAGGCTCTGCCGAGAACGAGCGCCGTGAGATGTACCGACTATGGGAAAGCAGAGAAGTCCAGTTCTGTTGTGCCTGTGGATAGGGTGCACGGGGACTGTGAAGACCAGCAAGAGCTTTCAGGGCTGGCCCCTTCCTTGTGGGAGAAAGAGCCGCACGTTTGCTTTTTGGAAAAAGGCTCTGCCGAGAACGAGCACCGTGAGATGCTGAGTCTCTGGGAAAGCACAGATGCCCAGTGCTGTTGTGCCTGTGGATAGGGTGCACGGGAACGGTGAAGACCAGCAAGAGCTTTCAGGGCTTACCCATTCCTTGTGGGAGAAAGAGCCGCACGTTTGCTTTTTCGGAAATAGGCTCTGCCGAGAACCAGCGCCGTGACATGTACCGACTATGGGAAAGCAGAGAAGTCCAGTTCTGTTGTGCCTCTGGATAGGGTGCACGGGAACGGTGAAGACCAGCAAGAGCTTTCAGGGCTTACCCCTTCCTTATGGAAGAAGGAGCCTGACGTTTGCCTTTTCAGAAAAAGGCTCTGCCGAGAACGAGCGCCGTGAGATGTACCGACTGTGAGAAAGCAGAGAAGTCCAGTTCTGTTGTGCCTGTGGATAGGGTGCACGGGAATGGTGAAGACCAGCAAGAGCTTTCAGTGCTTACCCCTTCCTTGTGGGAGAAATAGCCGCACGTATTGCTTTTTCGGAAAGAGGCTCTGCCGAGAACGAGCACCGTGAGATGCTGAGTCTCTGGGAAAGCACAGATGCCCAGTGCTGTTGTGCCTGTGGATAGGGTGCACGGGGACGGTGAAGACCAGCAAGAGCTTTCAGGGCTGGCCCCTTCCTTGTGGGAGAAGGAGCCGGACGTTTGCCTTTTCAGAAAAAGGCTCTGCCGAGAACGAGCGCCGTGAGATGTACTGACTGTGAGAAAGCAGAGAAGCCCAGTGCTGTTGTGCCTGTGGATAGGCTGCACGGGGACTGTGAAGACCAGCAAGAGCTTTCAGGGCTGGCTCCTTCCTTGTGGGAGAAAGAGCCGGACGTTTGCTTTTTGGATAAAGGCTCTGCCGAGAACGAGCACCGTGAGATGCTGAGTCTCTGGGAAAGCCGAGAAGTCCAGTTCTGTTGTGCCTGTTAATAGGGTGCATGGGAACGGTGAAGACCAGCAAGAGCTTTCAGGGGTCGCCCCTTCCTTATGGAAGAAGGAGCCGGACGTTTGCCTTTTCAGAAAAAGGCTCTGCCGAGAACGAGCGCCGTGAGATGTACCGACTGTGAGAAAGCAGAGAAGCCCAGTGCTGTTGTGCCTGTGGATAGGCTGCACGGGGACTGTGAAGACCAGCAAGAGGTTTCAGGGCTGGCTCCTTCCTTGTGGGAGAAAGTGCCGTACGTTTGCTTTTTGGAAAAAGGCTCTGCCGAGAACGAGCGCCGTGAGATGTACCGACTATGGGAAAGCCGAGAGTCCAGTTCTGTTGTGCCTGTGGATAGGGTGCACGGGAACGGTGAAGACCAGCAAGAGCTTTCAGGGCTTACCCCTTCCTTATGGAAGAAGGAGCCGGACGTTTGCCTTTTCAGAAAAAGGCTCTGCCGAGAACGAGCGCCGTGAGATGTACCGACTGTGAGAAAGCAGAGAAGCCCAGTGCTGTTGTGCCTGTGGATAGGCTGCACGGGGACTGTGAAGACCAGCAAGAGCTTTCAGGGCTGGCCCCTTCCTTGTGGGAGAAAGAGCCGCACGTTTGCTTTTTCGGAAAGAGGCTCTGCCGAGAACAAGCACCGTGAGATGCTGAGTCTCAGGGAAAGCAAAGATGCCCAGTGCTGTTGTGCCTGTGGATAGGGTGCACGGGGACGGTGAAGACCAGCAAGAGCTTTCAGGGCTGGCCCCTTCCTTGTGGGAGAAAGAGCCGGACATTTCCCTTTTTGGAAAGAATCTCTGCCGAGAACCAGCGCCGTGAGATGTACCGACTATGGGAAAGCAGAGAACTCCAGTTCTGTTGTGCCTGTGGATAGGGTGCACGGGAACGGTGAAGACCAGCAAGAGCTTTCAGGGGTCGCCCCTTCCTTATGGAAGAAGGAGCCGGACGTTTGCCTTTTCAGAAAAAGGCTCTGCCGAGAACGAGCGCCGTGAGATGTACCGACTGTGAGAAAGCAGAGAAGCCCAGTGCTGTTGTGCCTGTGGATAGGCTGCACGGGGACTGTGAAGATCAGCAAGAGGTTTCAGGGCTGGCTCCTTCCTTGTGGGAGAAAGAGCCGGACGTTTGCTTTTTGGATAAAGGCTCTGCCGAGAACGAGCACCGTGAGATGCTGAGTCTCTGGGAAAGCCGAGAAGTCCAGTTCTGTTGTGCCTGTTAATAGGGTGCATGGGAACGGTGAAGACCAGCAAGAGCTTTCAGGGGTCGCCCCTTCCTTATGGAAGAAGGAGCCGGACGTTTGCCTTTTCAGAAAAAGGCTCTGCCGAGAACGAGCGCCGTGAGATGTACCGACTGTGAGAAAGCAGAGAAGCCCAGTGCTGTTGTGCCTGTGGATAGGCTGCACGGGGACTGTGAAGACCAGCAAGAGCTTTCAGGGCTGGCCCCTTCCTTGTGGGAGAAAGTGCCGTACGTTTGCTTTTTGGAAAAAGGCTCTGCCGAGAACGAGCGCCGTGAGATGTACCGACTATGGGAAAGCAGAGAAGTCCAGTTCTGTTGTGCCTGTGGATAGGGTGCACGGGGACTGTGAAGACCAGCAAGAGCTTTCAGGGCTGGCCCCTTCCTTGTGGGAGAAAGAGCCGCACGTTTGCTTTTTGGAAAAAGGCTCTGCCGAGAACGAGCACCGTGAGATGCTGAGTCTCTGGGAAAGCACAGATGCCCAGTGCTGTTGTGCCTGTGGATAGGGTGCACGGGAACGGTGAAGACCAGCAAGAGCTTTCAGGGCTTACCCATTCCTTGTGGGAGAAAGAGCCGCACGTTTGCTTTTTCGGAAATAGGCTCTGCCGAGAACCAGCGCCGTGACATGTACCGACTATGGGAAAGCAGAGAAGTCCAGTTCTGTTGTGCCTCTGGATAGGGTGCACGGGAACGGTGAAGACCAGCAAGAGCTTTCAGGGCTTACCCCTTCCTTATGGAAGAAGGAGCCTGACGTTTGCCTTTTCAGAAAAAGGCTCTGCCGAGAACGAGCGCCGTGAGATGTACCGACTGTGAGAAAGCAGAGAAGTCCAGTTCTGTTGTGCCTGTGGATAGGGTGCACGGGAATGGTGAAGACCAGCAAGAGCTTTCAGTGCTTACCCCTTCCTTGTGGGAGAAATAGCCGCACGTATTGCTTTTTCGGAAAGAGGCTCTGCCGAGAACGAGCACCGTGAGATGCTGAGTCTCTGGGAAAGCACAGATGCCCAGTGCTGTTGTGCCTGTGGATAGGGTGCACGGGGACGGTGAAGACCAGCAAGAGCTTTCAGGGCTGGCCCCTTCCTTGTGGGAGAAGGAGCCGGACGTTTGCCTTTTCAGAAAAAGGCTCTGCCGAGAACGAGCGCCGTGAGATGTACTGACTGTGAGAAAGCAGAGAAGCCCAGTGCTGTTGTGCCTGTGGATAGGCTGCACGGGGACTGTGAAGACCAGCAAGAGCTTTCAGGGCTGGCTCCTTCCTTGTGGGAGAAAGAGCCGGACGTTTGCTTTTTGGATAAAGGCTCTGCCGAGAACGAGCACCGTGAGATGCTGAGTCTCTGGGAAAGCCGAGAAGTCCAGTTCTGTTGTGCCTGTTAATAGGGTGCATGGGAACGGTGAAGACCAGCAAGAGCTTTCAGGGGTCGCCCCTTCCTTATGGAAGAAGGAGCCGGACGTTTGCCTTTTCAGAAAAAGGCTCTGCCGAGAACGAGCGCCGTGAGATGTACCGACTGTGAGAAAGCAGAGAAGCCCAGTGCTGTTGTGCCTGTGGATAGGCTGCACGGGGACTGTGAAGACCAGCAAGAGCTTTCAGGGCTGGCCCCTTCCTTGTGGGAGAAAGTGCCGTACGTTTGCTTTTTGGAAAAAGGCTCTGCCGAGAACGAGCGCCGTGAGATGTACCGACTATGGGAAAGCAGAGAAGTCCAGTTCTGTTGTGCCTGTGGATAGGCTGCACGGGGACTGTGAAGACCAGCAAGAGCTTTCAGGGCTGGCCCCTTCCTTGTGGGAGAAAGAGCCGCACGTTTGCTTTTTCGGAAAGAGGCTCTGCCGAGAACAAGCACCGTGAGATGCTGAGTCTCAGGGAAAGCAAAGATGCCCAGTGCTGTTGTGCCTGTGGATAGGGTGCACGGGGACGGTGAAGACCAGCAAGAGCTTTCAGGGCTGGCCCCTTCCTTGTGGGAGAAAGAGCCGGACATTTCCCTTTTTGGAAAGAATCTCTGCCGAGAACCAGCGCCGTGAGATGTACCGACTATGGGAAAGCAGAGAAGTCCAGTTCTGTTGTGCCTGTTAATAGGGTGAATGGGAACGGTGAAGACCAGCAAGAGCTTTCAGGGGTCGCCCCTTCCTTACGGAAGAAGGAGCCGGACGTTTGCCTTTTCAGAAAAAGGCTCTGCCGAGAACGAGCGCCGTGAGATGTACCGACTGTGAGAAAGCAGAGAAGCCCAGTGCTGTTGTGCCTGTGGATAGGCTGCACGGGGACTGTGAAGATCAGCAAGAGGTTTCAGGGCTGGCTCCTTCCTTGTGGGAGAAAGAGCCGGACGTTTGCTTTTTGGATAAAGGCTCTGCCGAGAACGAGCACCGTGAGATGCTGAGTCTCTGGGAAAGCCGAGAAGTCCAGTTCTGTTGTGCCTGTTAATAGGGTGCATGGGAACGGTGAAGACCAGCAAGAGCTTTCAGGGGTCGCCCCTTCCTTATGGAAGAAGGAGCCGGACGTTTGCCTTTTCAGAAAAAGGCTCTGCCAAGAACGAGCGCCGTGAGATGTACCGACTGTGAGAAAGCAGAGAAGCCCAGTGCTGTTGTGCCTGTGGATAGGCTGCACGGGGACTGTGAAGACCAGCAAGAGCTTTCAGGGCTGGCCCCTTCCTTGTGGGAGAAAGTGCCGTACGTTTGCTTTTTGGAAAAAGGCTCTGCCGAGAACGAGCGCCGTGAGATGTACCGACTATGGGAAAGCAGAGAAGTCCAGTTCTGTTGTGCCTGTGGATAGGGTGCACGGGGACTGTGAAGACCAGAAAGAGCTTTCAGGGCTGGCCCCTTCCTTGTGGGAGAAAGAGCCGCACGTTTGCTTTTTGGAAAAAGGCTCTGCCGAGAACGAGCACCGTGAGATGCTGAGTCTCTGGGAAAGCACAGATGCCCAGTGCTGTTGTGCCTGTGGATAGGGTGCACGGGAACGGTGAAGACCAGCAAGAGCTTTCAGGGCTTACCCATTCCTTGTGGGAGAAAGAGCCGCACGTTTGCTTTTTCGGAAATAGGCTCTGCCGAGAACCAGCGCCGTGACATGTACCGACTATGGGAAAGCAGAGAAGTCCAGTTCTGTTGTGCCTCTGGATAGGGTGCACGGGAACGGTGAAGACCAGCAAGAGCTTTCAGGGCTTACCCCTTCCTTATGGAAGAAGGAGCCTGACGTTTGCCTTTTCAGAAAAAGGCTCTGCCGAGAACGAGCGCCGTGAGATGTACCGACTGTGAGAAAGCAGAGAAGTCCAGTTCTGTTGTGCCTGTGGATAGGGTGCACGGGAATGGTGAAGACCAGCAAGAGCTTTCAGTGCTTACCCCTTCCTTGTGGGAGAAATAGCCGCACGTTTGCTTTTTCGGAAAGAGGCTCTGCCGAGAACGAGCGCCGTGAGATGTACCGACTGTGAGAAAGCAGAGAAGCCCAGTGCTGTTGTGCCTGTGGATAGGCTGCACCGGGACTGTGAAGACCAGCAAGAGCTTTCAGGGCTGGCCCCTTCCTTGTGGGAGAAAGAGCCGCACGTTTGCTTTTTCGGAAAGAGCCTCTGCCGAGAACAAGCACCGTTAGATGCTGAGTCTCTGGGAAAGCAAAGATGCCCAGTGCTGTTGTGACTGTGGATACGCTGCACGGGGACGGTGAAGACCAGCAAGAGGTTTCAGGTCTGGCTCCTTCCTTGTGGGAGAAAGAGGCGGACGTTTGCTTTTTGGAAAAAGGCTCTGCCGAGAACGAGCACCGTGAGATGTACCGACTATGGGAAAGCAGAGAAGTCCAGTTCTGTTGTGCCTGTGGATAGGGTGCACGGGAATGGTGAAGACCAGCAAGAGCTTTCAGGGCTTACCCCTTCCTTGTGGGAGAAATAGCCGCACGTTTGCTTTTTCGGAAAGAGGCTCTGCCGAGAACGAGCGCCGTGAGATGTACCGACTGTGAGAAAGCAGAGAAGCCCAGTGCTGTTGTGCCTGTGGATAGGCTGCACGGGGACTGTGAAGACCAGCAAGAGCTTTCAGGGCTGGCCCCTTCCTTGTGGGAGAAAGAGCCGCACGTTTGCTTTTTCGGAAAGAGCCTCTGCCGAGAACAAGCACCGTTACATGCTGAGTCTCTGGGAAAGCAAAGATGCCCAGTGCTGTTGTGACTGTGGATACGCTGCACGGGGACGGTGAAGACCAGCAAGAGGTTTCAGGTCTGGCTCCTTCCTTGTGGGAGAAAGAGGCGGACGTTTGCTTTTTGGAAAAAGGCTCTGCCGAGAACGAGCGCCGTGAGATGTACCGACTATGGGAAAGCAGAGATGTCCAGTTCTGTTGTGCCTGTGGATAGGGTGCACGGGAATGGTGAAGACCAGCAAGAGCTTTCAGGGCTGGCCCCTTCCTTGTGGGAGAAATAGCCGCACGTTTGCTTTTTTGGAAAGAGGCTCTGCCCAGAACAAGCACCGTGAGATGCTGAGTCTCTGTGAAAGCACAGATGCCCAGTGCTGTTGTGCCTGTGGGTAGGCTGCACGGGGATGGTGTAGAGCAGCAAGAGCTTTCAGGGCTGGCCCCTTCCTTGTGGGAGAAGTAGACGGACGTTTGCCTTTTCAGAAAAAGGCTCTGCCGAGAATGAGCGTCGTAAGATGTACCGACTGTGAGAAAGCAGAGAAGCCCAGTGCTGTTGTGCCTGTGGATAGGGTGCACGGGAACGGTGAAGACCAGCAAGAGCTTTCAGGGCTTACCCCTTCCTTATGGAAGAAGGAGCCGGACTTTTGCCTTTTCAGAAAAAGGCTCTGCCGAGAACAAGCACCGTGAGATGCTGAGTCTCAGGGAAAGCAAAGATGCCCAGTGCTGTTGTGCCTGTGGATAGGGTGCACGGGGACGGTGAAGACCAGCAAGAGCTTTCAGGGCTGGCCCCTTCCTTGTGGGAGAAAGAGCCGGACATTTCCCTTTTTGGAAAGAATCTCTGCCGAGAACCAGCGCCGTGAGATGTACCGACTATGGGAAAGCAGAGAAGTCCAGTTCTGTTGTGCCTGTTAATAGGGTGAATGGGAACGGTGAAGACCAGCAAGAGCTTTCAGGGGTCGCCCCTTCCTTACGGAAGAAGGAGCCGGACGTTTGCCTTTTCAGAAAAAGGCTCTGCCGAGAACGAGCGCCGTGAGATGTACCGACTGTGAGAAAGCAGAGAAGCCCAGTGCTGTTGTGCCTGTGGATAGGCTGCACGGGGACTGTGAAGATCAGCAAGAGGTTTCAGGGCTGGCTCCTTCCTTGTGGGAGAAAGAGCCGGACGTTTGCTTTTTGGATAAAGGCTCTGCCGAGAACGAGCACCGTGAGATGCTGAGTCTCTGGGAAAGCCGAGAAGTCCAGTTCTGTTGTGCCTGTTAATAGGGTGCATGGGAACGGTGAAGACCAGCAAGAGCTTTCAGGGGTCGCCCCTTCCTTATGGAAGAAGGAGCCGGACGTTTGCCTTTTCAGAAAAAGGCTCTGCCAAGAACGAGCGCCGTGAGATGTACCGACTGTGAGAAAGCAGAGAAGCCCAGTGCTGTTGTGCCTGTGGATAGGCTGCACGGGGACTGTGAAGACCAGCAAGAGCTTTCAGGGCTGGCCCCTTCCTTGTGGGAGAAAGTGCCGTACGTTTGCTTTTTGGAAAAAGGCTCTGCCGAGAACGAGCGCCGTGAGATGTACCGACTATGGGAAAGCAGAGAAGTCCAGTTCTGTTGTGCCTGTGGATAGGGTGCACGGGGACTGTGAAGACCAGAAAGAGCTTTCAGGGCTGGCCCCTTCCTTGTGGGAGAAAGAGCCGCACGTTTGCTTTTTGGAAAAAGGCTCTGCCGAGAACGAGCACCGTGAGATGCTGAGTCTCTGGGAAAGCACAGATGCCCAGTGCTGTTGTGCCTGTGGATAGGGTGCACGGGAACGGTGAAGACCAGCAAGAGCTTTCAGGGCTTACCCATTCCTTGTGGGAGAAAGAGCCGCACGTTTGCTTTTTCGGAAATAGGCTCTGCCGAGAACCAGCGCCGTGACATGTACCGACTATGGGAAAGCAGAGAAGTCCAGTTCTGTTGTGCCTCTGGATAGGGTGCACGGGAACGGTGAAGACCAGCAAGAGCTTTCAGGGCTTACCCCTTCCTTATGGAAGAAGGAGCCTGACGTTTGCCTTTTCAGAAAAAGGCTCTGCCGAGAACGAGCGCCGTGAGATGTACCGACTGTGAGAAAGCAGAGAAGTCCAGTTCTGTTGTGCCTGTGGATAGGGTGCACGGGAATGGTGAAGACCAGCAAGAGCTTTCAGTGCTTACCCCTTCCTTGTGGGAGAAATAGCCGCACGTTTGCTTTTTCGGAAAGAGGCTCTGCCGAGAACGAGCGCCGTGAGATGTACCGACTGTGAGAAAGCAGAGAAGCCCAGTGCTGTTGTGCCTGTGGATAGGCTGCACCGGGACTGTGAAGACCAGCAAGAGCTTTCAGGGCTGGCCCCTTCCTTGTGGGAGAAAGAGCCGCACGTTTGCTTTTTCGGAAAGAGCCTCTGCCGAGAACAAGCACCGTTAGATGCTGAGTCTCTGGGAAAGCAAAGATGCCCAGTGCTGTTGTGACTGTGGATACGCTGCACGGGGACGGTGAAGACCAGCAAGAGGTTTCAGGTCTGGCTCCTTCCTTGTGGGAGAAAGAGGCGGACGTTTGCTTTTTGGAAAAAGGCTCTGCCGAGAACGAGCACCGTGAGATGTACCGACTATGGGAAAGCAGAGAAGTCCAGTTCTGTTGTGCCTGTGGATAGGGTGCACGGGAATGGTGAAGACCAGCAAGAGCTTTCAGGGCTTACCCCTTCCTTGTGGGAGAAATAGCCGCACGTTTGCTTTTTCGGAAAGAGGCTCTGCCGAGAACGAGCGCCGTGAGATGTACCGACTGTGAGAAAGCAGGGAAGCCCAGTGCTGTTGTGCCTGTGGATAGGCTGCACGGGGACTGTGAAGACCAGCAAGAGCTTTCAGGGCTGGCCCCTTCCTTGTGGGAGAAAGAGCCGCACGTTTGCTTTTTCGGAAAGAGCCTCTGCCGAGAACAAGCACCGTTACATGCTGAGTCTCTGGGAAAGCAAAGATGCCCAGTGCTGTTGTGACTGTGGATACGCTGCACGGGGACGGTGAAGACCAGCAAGAGGTTTCAGGTCTGGCTCCTTCCTTGTGGGAGAAAGAGGCGGACGTTTGCTTTTTGGAAAAAGGCTCTGCCGAGAACGAGCGCCGTGAGATGTACCGACTATGGGAAAGCAGAGATGTCCAGTTCTGTTGTGCCTGTGGATAGGGTGCACGGGAATGGTGAAGACCAGCAAGAGCTTTCAGGGCTGGCCCCTTCCTTGTGGGAGAAATAGCCGCACGTTTGCTTTTTTGGAAAGAGGCTCTGCCCAGAACAAGCACCGTGAGATGCTGAGTCTCTGTGAAAGCACAGATGCCCAGTGCTGTTGTGCCTGTGGGTAGGCTGCACGGGGATGGTGTAGAGCAGCAAGAGCTTTCAGGGCTGGCCCCTTCCTTGTGGGAGAAGTAGACGGACGTTTGCCTTTTCAGAAAAAGGCTCTGCCGAGAATGAGCGTCGTAAGATGTACCGACTGTGAGAAAGCAGAGAAGCCCAGTGCTGTTGTGCCTGTGGATAGGGTGCACGGGAACGGTGAAGACCAGCAAGAGCTTTCAGGGCTTACCCCTTCCTTATGGAAGAAGGAGCCGGACTTTTGCCTTTTCAGAAAAAGGCTCTGCCGAGAACGAGCGCCGTGAGATGTAACGACTGTGAGAAAGCAGAGAAGCCCAGTGCTGTTGTGCCTGTCGATAGGCTGCACGGGGACTGTGAAGACCAGCAAGAGCTTTCAGGGCTGGCCCCTTCCTTGTGGGAGAAAGAGCCGCACGTATTGCTTTTTCGGAAATAGGCTCTGCCGAGAACGAGCACCGTGAGATGCTGAGTCTCTGGGAAAGCACAGATGCCCAGTGCTGTTGTGCCTGTGGATAGGGTGCACGGGAACGGTGAAGACCAGCAAGAGCTTTCAGGGCTGGCCCCTTCCTTGTGGGAGAAAGAGCCGGACATTTGATTTTTCGGAAAGAGGCTCTGCCGAGAACAAGCACCGTGAGATGCTGAGTCTCTGGGAAAGCACAGATGCCCAGTGCTGTTGTGCCTGTGGATAGGCTGCACGGGGACTGTGAAGACCAGCAAGAGCTTTCAGGGCTGGCCCCTTCCTTGTGGGAGAAAGTGCCGGACGTTTGCTTTTTGGAAAAAGGCTCTGCCGAGAACGAGCGCCGTGAGATGTACCGACTATGGGAAAGCAGAGAAGTCCAGTTCTGTTGTGCCTGTGGATAGGGTGCACGGGAATGGTGAAGACCAGCAAGAGGTTTCAGGGCTGGCCCCTTCATTGTGGGAGAATGAGCCGGACGTTTCCCTTTTTGGAAAGAGTCTCTGCCGAGAACGAGCGCCGTGAGATGTACCGACTATGGGAAAGCCGAGAAGTCCAGTTCTGTTGTGCCTGTTAATAGGGTGCATGGGAACGGTGAAGACCAGCAAGAGCTTTCAGGGCTGGCCCCTTCCTTGTGGGAGAAAGTGCCGGACGTTTGCTTTTTGGAAAAAGGCTCTGCCGAGAACGAGCGCCGTGAGATGTACCGACTATGGGAAAGCAGAGAAGTCCAGTTCTGTTGTGCCTGTGGATAGGCTGCACGGGAACGGTGAAGACCAGCAAGAGCTTTCAGGGCTTACCCCTTCCTTATGGAAGAAGGAGCCGGACGTTTGCCTTTTCAGAAAAAGGCTCTGCCGAGAACGAGCGCCGTAAGATGTACCGACTGTGAGAAAGCAGAGAAGCCCAGTGCTGTTGTGCCTGTGGATAGGCTGCACGGGGACTGTGAAGACCAGCAAGAGCTTTCAGGGCTGGCCCCTTCCTTGTGGGAGAAAGTGCCGGACGTTTGCTTTTTGGAAAAAGGCTCTGCCGAGAACGAGCGCCGTGAGATGTACCGACTATGGGAAAGCAGAGAAGCCCAGTGCTGTTGTGCCTGTGGATAGGCTGCACGGGAACGGTGAAGACCAGCAAGAGCTTTCAGGGGTCGCCCCTTCCTTATGGGAGAAATAGCCGCACGTTTGCTTTTTTGGAAAGAGGCTCTGCCGAGAACGAGCGCCGTGAGATGCTGAGTCTCTGGGAAAGCACAGATGCCCAGTGCTGTTGTGCCTGTGGATAGGCTGCACGGGGATGGTGTAGAGCAGCAAGAGCTTTCAGGGCTGGCCCCTTCCTTGTGGTAGAAGGAGCCGGACGTTTGCCTTTTCAGAAAAAGGCTCTGCCGAGAACGAGCGCCGTGAGATGTACTGACTGTGAGAAAGCAGAGAAGCCCAGTGCTGTTGTGCCTGTGGATAGGCTGCACGGGGACTGTGAAGACCAGCAAGAGCTTTCAGGGCTGGCCCCTTCCTTGTGGGAGAAAGAGCCGGACATTTGATTTTTCGGAAAGAGGCTCTGCCGAGAACAAGCACCGTGAGATGCTGAGTCTCTGGGAAAGCACAGATGCCCAGTGCTGTTGTGCCTGTGGATAGGCTGCACGGGGACTGTGAAGATCAGCAAGAGCTTTCAGGGCTGGCTCCTTCCTTGTGGGAGAAAGAGCCGGACGTTTGCTTTTTGGAAAAAGGCTCTGCCGAGAACGAGCACCGTGAGATGCTGAGTCTCTGGGAAAGCCGAGAAGTCCAGTTCTGTTGTGCCTGTTAATAGGGTGAATGGGAACGGTGAAGACCAGCAAGAGCTTTCAGGGGTCGCCCCTTCCTTACGGAAGAAGGAGCCGGACGTTTGCCTTTTCAGAAAAAGGCTCTGCCGAGAACGAGCGCCGTGAGATGTACCGACTGTGAGAAAGCAGAGAAGCCCAGTGCTGTTGTGCCTGTGGATAGGCTGCACGGGGACTGTGAAGATCAGCAAGAGGTTTCAGGGCTGGCCCCTTCCTTGTGGGAGAAAGAGCCGCACGTTTGCTTTTTGGAAAAAGGCTCTGCCGAGAACGAGCACCGTGAGATGCTGAGTCTCTGGGAAAGCACAGATGCCCAGTGCTGTTGTGCCTGTGGATAGGGTGCACGGGAACGGTGAAGACCAGCAAGAGCTTTCAGGGCTTACCCATTCCTTGTGGGAGAAAGAGCCGCACGTTTGCTTTTTCGGAAATAGGCTCTGCCGAGAACCAGCGCCGTGACATGTACCGACTATGGGAAAGCAGAGAAGTCCAGTTCTGTTGTGCCTCTGGATAGGGTGCACGGGAACGGTGAAGACCAGCAAGAGCTTTCAGGGCTTACCCCTTCCTTATGGAAGAAGGAGCCTGACGTTTGCCTTTTCAGAAAAAGGCTCTGCCGAGAACGAGCGCCGTGAGATGTACCGACTGTGAGAAAGCAGAGAAGCCCAGTGCTGTTGTGCCTGTGGATAGGCTGCACGGGGACTGTGAAGACCAGCAAGAGCTTTCAGGGCTGGCCCATTCCTTGTGGGAGAAAGAGCCGCACGTATTGCTTTTTCGGAAATAGGCTCTGCCGAGAACGAGCACCGTGAGATGCTGAGTCTCTGGGAAAGCACAGATGCCCAGTGCTGTTGTGCTTGTGGATAGGCTGCACGGGGATGGTGTAGAGCAGCAAGAGCTTTCAGGGCTGGCCCCTTCCTTGTGGGAGAAGGAGCCGGACGTTTGCCTTTTCAGAAAAAGGCTCTGCCGAGAACGAGCGCCGTGAGATGTACTGACTGTGAGAAAGCAGAGAAGCCCAGTGCTGTTGTGCCTGTGGATAGGCTGCACGGGGACTGTGAAGACCAGCAAGAGCTTTCAGGGCTAGCCCCTTCCTTGTGGGAGAAAGAGCCGGACATTTGATTTTTCAGAAAGAGGCTCTGCCGAGAACAAGCACCGTGAGATGCTGAGTCTCTGGGAAAGCACAGATGCCCAGTGCTGTTGTGCCTGTGGATAGGCTGCACGGGGACTGTGAAGATCAGCAAGAGGTTTCAGGGCTGGCTCCTTCCTTGTGGGAGAAAGAGCCGGACGTTTGCTTTTTGGATAAAGGCTCTGCCGAGAACGAGCACCATGAGATGCTGAGTCTCTGGGAAAGCCGAGATGTCCAGTTCTGTTGTGCCTGTTAATAGGGTGCATGGGAACGGTGAAGACCAGCAAGAGCTTTCAGGGGTCGCCCCTTCCTTATGGAAGAAGGAGCCGGACGTTTGCCTTTTCAGAAAAAGGCTCTGCCGAGAACGAGCGCCGTGAGATGTACCGACTGTGAGAAAGCAGAGAAGCCCAGTGCTGTTGTGCCTGTGGATAGGCTGCACGGGGACTGTGAAGACCAGCAAGAGCTTTCAGGGCTGGCCCCTTCCTTGTGGGAGAAAGTGCCGTACGTTTGCTTTTTGGAAAAAGGCTCTGCCGAGAACGAGCGCCGTGAGATGTACCGACTATGGGAAAGCAGAGAAGTCCAGTTCTGTTGTGCCTGTGGATAGGGTGCACGGGGACTGTGAAGACCAGCAAGAGCTTTCAGGGCTGGCCCCTTCCTTGTGGGAGAAAGAGCAGCACGATTGCTTTTTCGGAAAGAGGCTCTGCCGAGAACGAGCACCGTGAGATGCTGAGTCTCTGGGAAAGCACAGATGCCCAGTGCTGTTGTGCCTGTGGATAGGTTGCACGGGGAGTGTGTAGAGCAGCAAGAGCTTTCAGGGCTGGCCCCTTCCTTGTGGGAGAAGGAGCCGGACTTTTCCCTTTTTGGAAAGAGTCTCTGCCGAGAACCAGCGCCGTGAGATGCTGAGTCTCTGGGAAAGCACAGATGCCCAGTGCTGTTGTGCCTGTGGATAGGCTGCACGGGGACGGTGAAGACCAGCAAGAGGTTTCAGGGCTGGCTCCTTCCTTGTGGGCGAAAGAGGCGGACGTTTGCTTTTTGGAAAAAGGCTCTGCCGAGAACGAGCGCCGTGAGATGTACCGACTATGGGAAAGCCGAGAGTCCAGTTCTGTTGTGCCTGTGGATAGGGTGCACGGGAACGGTGAAGACCAGCAAGAGCTTTCAGGGCTTACCCCTTCCTTATGGAAGAAGGAGCCGGACGTTTGCCTTTTCAGAAAAAGGCTCTGCCGAGAACGAGCGCCGTGAGATGTACCGACTGTGAGAAAGCAGAGAAGCCCAGTGCTGTTGTGCCTGTGGATAGGCTGCACGGGGACTGTGAAGACCAGCAAGAGCTTTCAGGGCTGGCCCCTTCCTTGTGGGAGAAAGAGCCGCACGTTTGCTTTTTCGGAAAGAGGCTCTGCCGAGAACAAGCACGGTGAGATGCTGAGTCTCAGGGAAAGCAAAGATGCCCAGTGCTGTTGTGCCTGTGGATAGGGTGCACGGGGACGGTGAAGACCAGCAAGAGCTTTCAGGGCTGGCCCCTTCCTTGTGGGAGAAAGAGCCGGACATTTCCCTTTTTGGAAAGAATCTCTGCCGAGAACCAGCGCCGTGAGATGTACCGACTATGGGAAAGCAGAGAACTCCAGTTCTGTTGTGCCTGTGGATAGGGTGCACGGGAACGGTGAAGACCAGCAAGAGCTTTCAGGGGTCGCCCCTTCCTTATGGAAGAAGGAGCCGGACGTTTGCCTTTTCAGAAAAAGGCTCTGCCGAGAACGAGCGCCGTGAGATGTACCGACTGTGAGAAAGCAGAGAAGCCCAGTGCTGTTGTGCCTGTGGATAGGCTGCACGGGGACTGTGAAGACCAGCAAGAGCTTTCAGGGCTGGCCCCTTCCTTGTGGGAGAAAGAGCCGCACGTTTCCTTTTTCGGAAAGAGGCTCTGCCGAGAACAAGCACCGTGAGATGCTGAGTCTCTGGGTAAGCAAAGATGCCCAGTGCTGTTGTGCCTGTGGATAGGCTGCACGGGGATGGTGTAGAGCAGCAAGAGCTTTCAGGCCTGGCCCCTTCCTTGTGGGAGAAAGAGCCGGACGTTTGATTTTTCGGAAAGAGGCTCTGCCGAGAACAAGCACCGTGAGATGCTGAGTCTCTGGGAAAGCACAGATGCCCAGTGCTGTTGTGACTGTGGATACGCTGCACGGGGACGGTGAAGACCAGCAAGAGCTTTCAGGGCTGGCCCCTTCCTTGTGGGAGAAAGAGGCGGACGTTTGCTTTTTGGAAAAAATCTCTGCCGAGAACGAGCGCCGTGAGATGTACCGACTATGGGAAAGCAGAGAAGTCCAGTTCTGTTGTGCCTGTGGATAGGGTGCACGGGAATGGTGAAGACCAGCAAGAGCTTTCAGGGCTTACCCCTTCCTTGTGGGAGAAATAGCCGCACGTTTGCTTTTTCGGAAAGAGGCTCTGCCGAGAACGAGCGCCGTGAGATGTACCGACTGTGAGAAAGCAGAGAAGCCCAGTGCTGTTGTGCCTGTGGATAGGCTGCACGGGGACTGTGAAGACCAGCAAGAGCTTTCAGGGCTGGCCCCTTCCTTGTGGGAGAAAGAGCCGCACGTTTGCTTTTTCGGAAAGAGCCTCTGCCGAGAACAAGCACCGTGAGATGCTGAGTCTCTGGGAAAGCAAAGATGCCCAGTGCTGTTGTGCCTGTGGATAGGCTGCACGGGGATGGTGTAGAGCAGCAAGAGCTTTCAGGGCTGGCCCCTTCCTTGTGGGAGAAGTAGCCGGACGTTTGCCTTTTCAGAAAAAGGCTCTGCCGAGAACGAGCGCCGTGAGATGTAACGACTGTGAGAAAGCAGAGAAGCCCAGTGCTGTTGTGCCTGTGGATAGGGTGCACGGGAACGGTGAAGACCAGCAAGAGCTTTCAGGGCTTACCCCTTCCTTATGGAAGAAGGAGCCGGACGTTTGCCTTTTCAGAAAAAGGCTCTGCCGAGAACGAGCGCCGTGAGATGTACTGACTGTGAGAAAGCAGAGAAGCCCAGTGCTGTTGTGCCTGTGGATAGGCTGCACGGGGACTGTGAAGAGCAGCAAGAGCTTTCAGGGCTGGCCCCTTCCTTGTGGGAGGAAGAGCCGCACGTATTGCTTTTTCGGAAATAGGCTCTGCCGAGAACGAGCACCGTGAGATGCTGAGTCTCTGGGAAAGCACAGATGCCCAGTGCTGTTGTGCCTGTGGATAGGGTGCACGGGGACGGTGAAGACCAGCAAGAGCTTTCAGGGCTGGCCCCTTCCTTGTGGGAGAAAGAGCCGGACATTTGATTTTTCGGAAAGAGGCTCTGCCGAGAACAAGCACCGTGAGATGCTGAGTCTCTGGGAAAGCACAGATGCCCAGTGCTGTTGTGCCTGTGGATAGGCTGCACGGGGACTGTGAAGACCAGCAAGAGCTTTCAGGGCTGGCTCCTTCCTTGTGGGCGAAAGAGGCGGACGTTTGCTTTTTGGAAAAAGGCTCTGCCGAGAACGAGCGCCGTGAGATGTACTGACTATGGGAAAGCCGAGAGTCCAGTTCTGTTGTGCCTGTGGATAGGGTGCACGGGAACGGTGAAGACCAGCAAGAGCTTTCAGGGCTTACCCCTTCCTTATGGAAGAAGGAGCCGGACGTTTGCCTTTTCAGAAAAAGGCTCTGCCGAGAACGAGCGCCGTGAGATGTACCGACTGTGAGAAAGCAGAGAAGCCCAGTGCTGTTGTGCCTGTGGATAGGCTGCACGGGGACTGTGAAGACCAGCAAGAGCTTTCAGGGCTGGCCCCTTCCTTGTGGGAGAAAGAGCCGCACGTTTGCTTTTTCGGAAAGAGGCTCTGCCGAGAACGAGCACCGTGAGATGCTGAGTCTCTGGGAAAGCACAGATGCCCAGTGCTGTTGTGCCTGTGGATAGGGTGCACGGGGACGGTGAAGACCAGCAAGAGCTTTCAGGGCTGGCCCCTTCCTTGTGGGAGAAGGAGCCGGACGTTTGCCTTTTCAGAAAAAGGCTCTGCCGAGAACGAGCGCCGTGAGATGTACTGACTGTGAGAAAGCAGAGAAGCCCAGTGCTGTTGTGCCTGTGGATAGGCTGCACGGGGACTGTGAAGACCAGCAAGAGCTTTCAGGGCTGGCTCCTTCCTTGTGGGAGAAAGAGCCGCACGTTTGCTTTTTCGGAAAGAGGCTCTGCCGAGAACGAGCACCGTGAGATGCTGAGTCTCTGGGAAAGCACAGATGCCCAGTGCTGTTGTGCCTGTGGATAGGTTGCACGGGGAGTGTGTAGAGCAGCAAGAGCTTTCAGGGCTGGCCCCTTCCTTGTGGGAGAAGGAGCCGGACTTTTCCCTTTTTGGAAAGAGTCTCTGCCGAGAACCAGCGCCGTGAGATGCTGAGTCTCTGGGAAAGCACAGATGCCCAGTGCTGTTGTGCCTGTGGATAGGCTGCACGGGGACGGTGAAGACCAGCAAGAGGTTTCAGGGCTGGCTCCTTCCTTGTGGGCGAAAGAGGCGGACGTTTGCTTTTTGGAAAAAGGCTCTGCCGAGAACGAGCGCCGTGAGATGTACCGACTATGGGAAAGCCGAGAGTCCAGTTCTGTTGTGCCTGTGGATAGGGTGCACGGGAACGTTGAAGACCAGCAAGAGCTTTCAGGGCTTACCCCTTCCTTATGGAAGAAGGAGCCGGACGTTTGCCTTTTCAGAAAAAGGCTCTGCCGAGAACGAGCGCCGTGAGATGTACCGACTGTGAGAAAGCAGAGAAGCCCAGTGCTGTTGTGCCTGTGGATAGGCTGCACGGGGACTGTGAAGACCAGCAAGAGCTTTCAGGGCTGGCCCCTTCCTTGTGGGAGAAAGAGCCGCACGTTTGCTTTTTCGGAAAGAGGCTCTGCCGAGAACAAGCACCGTGAGATGCTGAGTCTCAGGGAAAGCAAAGATGCCCAGTGCTGTTGTGCCTGTGGATAGGGTGCACGGGGACGGTGAAGACCAGCAAGAGCTTTCAGGGCTGGCCCCTTCCTTGTGGGAGAAAGAGCCGGACATTTCCCTTTTTGGAAAGAATCTCTGCCGAGAACCAGCGCCGTGAGATGTACCGACTATGGGAAAGCAGAGAACTCCAGTTCTGTTGTGCCTGTGGATAGGGTGCACGGGAACGGTGAAGACCAGCAAGAGCTTTCAGGGGTCGCCCCTTCCTTATGGAAGAAGGAGCCGGACGTTTGCCTTTTCAGAAAAAGGCTCTGCCGAGAACGAGCGCCGTGAGATGTACCGACTGTGAGAAAGCAGAGAAGCCCAGTGCTGTTGTGCCTGTGGATAGGCTGCACGGGGACTGTGAAGACCAGCAAGAGCTTTCAGGGCTGGCCCCTTCCTTGTGGGAGAAAGAGCCGCACGTTTGATTTTTCGGAAAGAGGCTCTGCCGAGAACAAGCACCGTGAGATGCTGAGTCTCTGGGAAAGCACAGATGCCCAGTGCTGTTGTGACTGTGGATACGCTGCACGGGGACGGTGAAGACCAGCAAGAGCTTTCAGGGCTGGCCCCTTCCTTGTGGGAGAAAGAGGCGGACGTTTGCTTTTTGGAAAAAATCTCTGCCGAGAACGAGCGCCGTGAGATGTACCGACTATGGGAAAGCAGAGAAGTCCAGTTCTGTTGTGCCTGTGGATAGGCTGCACGGGGACTGTGAAGACCAGCAAGAGCTTTCAGGGCTTACCCCTTCCTTGTGGGAGAAATAGCCGCACGTTTGCTTTTTCGGAAAGAGGCTCTGCCGAGAACGAGCGCCGTGAGATGTACCGACTGTGAGAAAGAAGAGAAGCCCAGTGCTGTTGTGCCTGTGGATAGGCTGCACGGGGACTGTGAAGACCAGCAAGAGCTTTCAGGGCTGGCCCCTTCCTTGTGGGAGAAAGAGCCGCACGTTTGCTTTTTCGGAAAGAGCCTCTGCCGAGAACAAGCACCGTGAGATGCTGAGTCTCTGGGAAAGCAAAGATGCCCAGTGCTGTTGTGCCTGTGGATAGGCTGCACGGGGATGGTGTAGAGCAGCAAGAGCTTTCAGGGCTGGCCCCTTCCTTGTGGGAGAAGTAGCCGGACGTTTGCCTTTTCAGAAAAAGGCTCTGCCGAGAACGAGCGCCGTGAGATGTAACGACTGTGAGAAAGCAGAGAAGCCCAGTGCTGTTGTGCCTGTGGATAGGGTGCACGGGAACGGTGAAGACCAGCAAGAGCTTTCAGGGCTTACCCCTTCCTTGTGGGAGAAATAGCCGCACGTTTGCTTTTTCGGAAAGAGGCTCTGCCGAGAACGAGCGCCGTGAGATGTACCGACTGTGAGAAAGCAGAGAAGCCCAGTGCTGTTGTGCCTGTGGATAGGCTGCACGGGGACTGTGAAGACCAGCAAGAGCTTTCAGGGCTGGCCCCTTCCTTGTGGGAGGAAGAGCCGCACGTATTGCTTTTTCGGAAAGAGCCTCTGCCGAGAACAAGCACCGTGAGATGCTGAGTCTCTGGGAAAGCAAAGATGCCCAGTGCTGTTGTGCCTGTGGATAGGCTGCACGGGGATGGTGTAGAGCAGCAAGAGCTTTCAGGGCTGGCCCCTTCCTTGTGGGAGAAGTAGCCGGACGTTTGCCTTTTCAGAAAAAGGCTCTGCCGAGAACGAGCGCCGTGAGATGTAACGACTGTGAGAAAGCAGAGAAGCCCAGTGCTGTTGTGCCTGTGGATAGGGTGCACGGGAACGGTGAAGACCAGCAAGAGCTTTCAGGGCTTACCCCTTCCTTATGGAAGAAGGAGCTGGACGTTTGCCTTTTCAGAAAAAGGCTCTGCCGAGAACGAGCGCCGTGAGATGTACTGACTGTGAGAAAGCAGAGAAGCCCAGTGCTGTTGTGCCTGTGGATAGGCTGCACGGGCACTGTGAAGAGCAGCAAGAGCTTTCAGGGCTGGCCCCTTCCTTGTGGGAGGAAGAGCCGCACGTATTGCTTTTTCGGAAATAGGCTCTGCCGAGAACGAGCACCGTGAGATGCTGAGTCTCTGGGAAAGCACAGATGCCCAGTGCTGTTGTGCCTGTGGATAGGGTGCACGGGGACGGTGAAGACCAGCAAGAGCTTTCAGGGCTGGCCCCTTCCTTGTGGGAGAAAGAGCCGGACATTTGATTTTTCGGAAAGAGGCTCTGCCGAGAACAAGCACCGTGAGATGCTGAGTCTCTGGGAAAGCACAGATGCCCAGTGCTGTTGTGCCTGTGGATAGGCTGCACGGGGACTGTGAAGACCAGCAAGAGCTTTCAGGGCTGGCTCCTTCCTTGTGGGCGAAAGAGCCGGACGTTTGCTTTTTGGAAAAAGGCTCTGCCGAGAACGAGCGCCGTGAGATGTACCGACTATGGGAAAGCAGAGAGTCCAGTTCTGTTGTGCCTGTGGATAGGGTGCACGGGAACGGTGAAGACCAGCAAGAGCTTTCAGGGCTTACCCCTTCCTTATGGAAGAAGGAGCCGGACGTTTGCCTTTTCAGAAAAAGGCTCTGCCGAGAACGAGCGCCGTGAGATGTACCGACTGTGAGAAAGCAGAGAAGCCCAGTGCTGTTGTGCCTGTGGATAGGCTGCACGGGGACTGTGAAGACCAGCAAGAGCTTTCAGGGCTGGCCCCTTCCTTGTGGGAGAAAGAGCCGCACGTTTGCTTTTTCGGAAAGAGGCTCTGCCGAGAACGAGCACCGTGAGATGCTGAGTCTCTGGGAAAGCACAGATGCCCAGTGCTGTTGTGCCTGTGGATAGGGTGCACGGGGACGGTGAAGACCAGCAAGAGCTTTCAGGGCTGGCCCCTTCCTTGTGGGAGAAGGAGCCGGACGTTTGCCTTTTCAGAAAAAGACTCTGCCGAGAACGAGCGCCGTGAGATGTACCGACTGTGAGAAAGCAGAGAAGCCCAGTGCTGTTGTGCCTGTGGATAGGCTGCACGGGGACTGTGAAGACCAGCAAGAGCTTTCAGGGCTGGCCCCTTCCTTGTGGGAGAAAGTGCCGTACGTTTGCTTTTTGGAAAAAGGCTCTGCCGAGAACGAGCGCCGTGAGATGTACCGACTATGGGAAAGCAGAGAAGTCCAGTTCTGTTGTGCCTGTGGATAGGCTGCACGGGGACTGTGAAGACCAGCAAGAGCTTTCAGGGCTGGCCCCTTCCTTGTGGGAGAAAGAGCCGCACGTTTGCTTTTTCAGAAAGAGGCTCTGCCGAGAACGAGCACCGTGAGATGCTGAGTCTCTGGGAAAGCACAGATGCCCAGTGCTGTTGTGCCTGTGGATAGGTTGCACGGGGACTGTGAAGACCAGCAAGAGCTTTCAGGGCTGGCCCCTTCCTTGTGGGAGAAGGAGCCGGACTTTTCCCTTTTTGGAAAGAGTCTCTGCCGAGAACCAGCGCCGTGAGATGCTGAGTCTCTGGGAAAGCACAGATGCCCAGTGCTGTTGTGCCTGTGGATAGGGTGCACGGGGACGGTGAAGACCAGCAAGAGGTTTCAGGGCTGGCTCCTTCCTTGTGGGCGAAAGAGGCGGACGTTTGCTTTTTGGAAAAAGGCTCTGCCGAGAACGAGCGCCGTGAGATGTACCGACTATGGGAAAGCCGAGAGTCCAGTTCTGTTGTGCCTGTGGATAGGGTGCACGGGAACGGTGAAGACCAGCAAGAGCTTTCAGGGCTTACCCCTTCCTTATGGAAGAAGGAGCCGGACGTTTGCCTTTTCAGAAAAAGGCTCTGCCGAGAACGAGCGCCGTGAGATGTACCGACTGTGAGAAAGCAGAGAAGCCCAGTGCTGTTGTGCCTGTGGATAGGCTGCACGGGGACTGTGAAGACCAGCAAGAGCTTTCAGGGCTGGCCCCTTCCTTGTGGGAGAAAGAGCCGCACGTTTGCTTTTTCGGAAAGAGGCTCTGCCGAGAACAAGCACGGTGAGATGCTGAGTCTCAGGGAAAGCAAAGATGCCCAGTGCTGTTGTGCCTGTGGATAGGGTGCACGGGAATGGTGAAGACCAGCAAGAGCTTTCAGGGCTGGCCCCTTCCTTGTGGGAGAAAGAGCCGGACATTTCCCTTTTTGGAAAGAATCTCTGCCGAGAACCAGCGCCGTGAGATGTACCGACTATGGGAAATCAGAGAACTTCAATTCTGTTGTGCCTGTGGATAGGCTGCACGGGGACTGTGAAGACCAGCAAGAGCTTTTAGGGCTGGCCCCTTCCTTGTGGGAGAAAGTGCCGTACGTTTGCTTTTTGGAAAAAGGCTCTGCCGAGAACGAGCGCCGTGAGATGTACCGACTATGGGAAAGCAGAGAAGTCCAGTTCTGTTGTGCCTGTGGATAGGCTGCACGGGGACTGTGAAGACCAGCAAGAGCTTTCAGGGCTGGCCCCTTCCTTGTGGGAGAAAGAGCCGCACGTTTGCTTTTTCGGAAAGAGGCTCTGCCGAGAACGAGCACCGTGAGATGCTGAGTCTCTGGGAAAGCACAGATGCCCAGTGCTGTTGTGCCTGTGGATAGGTTGCACGGGGAGTGTGTAGAGCAGCAAGAGCTTTCAGGGCTGGCCCCTTCCTTGTGGGAGAAGGAGCCGGACTTTTCCCTTTTTGGAAAGAGTCTCTGCCGAGAACCAGCGCCGTGAGATGCTGAGTCTCTGGGAAAGCACAGATGCCCAGTGCTGTTGTGCCTGTGGATAGGCTGCACGGGGACGGTGAAGACCAGCAAGAGGTTTCAGGGCTGGCTCCTTCCTTGTGGGCGAAAGAGGCGGACGTTTGCTTTTTGGAAAAAGGCTCTGCCGAGAACGAGCGCCGTGAGATGTACCGACTATGGGAAAGCCGAGAGTCCAGTTCTGTTGTGCCTCTGGATAGGGTGCACGGGAACGGTGAAGACCAGCAAGAGCTTTCAGGGCTTACCCCTTCCTTATGGAAGAAGGAGCCGGACGTTTGCCTTTTCAGAAAAAGGCTCTGCCGAGAACGAGCGCCGTGAGATGTACCGACTGTGAGAAAGCAGAGAAGCCCAGTGCTGTTGTGCCTGTGGATAGGCTGCACGGGGACTGTGAAGACCAGCAAGAGCTTTCAGGGCTGGCCCCTTCCTTGTGGGAGAAAGAGCCGCACGTTTGCTTTTTCGGAAAGAGGCTCTGCCGAGAACAAGCACCGTGAGATGCTGAGTCTCAGGGAAAGCAAAGATGCCCAGTGCTGTTGTGCCTGTGGATAGGGTGCACGGGGACGGTGAAGACCAGCAAGAGCTTTCAGGGCTGGCCCCTTCCTTGTGGGAGAAAGAGCCGGACATTTCCCTTTTTGGAAAGAATCTCTGCCGAGAACCAGCGCCGTGAGATGTACCGACTATGGGAAAGCAGAGAACTCCAGTTCTGTTGTGCCTGTGGATAGGGTGCACGGGAACGGTGAAGACCAGCAAGAGCTTTCAGGGGTCGCCCCTTCCTTATGGAAGAAGGAGCCGGACGTTTGCCTTTTCAGAAAAAGGCTCTGCCGAGAACGAGCGCCGTGAGATGTACCGACTGTGAGAAAGCAGAGAAGCCCAGTGCTGTTGTGCCTGTGGATAGGCTGCACGGGGACTGTGAAGACCAGCAAGAGCTTTCAGGGCTGGCCCCTTCCTTGTGGGAGAAAGAGCCGCACGTTTCCTTTTTCGGAAAGAGGCTCTGCCGAGAACAAGCACCGTGAGATGCTGAGTCTCTGGGAAAGCAAAGATGCCCAGTGCTGTTGTGCCTGTGGATAGGCTGCACGGGGATGGTGTAGAGCAGCAAGAGCTTTCAGGGCTGGCCCCTTCCTTGTGGGAGAAAGAGCCGGACGTTTGATTTTTCGGAAAGAGGCTCTGCCGAGAACAAGCACCGTGAGATGCTGAGTCTCTGGGAAAGCACAGATGCCCAGTGCTGTTGTGCCTGTGGATAGGGTGCACGGGAACGGTGAAGACCAGCAAGAGGTTTCAGGGCTGGCTCCTTCCTTGTGGGAGAAAGAGGCGGACGTTTGCTTTTTGGAAAAAGGCTCTGCCGAGAACGAGCGTCGTGATATGTACCGACTATGGGAAAGCAGAGAAGTCCATTTCTGTTGTGCCTGTGGATAGGGTGCACGGGAATGGTGAAGACCAGCAAGAGGTTTCAGGTCTGGCTCCTTCCTTGTGGGAGAAAGAGGCGGACGTTTGCTTTTTGGAAAAAGGCTCTGCCGAGAACGAGCGTCGTGATATGTACCGACTATGGGAAAGCAGAGAAGTCCATTTCTGTTGTGCCTGTGGATAGGGTGCACGGGAATGGTGAAGACCAGCAAGAGCTTTCAGGGCTGGCCCCTTCCTTGTGGGAGAAATAGCCGGACGTTTGATTTTTCGGAAAGAGTCGCTGCCGAGAAAAAGCACCGTGAGATGCTGAGTCTCTGGGAAAGCACAGATGCCCAGTGCTGTTGTGACTGTGGATACGCTGCACGGGGACGGTGAAGACCAGCAAGAGCTTTCAGGGCTGGCCCCTTCCTTGTGGGAGAAAGAGGCGGACGTTTGCTTTTTGGAAAAAATCTCTGCCGAGAACGAGCGCCGTGAGATGTACCGACTATGGGAAAGCAGAGAACTCCAGTTCTGTTGTGCCTGTGGATAGGGTGCACGGGAATGGTGAAGACCAGCAAGAGCTTTCAGGGCTTACCCCTTCCTTGTGGGAGAAAGAGCCGCACGTTTGCTTTTTCGGAAAGAGCCTCTGCCGAGAACAAGCACCGTGAGATGCTGAGTCTCTGGGAAAGCAAAGATGCCCAGTGCTGTTGTGCCTGTGGATAGGCTGCACGGGGATGGTGTAGAGCAGCAAGAGCTTTCAGGGCTGGCCCCTTCCTTGTGGGAGAAGTAGCCGGACGTTTGCCTTTTCAGAAAAAGGCTCTGCCGAGAACGAGCGCCGTGAGATGTACCGACTGTGAGAAAGCAGAGAAGCCCAGTTCTGTTGTGCCTGTGGATAGGGTGCACGGGAACGGTGAAGACCAGCAAGAGCTTTCAGGGCTTACCCCTTCCTTATGGAAGAAGGAGCCGGACGTTTGCCTTTTCAGAAAAAGGCTCTGCCGAGAACGAGCGCCGTGAGATGTAACGACTGTGAGAAAGCAGAGAAGCCCAGTGCTGTTGTGCCTGTGGATAGGCTGCACGGGGACTGTGAAGAGCAGCAAGAGCTTTCAGGGCTGGCCCCTTCCTTGTGGGAGGAAGAGCCGCACGTATTGCTTTTTCGGAAATAGGCTCTGCCGAGAACGAGCACCGTGAGATGCTGAGTCTCTGGGAAAGCACAGATGCCCAGTGCTGTTGTGCCTGTGGATAGGGTGCACGGGAACGGTGAAGACCAGCAAGAGCTTTCAGGGCTGGCCCCTTCCTTGTGGGAGAAAGAGCCAGACATTTGATTTTTCGGAAAGAGGCTCTGCCGAGAACAAGCACCGTGAGATGCTGAGTCTCTGGGAAAGCACAGATGCCCAGTGCTGTTGTGCCTGTGGATAGGCTGCACGGGGACTGTGAAGACCAGCAAGAGCTTTCAGGGCTGGCCCCTTCCTTGTGGGAGAAAGTGCCGGACGTTTGCTTTTTGGAAAAAGGCTCTGCCGAGAACGACCGCCGTGAGATGTACCGACTATGGGAAAGCAGAGAAGTCCAGTTCTGTTGTGCCTGTGGATAGGGTGCACGGGAATGGTGAAGACCAGCAAGAGGTTTCAGGGCTGGCCCCTTCATTGTGGGAGAATGAGCCGGACGTTTCCCTTTTTGGAAAGAGTCTCTGCCGAGAACGAGCGCCGTGAGATGTACCGACTATGGGAAAGCCGAGAAGTCCAGTTCTGTTGTGCCTGTTAATAGGGTGCATGGGAACGGTGAAGACCAGCAAGAGCTTTCAGGGGTCGCCCCTTCCTTATGGAAGAAGGAGCCGGACGTTTGCCTTTTCAGAAAAAGGCTCTGCCGAGAACGAGCGCCGTGAGATGTACCGACTGTGAGAAAGCAGAGAAGCCCAGTGCTGTTGTGCCTGTGGATAGGCTGCACGGGGACTGTGAAGACCAGCAAGAGCTTTCAGGGCTGGCCCCTTCCTTGTGGGAGAAAGTGCCGGACGTTTGCTTTTTGGAAAAAGGCTCTGCCGAGAACGAGCGCCGTGAGATGTACCGACTATAGGAAAGCAGAGAAGTCCAGTTCTGTTGTGCCTGTGGATAGGGTGCACGGGAACGGTGAAGACCAGCAAGAGGTTTCAGGGCTGGCTCCTTCCTTGTGGGAGAAAGAGGCGGACGTTTGCTTTTTGGAAAAAGGCTCTGCCGAGAACGAGCGCCGTGAGATGTACCGACTATGGGAAAGCAGAGAAGTCCAGTTCTGTTGTGCCTGTGGATAGGCTGCACGGGGACTGTGAAGACCAGCAAGAGCTTTCAGGGCTGGCCCCTTCCTTGTGGGAGAAAGAGCCGCACGTTTGCTTTTTCGGAAAGAGGCTCTGCCGAGAACAAGCACCGTGAGATGCTGAGTCTCAGGGAAAGCAAAGATGCCCAGTGCTGTTGTGCCTGTGGATAGGGTGCACGGGGACGGTGAGGACCAGCAAGAGCTTTCAGGGCTGGCCCCTTCCTTGTGGGAGAAAGAGGCGGACGTTTCCCTTTTTGGAAAGAATCTCTGCCGAGAACCAGCGCCGTGAGATGTACCGACTATGGGAAAGCAGAGAACTCCAGTTCTGTTGTGCCTGTGGATAGGGTGCACGGGAACGGTGAAGACCAGCAAGAGCTTTCAGGGGTCGCCCCTTCCTTATGGAAGAAGGAGCCGGACGTTTGCCTTTTCAGAAAAAGGCTCTGCCGAGAACGAGCGCCGTGAGATGTACCGACTGTGAGAAAGCAGAGAAGGCCAGTGCTGTTGTGCCTGTGGATAGGCTGCACGGGGACTGTGAAGATCAGCAAGAGGTTTCAGGGCTGGCTCCTTCCTTGTGGGAGAAAGAGCCGCACGTTTGCTTTTTCGGAAAGAGGCTCTGCCGAGAACGAGCACCGTGAGATGCTGAGTCTCTGGGAAAGCACAGATGCCCAGTGCTGTTGTGCCTGTGGATAGGTTGCACGGGGAGTGTGTAGAGCAGCAAGAGCTTTCAGGGCTGGCCCCTTCCTTGTGGGAGAAGGAGCCGGACTTTTCCCTTTTTGGAAAGAGTCTCTGCCGAGAACCAGCGCCGTGAGATGCTGAGTCTCTGGGAAAGCACAGATGCCCAGTGCTGTTGTGCCTGTGGATAGGCTGCACGGGGACGGTGAAGACCAGCAAGAGGTTTCAGGGCTGGCTCCTTCCTTGTGGGCGAAAGAGGCGGACGTTTGCTTTTTGGAAAAAGGCTCTGCCGAGAACGAGCGCCGTGAGATGTACCGACTATGGGAAAGCCGAGAGTCCAGTTCTGTTGTGCCTGTGGATAGGGTGCACGGGAACGGTGAAGACCAGCAAGAGCTTTCAGGGCTTACCCCTTCCTTATGGAAGAAGGAGCCGGACGTTTGCCTTTTCAGAAAAAGGCTCTGCCGAGAACGAGCGCCGTGAGATGTACCGACTGTGAGAAAGCAGAGAAGCCCAGTGCTGTTGTGCCTGTGGATAGGCTGCACGGGGACTGTGAAGACCAGCAAGAGCTTTCAGGGCTGGCCCCTTCCTTGTGGGAGAAAGAGCCGCACGTTTGCTTTTTCGGAAATAGGCTCTGCCGAGAACGAGCACCGTGAGATGCTGAGTCTCTGGGAAAGCACAGATGCCCAGTGCTGTTGTGCCTGTGGATAGGGTGCACGGGAACGGTGAAGACCAGCAAGAGCTTTCAGGGCTGGCCCCTTCCTTGTGGGAGAAAGAGCCGGACATTTGATTTTTCGGAAAGAGGCTCTGCCGAGAACAAGCACCGTGAGATGCTGAGTCTCTGGGAAAGCACAGATGCCCAGTGCTGTTGTGCCTGTGGATAGGCTGCACGGGGACTGTGAAGACCAGCAAGAGCTTTCAGGGCTGGCCCCTTCCTTGTGGGAGAAAGTGCCGGACGTTTGCTTTTTGGAAAAAGGCTCTGCCGAGAACGACCGCCGTGAGATGTACCGACTATGGGAAAGCAGAGAAGTCCAGTTCTGTTGTGCCTGTGGATAGGGTGCACGGGAATGGTGAAGACCAGCAAGAGGTTTCAGGGCTGGCCCCTTCATTGTGGGAGAATGAGCCGGACGTTTCCCTTTTTGGAAAGAGTCTCTGCCGAGAACGAGCGCCGTGAGATGTACCGACTATGGGAAAGCCGAGAAGTCCAGTTCTGTTGTGCCTGTTAATAGGGTGCATGGGAACGGTGAAGACCAGCAAGAGCTTTCAGGGGTCGCCCCTTCCTTATGGAAGAAGGAGCCGGACGTTTGCCTTTTCAGAAAAAGGCTCTGCCGAGAACGAGCGCCGTGAGATGTACCGACTGTGAGAAAGCAGAGAAGCCCAGTGCTGTTGTGCCTGTGGATAGGCTGCACGGGGACTGTGAAGACCAGCAAGAGCTTTCAGGGCTGGCCCCTTCCTTGTGGGAGAAAGTGCCGGACGTTTGCTTTTTGGAAAAAGGCTCTGCCGAGAACGAGCGCCGTGAGATGTACCGACTATGGGAAAGCAGAGAAGTCCAGTTCTGTTGTGCCTGTGGATAGGGTGCACGGGAACGGTGAAGACCAGCAAGAGGTTTCAGGGCTGGCTCCTTCCTTGTGGGAGAAAGAGGCGGACGTTTGCTTTTTGGAAAAAGGCTCTGCCGAGAACGAGCGCCGTGAGATGTACCGACTATGGGAAAGCAGAGAAGTCCAGTTCTGTTGTGCCTGTGGATAGGCTGCACGGGGACTGTGAAGACCAGCAAGAGCTTTCAGGGCTGGCCCCTTCCTTGTGGGAGAAAGAGCCGCACGTTTGCTTTTTCGGAAAGAGGCTCTGCCGAGAACAAGCACCGTGAGATGCTGAGTCTCAGGGAAAGCAAAGATGCCCAGTGCTGTTGTGCCTGTGGATAGGGTGCACGGGGACGGTGAGGACCAGCAAGAGCTTTCAGGGCTGGCCCCTTCCTTGTGGGAGAAAGAGCCGGACGTTTCCCTTTTTGGAAAGAATCTCTGCCGAGAACCAGCGCCGTGAGATGTACCGACTATGGGAAAGCAGAGAACTCCAGTTCTGTTGTGCCTGTGGATAGGGTGCACGGGAACGGTGAAGACCAGCAAGAGCTTTCAGGGGTCGCCCCTTCCTTATGGAAGAAGGAGCCGGACGTTTGCCTTTTCAGAAAAAGGCTCTGCCGAGAACGAGCGCCGTGAGATGTACCGACTGTGAGAAAGCAGAGAAGGCCAGTGCTGTTGTGCCTGTGGATAGGCTGCACGGGGACTGTGAAGATCAGCAAGAGGTTTCAGGGCTGGCTCCTTCCTTGTGGGAGAAAGAGCCGCACGTTTGCTTTTTCGGAAAGAGGCTCTGCCGAGAACGAGCACCGTGAGATGCTGAGTCTCTGGGAAAGCACAGATGCCCAGTGCTGTTGTGCCTGTGGATAGGTTGCACGGGGAGTGTGTAGAGCAGCAAGAGCTTTCAGGGCTGGCCCCTTCCTTGTGGGAGAAGGAGCCGGACTTTTCCCTTTTTGGAAAGAGTCTCTGCCGAGAACCAGCGCCGTGAGATGCTGAGTCTCTGGGAAAGCACAGATGCCCAGTGCTGTTGTGCCTGTGGATAGGCTGCACGGGGACGGTGAAGACCAGCAAGAGGTTTCAGGGCTGGCTCCTTCCTTGTGGGCGAAAGAGGCGGACGTTTGCTTTTTGGAAAAAGGCTCTGCCGAGAACGAGCGCCGTGAGATGTACCGACTATGGGAAAGCCGAGAGTCCAGTTCTGTTGTGCCTGTGGATAGGGTGCACGGGAACGGTGAAGACCAGCAAGAGCTTTCAGGGCTTACCCCTTCCTTATGGAAGAAGGAGCCGGACGTTTGCCTTTTCAGAAAAAGGCTCTGCCGAGAACGAGCGCCGTGAGATGTACTGACTGTGAGAAAGCAGAGAAGCCCAGTGCTGTTGTGCCTGTGGATAGGCTGCACGGGGACTGTGAAGACCAGCAAGAGCTTTCAGGGCTGGCCCCTTCCTTGTGGGAGAAAGAGCCGCACGTTTGCTTTTTCGGAAATAGGCTCTGCCGAGAACGAGCACCGTGAGATGCTGAGTCTCTGGGAAAGCACAGATGCCCAGTGCTGTTGTGCCTGTGGATAGGGTGCACGGGAACGGTGAAGACCAGCAAGAGCTTTCAGGGCTGGCCCCTTCCTTGTGGGAGAAAGAGCCGGACATTTGATTTTTCGGAAAGAGGCTCTGCCGAGAACAAGCACCGTGAGATGCTGAGTCTCTGGGAAAGCACAGATGCCCAGTGCTGTTGTGCCTGTGGATAGGCTGCACGGGGACTGTGAAGACCAGCAAGAGCTTTCAGGGCTGGCCCCTTCCTTGTGGGAGAAAGTGCCGGACGTTTGCTTTTTGGAAAAAGGCTCTGCCGAGAACGACCGCCGTGAGATGTACCGACTATGGGAAAGCAGAGAAGTCCAGTTCTGTTGTGCCTGTGGATAGGGTGCACGGGAATGGTGAAGACCAGCAAGAGGTTTCAGGGCTGGCCCCTTCATTGTGGGAGAATGAGCCGGACGTTTCCCTTTTTGGAAAGAGTCTCTGCCGAGAACGAGCGCCGTGAGATGTACCGACTATGGGAAAGCCGAGAAGTCCAGTTCTGTTGTGCCTGTTAATAGGGTGCATGGGAACGGTGAAGACCAGCAAGAGCTTTCAGGGGTCGCCCCTTCCTTATGGAAGAAGGAGCCGGACGTTTGCCTCTTCAGAAAAAGGCTATGCCGAGAACGAGCGCCGTGAGATGTACCGACTGTGAGAAAGCAGAGAAGGCCAGTGCTGTTGTGCCTGTGGATAGGCTGCACGGGGACTGTGAAGACCAGCAAGAGCTTTCAGGGCTGGCCCCTTCCTTGTGGGAGAAGTAGCCGGACGTTTGCCTTTTCAGAAAAAGGCTCTGCCGAGAATGAGCGCCGTGAGATGTACCGACTGTGAGAAAGCAGAGAAGCCCAGTGCTGTTGTGCCTGTGGATAGGCTGCACGGGGACTGTGAAGACCAGCAAGAGCTTTCAGGGCTGGCCCCTTCCTTGTGGGAGAAAGTGCCGTACGTTTGCTTTTTGGAAAAAGGCTCTGCCGAGAACGAGCGCCGTGAGATGTACCGACTATGGGAAAGCAGAGAAGTCCAGTTCTGTTGTGCCTGTGGATAGGCTGCACGGGGACTGTGAAGACCAGCAAGAGCTTTCAGGGCTGGCCCCTTCCTTGTGGGAGAAAGAGCCGCACGTTTGCTTTTTCAGAAAGAGGCTCTGCCGAGAACGAGCACCGTGAGATGCTGAGTCTCTGGGAAAGCACAGATGCCCAGTGCTGTTGTGCCTGTGGATAGGTTGCACGGGGACTGTGAAGACCAGCAAGAGCTTTCAGGGCTGGCCCCTTCCTTGTGGGAGAAGGAGCCGGACTTTTCCCTTTTTGTAAAGAGTCTCTGCCGAGAACCAGCGCCGTGAGATGCTGAGTCTCTGGGAAAGCACAGATGCCCAGTGCTGTTGTGCCTGTGGATAGGCTGCACGGGGACGGTGAAGACCAGCAAGAGGTTTCAGGGCTGGCTCCTTCCTTGTGGGCGAAAGAGGCGGACGTTTGCTTTTTGGAAAAAGGCTCTGCCGAGAACGAGCGCCGTGAGATGTACCGACTATGGGAAAGCCGAGAGTCCAGTTCTGTTGTGCCTGTGGATAGGGTGCACGGGAACGGTGAAGACCAGCAAGAGCTTTCAGGGCTTACCCCTTCCTTATGGAAGAAGGAGCCGGACGTTTGCCTTTTCAGAAAAAGGCTCTGCCGAGAACGAGCGCCGTGAGATGTACCGACTGTGAGAAAGAAGAGAAGCCCAGTGCTGTTGTGCCTGTGGATAGGCTGCACGGGGACTGTGAAGACCAGCAAGAGCTTTCAGGGCTGGCCCCTTCCTTGTGGGAGAAAGAGCCGCACGTTTGCTTTTTCGGAAAGAGGCTCTGCCAAGAACAAGCACCGTGAGATGCTGAGTCTCAGGGAAAGCAAAGATGCCCAGTGCTGTTGTGCCTGTGGATAGGGTGCACGGGGACGGTGAAGACCAGCAAGAGCTTTCAAGGCTGGCCCCTTCCTTGTGGGAGAAAGAGCCGGACATTTCCCTTTTTGGAAAGAATCTCTGCCGAGAACCAGCGCCGTGAGATGTACCGACTATGGGAAAGCAGAGAACTTCAGTTCTGTTGTGCCTGTGGATAGGCTGCACGGGGACTGTGAAGACCAGCAAGAGCTTTCAGGGCTGGCCCCTTCCTTGTGGGAGAAAGAGCCGCACGTTTGCTTTTTCGGAAAGAGGCTCTGCCGAGAACGAGCACCGTGAGATGCTGAGTCTCTGGGAAAGCACAGATGCCCAGTGCTGTTGTGCCTGTGGATAGGTTGCACGGGGACTGTGAAGACCAGCAAGAGCTTTCAGGGCTGGCCCCTTCCTTGTGGGAGAAGGAGCCGGACTTTTCCCTTTTTGGAAAGAGTCTCTGCCGAGAACCAGCGCCGTGAGATGCTGAGTCTCTGGGAAAGCACAGATGCCCAGTGCTGTTGTGCCTGTGGATAGGCTGCACGGGGACGGTGAAGACCAGCAAGAGGTTTCAGGGCTGGCTCCTTCCTTGTGGGCGAAAGAGGCGGACGTTTGCTTTTTGGAAAAAGGCTCTGCCGAGAACGAGCGCCGTGAGATGTACCGACTATGGGAAAGCCGAGAGTCCAGTTCTGTTGTGCCTCTGGATAGGGTGCACGGGAACGGTGAAGACCAGCAAGAGCTTTCAGGGCTTACCCCTTCCTTATGGAAGAAGGAGCCGGACGTTTGCCTTTTCAGAAAAAGGCTCTGCCGAGAACGAGCGCCGTGAGATGTACCGACTGTGAGAAAGAAGAGAAGCCCAGTGCTGTTGTGCCTGTGGATAGGCTGCACGGGGACTGTGAAGACCAGCAAGAGCTTTCAGGGCTGGCCCCTTCCTTGTGGGAGAAAGAGCCGCACGTTTGCTTTTTCGGAAAGAGGCTCTGCCGAGAACAAGCACCGTGAGATGCTGAGTCTCAGGGAAAGCAAAGATGCCCAGTGCTGTTGTGCCTGTGGATAGGGTGCACGGGGACGGTGAAGACCAGCAAGAGCTTTCAGGGCTGGCCCCTTCCTTGTGGGAGAAAGAGCCGGACATTTCCCTTTTTGGAAAGAATCTCTGCCGAGAACCAGCGCCGTGAGATGTACCGACTATGGGAAAGCAGAGAACTTCAGTTCTGTTGTGCCTGTGGATAGGCTGCACGGGGACTGTGAAGACCAGCAAGAGCTTTCAGGGCTGGCCCCTTCCTTGTGGGAGAAAGTGCCGTACGTTTGCTTTTTGGAAAAAGGCTCTGCCGAGAACGAGCGCCGTGAGATGTACCGACTATGGGAAAGCAGAGAAGTCCAGTTCTGTTGTGCCTGTGGATAGGCTGCACGGGGACTGTGAAGACCAGCAAGAGCTTTCAGGGCTGGCCCCTTCCTTGTGGGAGAAAGAGCCGCACGTTTGCTTTTTCGGAAAGAGGCTCTGCCGAGAACGAGCACCGTGAGATGCTGAGTCTCTGGGAAAGCACAGATGCCCAGTGCTGTTGTGCCTGTGGATAGGTTGCACGGGGAGTGTGTAGAGCAGCAAGAGCTTTCAGGGCTGGCCCCTTCCTTGTGGGAGAAGGAGCCGGACTTTTCCCTTTTTGGAAAGAGTCTCTGCCGAGAACCAGCGCCGTGAGATGCTGAGTCTCTGGGAAAGCACAGATGCCCAGTGCTGTTGTGCCTGTGGATAGGCTGCACGGGGACGGTGAAGACCAGCAAGAGGTTTCAGGGCTGGCTCCTTCCTTGTGGGCGAAAGAGGCGGACGTTTGCTTTTTGGAAAAAGGCTCTGCCGAGAACGAGCGCCGTGAGATGTACCGACTATGGGAAAGCCGAGAGTCCAGTTCTGTTGTGCCTGTGGATAGGGTGCACGGGAACGGTGAAGACCAGCAAGAGCTTTCAGGGCTTACCCCTTCCTTATGGAAGAAGGAGCCGGACGTTTGCCTTTTCAGAAAAAGGCTCTGCCGAGAACGAGCGCCGTGAGATGTACCGACTGTGAGAAAGCAGAGAAGCCCAGTGCTGTTGTGCCTGTGGATAGGCTGCACGGGGACTGTGAAGACCAGCAAGAGCTTTCAGGGCTGGCCCCTTCCTTGTGGGAGAAAGAGCCGCACGTTTGCTTTTTCGGAAAGAGGCTCTGCCGAGAACAAGCACCGTGAGATGCTGAGTCTCAGGGAAAGCAAAGATGCCCAGTGCTGTTGTGCCTGTGGATAGGGTGCACGGGGACGGTGAAGACCAGCAAGAGCTTTCAGGGCTGGCCCCTTCCTTGTGGGAGAAAGAGCCGGACATTTCCCTTTTTGGAAAGAATCTCTGCCGAGAACCAGCGCCGTGAGATGTACCGACTATGGGAAAGCAGAGAACTACAGTTCTGTTGTGCCTGTGGATAGGGTGCACGGGAATGGTGAAGACCAGCAAGAGCTTTCAGGGCTTACCCCTTCCTTGTGGGAGAAAGAGCCGCACGTTTGCTTTTTCGGAAAGAGCCTCTGCCGAGAACAAGCACCGTGAGATGCTGAGTCTCTGGGAAAGCAAAGATGCCCAGTGCTGTTGTGCCTGTGGATAGGCTGCACGGGGATGGTGTAGAGCAGCAAGAGCTTTCAGGGCTGGCCCCTTCCTTGTGGGAGAAGTAGCCGGACGTTTGCCTTTTCAGAAAAAGGCTCTGCCGAGAACGAGCGCCGTGAGATGTACCGACTGTGAGAAAGCAGAGAAGCCCAGTTCTGTTGTGCCTGTGGATAGGGTGCACGGGAACGGTGAAGAGCAGCAAGAGCTTTCAGGGCTGGCCCCTTCCTTGTGGGAGGAAGAGCCGCACGTATTGCTTTTTCGGAAATAGGCTCTGCCGAGAACGAGCACCGTGAGATGCTGAGTCTCTGGGAAAGCACAGATGCCCAGTGCTGTTGTGCCTGTGGATAGGGTGCACGGGAACGGTGAAGACCAGCAAGAGCTTTCAGGGCTGGCCCCTTCCTTGTGGGAGAAAGAGCCAGACATTTGATTTTTCGGAAAGAGGCTCTGCCGAGAACAAGCACCGTGAGATGCTGAGTCTCTGGGAAAGCACAGATGCCCAGTGCTGTTGTGCCTGTGGATAGGCTGCACGGGGACTGTGAAGACCAGCAAGAGCTTTCAGGGCTGGCCCCTTCCTTGTGGGAGAAAGTGCCGGACGTTTGCTTTTTGGAAAAAGGCTCTGCCGAGAACGACCGCCGTGAGATGTACCGACTATGGGAAAGCAGAGAAGTCCAGTTCTGTTGTGCCTGTGGATAGGGTGCACGGGAATGGTGAAGACCAGCAAGAGGTTTCAGGGCTGGCCCCTTCATTGTGGGAGAATGAGCCGGACGTTTCCCTTTTTGGAAAGAGTCTCTGCCGAGAACGAGCGCCGTGAGATGTACCGACTATGGGAAAGCCGAGAAGTCCAGTTCTGTTGTGCCTGTTAATAGGGTGCATGGGAACGGTGAAGACCAGCAAGAGCTTTCAGGGGTCGCCCCTTCCTTATGGAAGAAGGAGCCGGACGTTTGCCTTTTCAGAAAAAGGCTCTGCCGAGAACGAGCGCCGTGAGATGTACCGACTGTGAGAAAGCAGAGAAGCCCAGTGCTGTTGTGCCTGTGGATAGGCTGCACGGGGACTGTGAAGACCAGCAAGAGCTTTCAGGGCTGGCCCCTTCCTTGTGGGAGAAAGTGCCGGACGTTTGCTTTTTGGAAAAAGGCTCTGCCGAGAACGAGCGCCGTGAGATGTACCGACTATGGGAAAGCAGAGAAGTCCAGTTCTGTTGTGCCTGTGGATAGGGTGCACGGGAACGGTGAAGACCAGCAAGAGGTTTCAGGGCTGGCTCCTTCCTTGTGGGAGAAAGAGGCGGACGTTTGCTTTTTGGAAAAAGGCTCTGCCGAGAACGAGCGCCGTGAGATGTACCGACTATGGGAAAGCAGAGAAGTCCAGTTCTGTTGTGCCTGTGGATAGGCTGCACGGGGACTGTGAAGACCAGCAAGAGCTTTCAGGGCTGGCCCCTTCCTTGTGGGAGAAAGAGCCGCACGTTTGCTTTTTCGGAAAGAGGCTCTGCCGAGAACAAGCACCGTGAGATGCTGAGTCTCAGGGAAAGCAAAGATGCCCAGTGCTGTTGTGCCTGTGGATAGGGTGCACGGGGACGGTGAGGACCAGCAAGAGCTTTCAGGGCTGGCCCCTTCCTTGTGGGAGAAAGAGCCGGACGTTTCCCTTTTTGGAAAGAATCTCTGCCGAGAACCAGCGCCGTGAGATGTACCGACTATGGGAAAGCAGAGAACTCCAGTTCTGTTGTGCCTGTGGATAGGGTGCACGGGAACGGTGAAGACCAGCAAGAGCTTTCAGGGGTCGCCCCTTCCTTATGGAAGAAGGAGCCGGACGTTTGCCTTTTCAGAAAAAGGCTCTGCCGAGAACGAGCGCCGTGAGATGTACCGACTGTGAGAAAGCAGAGAAGGCCAGTGCTGTTGTGCCTGTGGATAGGCTGCACGGGGACTGTGAAGATCAGCAAGAGGTTTCAGGGCTGGCTCCTTCCTTGTGGGAGAAAGAGCCGCACGTTTGCTTTTTCGGAAAGAGGCTCTGCCGAGAACGAGCACCGTGAGATGCTGAGTCTCTGGGAAAGCACAGATGCCCAGTGCTGTTGTGCCTGTGGATAGGTTGCACGGGGAGTGTGTAGAGCAGCAAGAGCTTTCAGGGCTGGCCCCTTCCTTGTGGGAGAAGGAGCCGGACTTTTCCCTTTTTGGAAAGAGTCTCTGCCGAGAACCAGCGCCGTGAGATGCTGAGTCTCTGGGAAAGCACAGATGCCCAGTGCTGTTGTGCCTGTGGATAGGCTGCACGGGGACGGTGAAGACCAGCAAGAGGTTTCAGGGCTGGCTCCTTCCTTGTGGGCGAAAGAGGCGGACGTTTGCTTTTTGGAAAAAGGCTCTGCCGAGAACGAGCGCCGTGAGATGTACCGACTATGGGAAAGCCGAGAGTCCAGTTCTGTTGTGCCTGTGGATAGGGTGCACGGGAACGGTGAAGACCAGCAAGAGCTTTCAGGGCTTACCCCTTCCTTATGGAAGAAGGAGCCGGACGTTTGCCTTTTCAGAAAAAGGCTCTGCCGAGAACGAGCGCCGTGAGATGTACCGACTGTGAGAAAGCAGAGAAGCCCAGTGCTGTTGTGCCTGTGGATAGGCTGCACGGGGACTGTGAAGACCAGCAAGAGCTTTCAGGGCTGGCCCCTTCCTTGTGGGAGAAAGAGCCGCACGTTTGCTTTTTCGGAAATAGGCTCTGCCGAGAACGAGCACCGTGAGATGCTGAGTCTCTGGGAAAGCACAGATGCCCAGTGCTGTTGTGCCTGTGGATAGGGTGCACGGGAACGGTGAAGACCAGCAAGAGCTTTCAGGGCTGGCCCCTTCCTTGTGGGAGAAAGAGCCGGACATTTGATTTTTCGGAAAGAGGCTCTGCCGAGAACAAGCACCGTGAGATGCTGAGTCTCTGGGAAAGCACAGATGCCCAGTGCTGTTGTGCCTGTGGATAGGCTGCACGGGGACTGTGAAGACCAGCAAGAGCTTTCAGGGCTGGCCCCTTCCTTGTGGGAGAAAGTGCCGGACGTTTGCTTTTTGGAAAAAGGCTCTGCCGAGAACGACCGCCGTGAGATGTACCGACTATGGGAAAGCAGAGAAGTCCAGTTCTGTTGTGCCTGTGGATAGGGTGCACGGGAATGGTGAAGACCAGCAAGAGGTTTCAGGGCTGGCCCCTTCATTGTGGGAGAATGAGCCGGACGTTTCCCTTTTTGGAAAGAGTCTCTGCCGAGAACGAGCGCCGTGAGATGTACCGACTATGGGAAAGCCGAGAAGTCCAGTTCTGTTGTGCCTGTTAATAGGGTGCATGGGAACGGTGAAGACCAGCAAGAGCTTTCAGGGGTCGCCCCTTCCTTATGGAAGAAGGAGCCGGACGTTTGCCTTTTCAGAAAAAGGCTATGCCGAGAACGAGCGCCGTGAGATGTACCGACTGTGAGAAAGCAGAGAAGGCCAGTGCTGTTGTGCCTGTGGATAGGCTGCACGGGGACTGTGAAGACCAGCAAGAGCTTTCAGGGCTGGCCCCTTCCTTGTGGGAGAAAGTGCCGGACGTTTGCTTTTTGGAAAAAGGCTCTGCCGAGAACGAGCGCCGTGAGATGTACCGACTATGGGAAAGCAGAGAAGTCCAGTTCTGTTGTGCCTGTGGATAGGGTGCACGGGAACGGTGAAGACCAGCAAGAGGTTTCAGGGCTGGCTCCTTCCTTGTGGGAGAAAGAGCCGCACGTTTGCTTTTTCGGTAAGAGGCTCTGCCGAGAACAAGCACCGTGAGATGCTGAGTCTCAGGGAAAGCACAGATGCCCAGTGCTGTTGTGCCTGTGGATAGGGTGCACGGGGACGGTGAGGACCAGCAAGAGCTTTCAGGGCTGGCCCCTTCCTTGTGGGAGAAAGAGCCGGACATTTCCCTTTTTGGAAAGAATCTCTGCCGAGAACCAGCGCCGTGAGATGTACCGACTATGGGAAAGCAGAGAACTCCAGTTCTGTTGTGCCTGTGGATAGGGTGCACGGGGACGGTGAAGACCAGCAAGAGCTTTCAGGGGTCGCCCCTTCCTTATGGAAGAAGGAGCCGGACGTTTGCCTTTTCAGAAAAAGGCTCTGCCGAGAACGAGCGCCGTGAGATGTACCGACTGTGAGAAAGCAGAGAAGCCCAGTGCTGTTGTGCCTGTGGATAGGCTGCACGGGGACTGTGAAGATCAGCAAGAGCTTTCAGGGCTGGCTCCTTCCTTGTGGGAGAAAGAGCCGCACGTTTGCTTTTTCGGAAAGAGGCTCTGCCGAGAACGAGCACCGTGAGATGCTGAGTCTCTGGAAAAGCACAGATGCCCAGTGCTGTTGTGCCCGTGGATAGGTTGCACGGGGAGTGTGTAGAGCAGCAAGAGCTTTCAGGGCTGGCCCCTTCCTTGTGGGAGAAGGAGCCGGACTTTTCCCTTTTTGGAAAGAGTCTCTGCCGAGAACCAGCGCCGTGAGATGCTGAGTCTCTGGGAAAGCACAGATGCCCAGTGCTGTTGTGCCTGTGGATAGGCTGCACGGGGACGGTGAAGACCAGCAAGAGGTTTCAGGGCTGGCTCCTTCCTTGTGGGCGAAAGAGGCGGACGTTTGCTTTTTGGAAAAAGGCTCTGCCGAGAACGAGCGCCGTGAGATGTACCGACTATGGGAAAGCCGAGAGTGCAGTTCTGTTGTGCCTGTGGATAGGGTGCACGGGAACGGTGAAGACCAGCAAGAGCTTTCAGGGGTCGCCCCTTCCTTATGGAAGAAGGAGCCGGACGTTTGCCTTTTCAGAAAAAGGCTCTGCCGAGAACGAGCGCCATGAGATGTACCGACTGTGAGAAAGCAGAGAAGCCCAGTGCTGTTGTGCCTGTGGATAGGCTGCACGGGGACTGTGAAGACCAGCAAGAGCTTTCAGGGCTGGCCCCTTCCTTGTGGGAGAAAGAGCCGCACGTTTCCTTTTTCGGAAAGAGGCTCTGCCGAGAACAAGCACCGTGAGATGCTGAGTCTCTGGGAAAGCAAAGATGCCCAGTGCTGTTGTGCCTGTGGATAGGCTGCACGGGGACGGTGTAGAGCAGCAAGAGCTTTCAGGGCTGGCCCCTTCCTTGTGGGAGAAAGAGCCGGACGTTTGATTTTTCGGAAAGAGGCTCTGCCGAGAACAAGCACCGTGAGATGCTGAGTCTCTGGGAAAGCACAGATGCCCAGTGCTGTTGTGACTGTGGATACGCTGCACGGGGACGGTGAAGACCAGCAAGAGGTTTCAGGTCTGGCTCCTGCCTTGTGGGAGAAAGAGGCGGACGTTTGCTTTTTGGAAAAAGGCTCTGCCGAGAACGAGCGCCGTGAGATGTACCGACTATGGGAAAGCAGAGAAGTCCAGTTCTGTTGTGCCTGTGGATAGGGTGCACGGGAATGGTGAAGACCAGCAAGAGCTTTCAGGGCTGGCCCCTTCCTTGTGGGAGAAATAGCCGGACGTTTGATTTTTCGGAAAGAGGCTCTGCCGAGAACAAGCACCGTGAGATGCTGAGTCTCTGGGAAAGCACAGATGCCCAGTGCTGTTGTGCCTGTGGATAGGGTGCACGGGGACGGTGAAGACCAGCAAGAGCTTTCAGGGCTTACCCCTTCCTTATGGAAGAAGGAGCCGGAAGTTTGCCTTTTCAGAAAAAGGCTCTGCCGAGAACGAGCGCCGTGAGATGTACCGACTATGGGAAAGCAGAGAAGTCCAGTTCTGTTGTGCCTGTGGATAGGCTGCACGGGGACTGTGAAGACCAGCAAGAGCTTTCAGGGCTGGCCCCTTCCTTGTGGGAGAAAGAGCCGCACGTTTGCTTTTTCGGAAAGAGGCTCTGCCGAGAACGAGCACCGAGAGATGCTGAGTCTCTGGGAAAGCACAGATGCCCAGTGCTGTTGTGCCTGTGGATAGGGTGCACGGGAACGGTGAAGACCAGCAAGAGCTTTCAGGGTTGGCTCCTTCCTTGTGGGAGAAATAGCCGGACGTTTGCTTTTTGGATAAAGGCTCTGCCGAGAACGAGCACCGTGAGATGCTGAGTCTCTGGGAAAGCCGAGAAGTCCAGTTCTGTTGTGCCTGTTAATAGGGTGCATGGGAACGGTGAAGACCAGCAAGAGCTTTCAGGGGTCGCCCCTTCCTTATGGAAGAAGGAGCCGGACGTTTGCCTTTTCAGAAAAAGGCTCTGCCGAGAACGAGCGCCGTGAGATGTACCGACTGTGAGAAAGCAGAGAAGCCCAGTGCTGTTGTGCCTGTGGATAGGCTGCACGGGGACTGTGAAGACCAGCAAGAGCTTTCAGGGCTGGCCCCTTCCTTGTAGGAGAAAGTGCCGTACATTTGCTTTTTGGAAAAAGGCTCTGCCGAGAACGAGCGCCGTGAGATGTACCGACTATGGGAAAGCAGAGAAGTCCAGTTCTGTTGTGCCTGTGGATAGGCTGCACGGGGACTGTGAAGACCAGCAAGAGCTTTCAGGGCTGGCCCCTTCCTTGTGGGAGAAATAGCCGCACGTTTGCTTTTTCGGAAAGAGGCTCTGCCGAGAACGAGCACAGTGAGATGCTGAGTCTCTGGGAAAGCACAGATGCCCAGTGCTGTTGTGCCTGTGGATAGGTTGCACGGGGAGTGTGTAGAGCAGCAAGAGCTTTCAGGGCTGGCCCCTTCCTTGTGGGAGAAGGAGCCGGACTTTTCCCTTTTTGGAAAGAGTCTCTGCCGAGAACCAGCGCCGTGAGATGCTGAGTCTCTGGGAAAGCACAGATGCCCAGTGCTGTTGTGCCTGTGGATAGGCTGCACGGGGACGGTGAAGACCAGCAAGAGGTTTCAGGGCTGGCTCCTTCCTTGTGGGCGAAAGAGGCGGACGTTTGCTTTTTGGAAAAAGGCTCTGCTGAGAACGAGCGTCGTGATATGTACCGACTATGGGAAAGCAGAGAACTCCAGTTCTGTTGTGCCTGTGGATAGGGTGCACGGGAACGGTGAAGACCAGCAAGAGCTTTCAGGGGTCGCCCCTTCCTTATGGAAGAAGGAGCCGGACGTTTGCCTTTTCAGAAAAAGGCTCTGCCGAGAACGAGCGCCGTGAGATGTACCGACTGTGAGAAAGCAGAGAAGCCCAGTGCTGTTGTGCCTGTGGATAGGCTGCACGGGGACTGTGAAGACCAGCAAGAGCTTTCAGGGCTGGCCCCTTCCTTGTGGGAGAAAGAGCCGCACGTTTCCTTTTTCGGAAAGAGGCTCTGCCGAGAACAAGCACCGTGAGATGCTGAGTCTCTGGGAAAGCAAAGATGCCCAGTGCTGTTGTGCCTGTGGATAGGCTGCACGGGGACGGTGTAGAGCAGCAAGAGCTTTCAGGGCTGGCCCCTTCCTTGTGGGAGAAAGAGCCGCACGTTTCCTTTTTCGGAAAGAGGCTCTGCCGAGAACAAGCACCGTGAGATGCTGAGTCTCTGGGAAAGCACAGATGCCCAGTGCTGTTGTGCCTGTGGATAGGGTGCACGGGAATGGTGAAGACCAGGAAGAGCTTTCAGGGCTGGCCACTTCCTTGCGGGAGAAAGAGCCGCACGTTTGCTTTTTCGGAAAGAGGCTCTGCCGAGAACGAGCACCGTGAGATGCTGAGTCTCTGGGAAAGCACAGATGCCCAGTGCTGTTGTGCCTGTGGATAGGCTGCACGGGGACGTTGAAGACCAGCAAGAGGTTTCAGGGCTGGCCCCTTCCTTGTGGGAGAAAGAGCCGGACGTTTGCTTTTTGGAAAAAGGCTCTGCCGAGAACGAGCACCGTGAGATGCTGAGTCTCTGGGAAAGCACAGATGCCCAGTGCTGTTGTGCCTGTGGATAGGGTGCACGGGGACGGTGAAGACCAGCTAGAGTTTTCAGGGCTGGCCCCTTCCTTGTGGGAGAAAGAGCCGGACGTTTCACTTTTTGGAAAGAGTCTCTGCCGAGAACCAGCGCCGTGAGATGTACCGACTATGGGAAAGCAGAGAAGTCCAGTTCTGTTGTGCCTGTGGATAGGGTGCACGGGAACGGTGAAGGCCAGCAAGAGCTTTCAGGGCTTACCCCTTCCTTATGGAAGAAGGAGCCGGACGTTTGCCTTTTCAGAAAAAGGCTCTGCCGAGAACGAGCGCCGTGAGATGTACCGACTGTGAGAAAGCAGAGAAGCCCAGTGCTGTTGTGCCTGTGGATAGGCTGCACGGGGACTGTGAAGAGCAGCAAGAGCTTTCAGGGCTGGCCCCTTCCTTGTGGGAGAAAGAGCCGGACGTTTGCTTTTTCGGAAAGAGGCTCAGCCCAGAACAAGCACCGTGAGATGCTGAGTCTCTGGGAAAGCACAGATGCCCAGTGCGGTTGTGCCTGTGGATAGGCTGCACGGGGACTGTGAAGACCAGCAAGAGCTTTCAGGGCTGGCCCCTTCCTTGTGGGAGAAAGTGCCGGACGTTTGCTTTTTCGGAAAGAGGCTCTGCCGAGAACAAGCACCGTGAGATGCTGAGTCTCAGGGAAAGCAAAGATGCCCAGTGCTGTTGTGCCTGTGGATAGGGTGCACGGGGACGGTGAAGACCAGCAAGAGCTTTCAGGGCTGGCCCCTTCCTTGTGGGAGAAAGAGCCGGACATTTCCCTTTTTGGAAAGAATCTCTGCCGAGAACCAGCGCCGTGAGATGTACCGACTATGGGAAAGCAGAGAACTCCAGTTCTGTTGTGCCTGTGGATAGGGTGCACGGGAACGGTGAAGACCAGCAAGAGCTTTCAGGGCTGGCCCCTTCCTTGTTGGAGAAATAGCCGGACGTTTGCCTTTTCAGAAAAAGGCTCTGCCGAGAACAAGCACCGTGAGATGCTGAGTCTCTGGGAAAGCACAGATGCCCAGTGCTGTTGTGCCTGTGGATAGGGTGCACGGGGACGGTGAAGACCAGCAAGAGCTTTCAGGGCTTACCCCTTCCTTATGGAAGAAGGAGCCGGAAGTTTGCCTTTTCAGAAAAAGGCTCTGCCGAGAACGAGCGCCGTGAGATGTACCGACTATGGGAAAGCAGAGAAGTCCAGTTCTTTTGTGCCTGTGGATAGGCTGCACGGGGACTGTGAAGACCAGCAAGAGCTTTCAGGGCTGGCCCCTTCCTTGTGGGAGAAAGAGCCGCACGTTTGCTTTTTCGGAAAGAGGCTCTCCCGAGAACAAGCACCGTGAGATGCTGAGTCTCTGGGAAAGCACAGATGCCCAGTGCTGTTGTGCCTGTGGATAGGGTGCACGGGAACGGTGAAGACCAGGAAGAGCTTTCAGGGCTGGCCACTTCCTTGCGGGAGAAAGAGCCACACGTTTGCTTTTTCGGAAAGAGGCTCTGCCGAGAACGAGCACCGTGAGATGCTGAGTCTCTGGGAAAGCACAGATGCCCAGTGCTGTTGTGCCTGTGGATAGGCTGCACGGGGACGTTGAAGACCAGCAAGAGGTTTCAGGGCTGGCCCCTTCCTTGTGGGAGAAAGAGCCGGACGTTTGCTTTTTGGAAAAAGGCTCTGCCGAGAACGAGCACCGTGAGATGCTGAGTCTCTGGGAAAGCACAGATGCCCAGTGCTGTTGTGCCTGTGGATAGGGTGCACGGGGACGGTGAAGACCAGCTAGAGTTTTCAGGGCTGGCCCCTTCCTTGTGGGAGAAAGAGCCGCACGTTTCCTTTTTCGGAAAGAGGCTCTGCCGAGAATAAGCACCGTGAGATGCTGAGTCTCTGGGAAAGCACAGATGCCCAGTGCTGTTGTGACTGTGGATACGCTGCACAGGGACGGTGAAGACCAGCAAGAGGTTTCAGGTCTGGCTCCTTCCTTGTGGGAGAAAGAGGCGGACGTTTGCTTTTTGGAAAAAGGCTCTGCCGAGAACGAGCGTCGTGATATGTACCGACTATGGGAAAGCAGAGAAGTCCAGTTCTGTTGTGCCTGTGGATAGGGTGCACGGGAATGGTGAAGACCAGCAAGAGCTTTCAGGGCTGGCCCCTTCCTTGTTGGAGAAATAGCCGGACGTTTGATTTTTCGGAAAGAGGCTCTGCCGAGAACAAGCACCGTGAGATGCTGAGTCTCTGGGAAAGCACAGATGCCCAGTGCTGTTGTGCCTGTGGATAGGGTGCACGGGGACGGTGAAGACCAGCAAGAGCTTTCAGGGCTTACCCCTTCCTTATGGAAGAAGGAGCCGGACGTTTGCCTTTTCAGAAAAAGGCTCTGCCGAGAACGAGCGCCGTGAGATGTACCGACTGTGAGAAAGCAGAGAAGCCCAGTGCTGTTGTGCCTGTGGATAGGGTGCACGGGGACTGTGAAGACCAGCAAGAGCTTTCAGGGCTGGCCCCTTCCTTGTGGGAGGAAGAGCCGCACGTATTGCTTTTTCGGAAAAAGGCTCTGCCGAGAACGAGCACCGTGACATGCTGAGTCTCTGGGAAAGCACAGATGCCCAGTGCTGTTGTGCCTGTGGATAGGCTGCACGGGGACGGTGAAGACCAGCAAGAGCTTTCAGGGTTGGCTCCTTCCTTGTGGGAGAAAGAGCCGGACGTTTGCTTTTTGGATAAAGGCTCTGCCGAGAACGAGCATCGTGAGATGCTGAGTCTCTGGGAAAGCACAGATGCCCAGTGCTGTTGTGCCTGTGGATAGGCTGCACGGGGACGGTGAAGACCAGCAAGAGGTTTCAGGGCTGGCTCCTTCCTTGTGGGCGAAAGAGGTGGACGTTTGCTTTTTGGAAAAAGGCTCTGCCGAGAACGAGCGCCGTGAGATGTACCGACTGTGAGAAAACAGAGAAGCCCAGTGCTGTTGTGCCTGTGGATAGGCTGCACGGGGACTGTGAAGACCAGCAAGAGCTTTCAGGGCTGGCCCCTTCCTTGTGGGAGAAAGTGCCGGACATTTGCTTTTTGGAAAAAGGCTCTGCCGAGAACGAGCACCGTGACATGTACCGACTATGGGAAAGCAGAGAAGTCCAGTTCTGTTGTGCCTGTGGATAGGGTGCACGGGAACGGTGATGGCCAGCAAGAGCTTTCAGGGCTTACCCCTTCCTTATGGAATAAGGAGCCGGACGTTTGCGTTTTCAGAAAAAGGCTCTGCCGAGAATGAGCGCCGTGAGATGTACCGACTGTGAGAAAGCAGAGAAGCCCAGTGCTGTTGTGCCTGTGGATAGGCTGCACGGGGACTGTGAAGACCAGCAAGAGCTTTCAGGGCTGGCCCCTTCCTTGTGGGAGAAAGAACCGCACGTTTGATTTTTCGGAAAGAGGCTCTGCCGAGAACAAGCACCGTTACATGTACCGACAATGGGAAAGCAGAGAAGTCCAGTTCTGTTGTGCCTGTGGATAGGGTGCACGGGAATGGTGAAGACCAGCAAGAGCTTTCAGGGGTCGCCCCTTCCTTATGGAAGAAGGAGCCGGACGTTTGCCTTTTCAGAAAAAGGCTCTGCCGAGAACGAACGCCGTGAGATGTACCGACTGTGAGAAAGCAGAGAAGCCCAGTGCTGTTGTGCCTGTGGATAGGCTGCACGGGGACTGTGAAGACCAGCAAGAGCTTTCAGGGCTGGCCCCTTTCTTGTGGGAGAAAGTGCCGGACGTTTGCTTTTTGGAAAAAGGCTCTGCCGAGAACGAGCACCGTGAGATGCTGAGTCTCTGGGAAAGCACAGATGCCCAGTGCTGTTGTGCCTGTGGATAGGGTGCACGGGAACGGTGAAGACCAGCAAGAGCTTTCAGGGCTTACCCATTCCTTGTGGGAGAAAGAGCCGCACGTTTGCTTTTTCGGAAATAGGCTCTGCCGAGAACCAGCGCCGTGACATGTACCGACTATGGGAAAGCAGAGAAGTCCAGTTCTGTTGTGCCTCTGGATAGGGTGCACGGGAACGGTGAAGACCAGCAAGAGCTTTCAGGGCTTACCCCTTCCTTATGGAAGAAGGAGCCTGACGTTTGCCTTTTCAGAAAAAGGCTCTGCCGAGAACGAGCGCCGTGAGATGTACCGACTGTGAGAAAGCAGAGAAGCCCAGTGCTGTTGTGCCTGTGGATAGGCTGCACGGGGACTGTGAAGACCAGCAAGAGCTTTCAGGGCTGGCCCATTCCTTGTGGGAGAAAGAGCCGCACGTATTGCTTTTTCGGAAATAGGCTCTGCCGAGAATGAGCACCGTGAGATGCTGAGTCTCTGGGAAAGCACAGATGCCCAGTGCTGTTGTGCTTGTGGATAGGCTGCACGGGGATGGTGTAGAGCAGCAAGAGCTTTCAGGGCTGGCCCCTTCCTTGTGGGAGAAGGAGCCGGACGTTTGCCTTTTCAGAAAAAGGCTCTGCCGAGAACGAGCGCCGTGAGATGTACTGACTGTGAGAAAGCAGAGAAGCCCAGTGCTGTTGTGCCTGTGGATAGGCTGCACGGGGACTGTGAAGACCAGCAAGAGCTTTCAGGGCTAGCCCCTTCCTTGTGGGAGAAAGAGCCGGACATTTGATTTTTCAGAAAGAGGCTCTGCCGAGAACAAGCACCGTGAGATGCTGAGTCTCTGGGAAAGCACAGATGCCCAGTGCTGTTGTGCCTGTGGATAGGCTGCACGGGGACGGTGAAGATCAGCAAGAGGTTTCAGGGCTGGCTCCTTCCTTGTGGGAGAAAGAGCCGGACGTTTGCTTTTTGGATAAAGGCTCTGCCGAGAACGAGCACCGTGAGATGCTGAGTCTGTGGGAAAGCCGAGAAGTCCAGTTCTGTTGTGCCTGTTAATAGGGTGCATGGGAACGGTGAAGACCAGCAAGAGCTTTCAGGGGTCGCCCCTTCCTTATGGAAGAAGGAGCCGGACGTTTGCCTTTTCAGAAAAAGGCTCTGCCGAGAACGAGCGCCGTGAGATGTACCGACTGTGAGAAAGCAGAGAAGCCCAGTGCTGTTGTGCCTGTGGATAGGCTGCACGGGGACTGTGAAGACCAGCAAGAGCTTTCAGGGCTGGCCCCTTCCTTGTGGGAGAAAGTGCCGTACGTTTGCTTTTTGGAAAAAGGCTCTGCCGAGAACGAGCGCCGTGAGATGTACCGACTATGGGAAAGCAGAGAAGTCCAGTTCTGTTGTGCCTGTGGATAGGCTGCACGGGGACTGTGAAGACCAGCAAGAGCTTTCAGGGCTGGCCCCTTCCTTGTGGGAGAAAGAGCCGCACGTTTGCTTTTTCGGAAAGAGGCTCTGCCGAGAACGAGCACCGTGAGATGCTGAGTCTCTGGGAAAGCACAGATGCCCAGTGCTGTTGTGCCTGTGGATAGGTTGCACGGGGAGTGTGTAGAGCAGCAAGAGGTTTCAGGGCTGGCCCCTTCATTGTGGGAGAAGGAGCCGGACTTTTCCCTTTTTGGAAAGAGTCTCTGCCGAGAACCAGCGCCGTGAGATGCTGAGTCTCTGGGAAAGCACAGATGCCCAGTGCTGTTGTGCCTGTGGATAGGCTGCACGGGGACGGTGAAGACCAGCAAGAGGTTACAGGGCTGGCTCCTTCCTTGTGGGAGAAAGAGGCGGACGTTTGCTTTTTAGAAAAAGGCTCTGCCGAGAACGAGCGCCGTGAGATGTACCGACTATGGGAAAGCCGAGAGTCCAGTTCTGTTGTGCCTGTGGATAGGGTGCACGGGAACGGTGAAGACCAGCAAGAGCTTTCAGGGCTTACCCCTTCCTTATGGAAGAAGGAGCCGGACGTTTGCCTTTTCAGAAAAAGGCTCTGCCGAGAACGAGCGCCGTGAGATGTACCGACTGTGAGAAAGCAGAGAAGCCCAGTGCTGTTGTGCCTGTGGATAGGCTGCACGGGGACTGTGAAGACCAGCAAGAGCTTTCAGGGCTGGCCCCTTCCTTGTGGGAGAAAGAGCCGCACGTTTGCTTTTTCGGAAAGAGGCTCTGCCGAGAACAAGCACCGTGAGATGCTGAGTCTCAGGGAAAGCAAAGATGCCCAGTGCTGTTGTGCCTGTGGATAGGGTGCACGGGGACGGTGAAGACCAGCAAGAGCTTTCAGGGCTGGACCCTTCCTTGTGGGAGAAAGAGCCGGACATTTCCCTTTTTGGAAAGAATCTCTGCCGAGAACCAGCGCCGTGAGATGTACCGACTATGGGAAAGCAGAGAACTCCAGTTCTGTTGTGCCTGTGGATAGGGTGCACGGGAACGGTGAAGACCAGCAAGAGCTTTCAGGGGTCGCCCCTTCCTTATGGAAGAAGGAGCCGGACGTTTGCCTTTTCAGAAAAAGGCTCTGCCGAGAACGAGCGCCGTGAGATGTACCGACTGTGAGAAAGCAGAGAAGCCCAGTGCTGTTGTGCCTGTGGATAGGCTGCACGGGGACTGTGAAGATCAGCAAGAGGTTTCAGGGCTGGCTCCTTCCTTGTGGGAGAAAGAGCCGGACGTTTGCTTTTTGGATAAAGGCTCTGCCGAGAACGAGCACCGTGAGATGCTGAGTCTCTGGGAAAGCCGAGAAGTCCAGTTCTGTTGTGCCTGTTAATAGGGTGCATGGGAACGGTGAAGACCAGCAAGAGCTTTCAGGGGTCGCCCCTTCCTTATGGAAGAAGGAGCCGGACGTTTGCCTTTTCAGAAAAAGGCTCTGCCGAGAACGAGCGCCGTGAGATGTACCGACTGTGAGAAAGCAGAGAAGCCCAGTGCTGTTGTGCCTGTGGATAGGCTGCACGGGGACTGTGAAGACCAGCAAGAGCTTTCAGGGCTGGCCCCTTCCTTGTGGGAGAAAGTGCCGTACGTTTGCTTTTTGGAAAAAGGCTCTGCCGAGAACGAGCGCCGTGAGATGTACCGACTATGGGAAAGCAGAGAAGTCCAGTTCTGTTGTGCCTGTGGATAGGCTGCACGGGGACTGTGAAGACCAGCAAGAGCTTTCAGGGCTGGCCCCTTCCTTGTGGGAGAAAGAGCCGCACGTTTGCTTTTTCGGAAAGAGGCTCTGCCGAGAACGAGCACCGTGAGATGCTGAGTCTCTGGGAAAGCACAGATGCCCAGTGCTGTTGTGCCTGTGGATAGGTTGCACGGGGAGTGTGTAGAGCAGCCAGTGCTTTCAGGGCTGGCCCCTTCCTTGTGGGAGAAGGAGCCGGACTTTTCCCTTTTTGGAAAGAGTCTCTGCCGAGAACCAGCGCCGTGAGATGCTGAGTCTCTGGGAAAGCACAGATGCCCAGTGCTGTTGTGCCTGTGGATAGGCTGCACGGGGACGGTGAAGACCAGCAAGAGGTTTCAGGGCTGGCTCCTTCCTTGTGGGCGAAAGAGGTGGACGTTTGCTTTTTGGAAAAAGGCTCTGCCGAGAACGAGCGCCGTGAGATGTACCGACTATGGGAAAGCCGAGAGTCCAGTTCTGTTGTGCCTGTGGATTGGGTGCACGGGAACGGTGAAGACCAGCAAGAGCTTTCAGGGCTTACCCCTTCCTTATGGAAGAAGGAGCCGGACGTTTGCCTTTTCAGAAAAAGGCTCTGCCGAGAACGAGCGCCGTGAGATGTACCGACTGTGAGAAAGCAGAGAAGCCCAGTGCTGTTGTGCCTGTGGATAGGCTGCACGGGGACTGTGAAGACCAGCAAGAGCTTTCAGGGCTGGCCCCTTCCTTGTGGGAGAAAGAGCCGCACGTTTGCTTTTTCGGAAAGAGGCTCTGCCGAGAACAAGCACCGTGAGATGCTGAGTCTCAGGGAAAGCACAGATGCCCAGTGCTGTTGTGCCTGTGGATAGGGTGCACGGGGACGGTGAAGACCAGCAAGAGCTTTCAGGGCTGGCCCCTTCCTTGTGGGAGAAAGAGCCGGACATTTCCCTTTTTGGAAAGAATCTCTGCCGAGAACCAGCGCCGTGAGATGTACCGACTATGGGAAAGCAGAGAAGTCCAGTTCTGTTGTGCCTGTGGATAGGGTGCACGGGAACGGTGAAGACCAGCAAGAGCTTTCAGGGGTCGCCCCTTCCTTATGGAAGAAGGAGCCGGACGTTTGCCTTTTCAGAAAAAGGCTCTGCCGAGAACGAGCGCCGTGAGAAGTACCGACTGTGAGAAAGCAGAGAAGCCCAGTGCTGTTGTGCCTGTGGATAGGCTGCACGGGGACTGTGAAGACCAGCAAGAGCTTTCAGGGCTGGCCCCTTCCTTGTGGGAGAAAGAGCCGCACGTTTCCTTTTTCGGAAAGAGGCTCTGCCGAGAACAAGCACCGTGAGATGCTGAGTCTCTGGGAAAGCAAAGATGCCCAGTGCTGTTGTGCCTGTGGATAGGGTGCACGGGGACGGTGTAGAGCAGCAAGAGCTTTCAGGGATGGCCCCTTCCTTGTGGGAGAAAGAGCCGGACGTTTCCTTTTTCGGAAAGAGGCTCTGCCGAGAACAAGCACCGTGAGATGCTGAGTCTCTGGGAAAGCACAGATGCCCAGTGCTGTTGTGACTGTGGATACGCTGCACGGGGACGGTGAAGACCAGCAAGAGGTTTCAGGTCTGGCTCCTTCCTTGTGGGAGAAAGAGGCGGACGTTTGCTTTTTGGAAAAAGGCTCTGCCGAGAACGAGCGTCGTGATATGTACCGACTATGGGAAAGCAGAGAAGTCCATTTCTGTTGTGCCTGTGGATAGGGTGCACGGGAATGGTGAAGACCAGCAAGAGCTTTCAGGGCTGGCCCCTTCCTTGTGGGAGAAAGAGCCGCACGTTTCCTTTTTCGGAAAGAGGCTCTGCCGAGAACAAGCACCGTGAGATGCTGAGTCTCTGGGAAAGCACAGATGCCCAGTGCTGTTGTGACTGTGGATACGCTGCACGGGGACGGTGAAGACCAGCAAGAGGTTTCAGGGCTGGCCCCTTCCTTGTGGGAGAAAGAGGCGGACGTTTGCTTTTTGGAAAAAATCTCTGCCGAGAACGAGCGCCGTGAGATGTACCGACTATGGGAAAGCAGAGAAGTCCAGTTCTGTTGTGCCTGTGGATAGGGTGCACGGGAATGGTGAAGACCAGCAAGAGCTTTCAGGGCTGGCCCCTTCCTTGTGGGAGAAATAGCCGCACGTTTGCTTTTTCGGAAAGAGGCTCTGCCGAGAACGAGCGCCGTGAGATGTACCGACTGTGAGAAAGCAGAGAAGCCCAGTGCTGTTGTGCCTGTGGATAGGCTGCACGGGGACTGTGAAGACCAGCAAGAGCTTTCAGGGCTGGCCCCTTCCTTGTGGGAGAAAGAGCCGCACGTTTGCTTTTTCGGAAAGAGCCTCTGCCGAGAACAAGCACCGTGAGATGCTGAGTCTCTGGGAAAGCAAAGATGCCCAGTGCTGTTGTGCCTGTGGATAGGCTGCACGGGGATGGTGTAGAGCAGCAAGAGCTTTCAGGGCTGGCCCCTTCCTTGTGGGAGAAGTAGCCGGACGTTTGCCTTTTCAGAAAAAGGCTCTGCCGAGAACGAGCGCCGTGAGATGTACCGACTGTGAGAAAGCAGAGAACCCCAGTGCTGTTGTGCCTGTGGATAGGGTGCACGGGAACGGTGAAGACCAGCAAGAGCTTTCAGGGCTTACCCCTTCCTTATGGAAGAAGGAGCCGGACGTTTGCCTTTTCAGAAAAAGGCTCTGCCGAGAACGAGCGCCGTGAGATGTAACGACTGTGAGAAAGCAGAGAAGCCCAGTGCTGTTGTGCCTGTGGATAGGCTGCACGGGGACTGTGAAGAGCAGCAAGAGCTTTCAGGGCTGGCCCCTTCCTTGTGGAAGGAAGAGCCGCACGTATTGCTTTTTCGGAAATAGGCTCTGCCGAGAACGAGCACCGTGAGATGCTGAGTCTCTGGGAAAGCACAGATGCCCAGTGCTGTTGTGCCTGTGGATAGGGTGCACGGGAACGGTGAAGACCAGCAAGAGCTTTCAGGGCTGGCCCCTTCCTTGTGGGAGAAAGTGCCGGACGTTTGCTTTTTGGAAAAAGGCTCTGCCGAGAACGACCGCCGTGAGATGTACCGACTATGGGAAAGCAGAGAAGTCCAGTTCTGTTGTGCCTGTGGATAGGGTGCACGGGAATGGTGAAGAGCAGCAAGAGGTTTCAGGGCTGGCCCCTTCATTGTGGGAGAATGAGCCGGACGTTTCCCTTTTTGGAAAGAATCTCTGCCGAGAACGAGCGCCGTGAGATGTACCGACTATGGGAAAGCCGAGAAGTCCAGTTCTGTTGTGCCTGTTAATAGGGTGCATGGGAACGGTGAAGACCAGCAAGAGCTTTCAGGGGTCGCCCCTTCCTTATGGAAGAAGGAGCCGGACGTTTGCCTTTTCAGATAAGGCTCTGCCGAGAACGAGCGCCGTGAGATGTACCGACTGTGAGAAAGCAGAGAAGCCCAGTGCTGTTGTGCCTGTGGATAGGCTGCACGGGGACTGTGAAGACCAGCAAGAGCTTTCAGGGCTGGCCCCTTCCTTGTGGGAGAAAGAGCCGCACGTTTGCTTTTTCGGAAAGAGGCTCTGCCGAGAACAAGCACCGTGAGATGCTGAGTCTCAGGGAAAGCAAAGATACCCAGTGCTGTTGTGCCTGTGGATAGGGTGCACGGGGACGGTGAAGACCAGCAAGAGCTTTCAGGGCTGGCTCCTTCCTTGTGGGAGAAAGAGCCGGACATTTCCCTTTTTGGAAAGAATCTCTGCCGAGAACCAGCGCCGTGAGATGTACCGACTATGGGAAAGCAGAGAACTCCAGTTCTGTTGTGCCTGTGGATAGGGTGCACGGGAACGGTGAAGACCAGCAAGAGCTTTCAGGGGTCGCCCCTTCCTTATGGAAGAAGGAGCCGGACGTTTGCCTTTTCAGAAAAAGGCTCTGCCGAGAACGAGCGCCGTGAGAAGTACCGACTGTGAGAAAGCAGAGAAGCCCAGTGCTGTTGTGCCTGTGGATAGGCTGCACGGGGACTGTGAAGACCAGCAAGAGCTTTCAGGGCTGGCCCCTTCCTTGTGGGAGAAAGAGCCGCACGTTTCCTTTTTCGGAAAGAGGCTCTGCCGAGAACAAGCACCGTGAGATGCTGAGTCTCTGGGAAAGCAAAGATGCCCAGTGCTGTTGTGCCTGTGGATAGGCTGCACGGGGACGGTGTAGAGCAGCAAGAGCTTTCAGGGCTGGCCCCTTCCTTGTGGGAGAAAGAGCCGGACGTTTGATTTTTCGGAAAGAGGCTCTGCCGAGAACAAGCACCGTGAGATGCTGAGTCTCTGGGAAAGCACAGATGCCCAGTGCTGTTGTGACTGTGGATACGCTGCACGGGGACGGTGAAGACCAGCAAGAGGTTTCAGGTCTGGCTCCTTCCTTGTGGGAGAAAGAGGCGGACGTTTGCTTTTTGGAAAAAGGCTCTGCCGAGAACGAGCGTCGTGATATGTACCGACTATGGGAAAGCAGAGAAGTCCATTTCTGTTGTGCCTGTGGATAGGGTGCACGGGAATGGTGAAGACCAGCAAGAGCTTTCAGGGCTGGCCCCTTCCTTGTGGGAGAAAGAGCCGCACGTTTCCTTTTTCGGAAAGAGGCTCTGCCGAGAACAAGCACCGTGAGATGCTGAGTCTCTGGGAAAGCACAGATGCCCAGTGCTGTTGTGACTGTGGATACGCTGCACGGGGACGGTGAAGACCAGCAAGAGCTTTCAGGGCTGGCCCCTTCCTTGTGGGAGAAAGAGGCGGACGTTTGCTTTTTGGAAAAAATCTCTGCCGAGAACGAGCGCCGTGAGATGTACCGACTATGGGAAAGCAGAGAAGTCAAGTTCTGTTGTGCCTGTGGATAGGGTGCACGGGAATGGTGAAGACCAGCAAGAGCTTTCAGGGCTTACCCCTTCCTTGTGGGAGAAATAGCCGCACGTTTGCTTTTTCGGAAAGAGGCTCTGCCGAGAACGAGCGCCGTGAGATGTACCGACTGTGAGAAAGCAGAGAAGCCCAGTGCTGTTGTGCCTGTGGATAGGCTGCACGGGGACTGTGAAGACCAGCAAGAGCTTTCAGGGCTGGCCCCTTCCTTGTGGGAGAAAGAGCCGCACGTTTGCTTTTTCGGAAAGAGCCTCTGCCGAGAACAAGCACCGTGAGATGCTGAGTCTCTGGGAAAGCACAGATGCCCAGTTCTGTTGTGCCTGTGGATAGGTTGCACGGGGAGTGTGTAGAGCAGCAAGAGCTTTCAGGGGTCGCCCCTTCCTTATGGAAGAAGGAGCCGGACGTTTGCCTTTTCAGAAAAAGGCTCTGCCGAGAACGAGCGCCGTGAGATGTAACGACTGTGAGAAAGCAGAGAAGCCCAGTGCTGTTGTGCCTGTGGATAGGCTGCACGGGGACTGTGAAGACCAGCAAGAGCTTTCAGGGCTGGCCCCTTCCTTGTGGGAGGAAGAGCCGCACGTATTGCTTTTTCGGAAATAGGCTCTGCCGAGAACGAGCACCGTGAGATGCTGAGTCTCTGGGAAAGCACAGATGCCCAGTGCTGTTGTGCCTGTGGATAGGGTGCACGGGAACGGTGAAGACCAGCAAGAGCTTTCAGGGCTGGCCCCTTCCTTGTGGGAGAAAGAGCCGGACATTTGATTTTTCGGAAAGAGGCTCTGCCGAGAACGAGCACCGTGAGATGCTGAGTCTCTGGGAAAGCACAGATGCCCAGTGCTGTTGTGCCTGTGGATAGGCTGCACGGGGACTGTGAAGACCAGCAAGAGCTTTCAGGGCTGGCCCCTTCCTTGTGGGAGAAAGTGCCGGACGTTTGCTTTTTGGAAAAAGGCTCTGCCGAGAACGACCGCCGTGAGATGTACCGACTATGGGAAAGCAGAGAAGTCCAGTTCTGTTGTGCCTGTGGATAGGGTGCACGGGAATGGTGAAGACCAGCAAGAGGTTTCAGGGCTGGCCCCTTCATTGTGGGAGAATGAGCCGGACGTTTCCCTTTTTGGAAAGAATCTCTGCCGAGAACGAGCGCCGTGAGATGTACCGACTATGGGAAAGCCGAGAAGTCCAGTTCTGTTGTGCCTGTTAATAGGGTGCATGGGAACGGTGAAGACCAGCAAGAGCTTTCAGGGCTTACCCCTTCCTTATGGAAGAAGGAGCCGGACGTTTGCCTTTTCAGAAAAAGGCTCTGCCGAGAACGAGCGCCGTGAGATGTACCGACTATGGGAAAGCAGAGAAGTCCAGTTCTGTTGTGCCTGTGGATAGGGTGCACGGGAACGGTGAAGACCAGCAAGAGGTTTCAGGGCTGGCTCCTTCCTTGTGGGAGAAAGAGGCGAACGTTTGCTTTTTGGAAAAAGGCTCTGCCGAGAACGAGCGCCGTGAGATGTACCGACTATGGGAAAGCAGAGAAGTCCAGTTCTGTTGTGCCTGTGGATAGGCTGCACGGGGACTGTGAAGACCAGCAAGAGCTTTCAGGGCTGGCCCCTTCCTTGTGGGAGAAAGAGCCGCACGTTTGCTTTTTCGGAAAGAGGCTCTGCCGAGAACAAGCACCGTGAGATGCTGAGTCTCAGGGAGAGCAAAGATGCCCAGTGCTGTTGTGCCTGTGGATAGGGTGCACGGGGACGGTGAGGACCAGCAAGAGCTTTCAGGGCTGGCCCCTTCCTTGTGGGAGAAAGAGCCGGACATTTCCCTTTTTGGAAAGAATCTCTGCCGAGAACCAGCGCCGTGAGATGTACCGACTATGGGAAAGCAGAGAACTCCAGTTCTGTTGTGCCTGTGGATAGGTTGCACGGGGAGTGTGTAGAGCAGCAAGAGCTTTCAGGGGTCGCCCCTTCCTTATGGAAGAAGGAGCCGGACGTTTGCCTTTTCAGAAAAAGGCTCTGCCGAGAACGAGCGCCGTGAGATGTACCGACTGTGAGAAAGCAGAGAAGCCCAGTGCTGTTGTGCCTGTGGATAGGCTGCACGGGGACTGTGAAGATCAGCAAGAGGTTTCAGGGCTGGCTCCTTCCTTGTGGGAGAAAGAGCCGGACGTTTGCTTTTTGGATAAAGGCTCTGCCGAGAACGAGCACCGTGAGATGCTGAGTCTCTGGGAAAGCCGAGAAGTCCAGTTCTCTTGTGCCTGTTAATAGGGTGCATGGGAACGGTGAAGACCAGCAAGAGCTTTCAGGGGTCGCCCCTTCCTTATGGAAGAAGGAGCCGGACGTTTGCCTTTTCAGAAAAAGGCTCTGCCGAGAACGAGCGCCGTGAGATGTACCGACTGTGAGAAAGCAGAGAAGCCCAGTGCTGTTGTGCCTGTGGATAGGCTGCACGGGGACTGTGAAGACCAGCAAGAGCTTTCAGGGCTGGCCCCTTCCTTGTGGGAGAAAGTGCCGCACGTTTGCTTTTTGGAAAAAGGCTCTGCCGAGAACGAGCGCCGTGAGATGTACCGACTATGGGAAAGCAGAGAAGTCCAGTTCTGTTGTGCCTGTGGATAGGCTGCACGGGGACTGTGAAGACCAGCAAGAGGTTTCAGGGCTGGCCCCTTCCTTGTGGGAGAAAGAGCCGCACGTTTGCTTTTTCGGAAAGAGGCTCTGCCGAGAACGAGCACCGTGAGATGCTGAGTCTCTGGGAAAGCACAGATGCCCAGTGCTGTTGTGCCTGTGGATAGGTTGCACGGGGAGTGTGTAGAGCAGCAAGAGCTTTCAGGGCTGGCCCCTTCCTTGTGGGAGAAGGAGCCGGACTTTTCCCTTTTTGGAAAGAGTCTCTGCCGAGAACCAGCGCCGTGAGATGCTGAGTCTCTGGGAAAGCACAGATGCCCAGTGCTGTTGTGCCTGTGGATAGGCTGCACGGGGACGGTGAAGACCAGCAAGAGGTTTCAGGGCTGGCTCCTTCCTTGTGGGCGAAAGAGGCGGACGTTTGCTTTTTGGAAAAAGGCTCTGCCGAGAACGAGCGCCGTGAGATGTACCGACTGTGAGAAAGCAGAGAAGCCCACTGCTGTTGTGCCTGTGGATAGGCTGCACGGGGACTGTGAAGACCAGCAAGAGCTTTCAGGGCTGGCCCCTTCCTTGTGGGAGAAAGAGCCGCATGTTTGCTTTTTCGGAAAGAGGCTCTGCCGAGAACAAGCACCGTGAGATGCTGATTCTCAGGGAAAGCAAAGATGCCCAGTGCTGTTGTGCCTGTGGATAGGGTGCACGGGGACGGTGAAGACCAGCAAGAGCTTTCAGGGCTGGCCCCTTCCTTGTGGGAGAAAGAGCCGGACGTTTGATTTTTCGGAAAGAGGCTCTGCCGAGAACAAACACCGTGAGGTGCTGATTCTCTGGGAAAGCACAGATGCCCAGTGCTGTTGTGACTGTGGATACGCTGCACGGGGACGGTGAAGACCAGCAAGAGGTTTCAGGTCTGGCTCCTTCCTTGTGGGAGAAAGAGGCGGACGTTTGCTTTTTGGAAAAAGGCTCTGCCGAGAACGAGCGTCGTGATATGTACCGACTATGGGAAAGCAGAGAAGTCCAGTTCTGTTGTGCCTGTGGATAGGGTGCACGGGAATGGTGAAGACCAGCAAGAGCTTTCAGGGCTGGCCCCTTCCTTGTGGGAGAAATAGCCGGACGTTTGATTTTTCGGAAAGAGGCTCTGCCGAGAACAAGCACCGTGAGATGCTGAGTCTCTGGGAAAGCACAGATGCCCAGTGCTGTTGTGCCTGTGGATAGGGTGCACGGGAACGGTGAAGACCAGGAAGAGCTTTCAGGGCTGGCCACTTCCTTGCGGGAGAAAGAGCCGCACGTTTGCTTTTTCGGAAAGAGGCTCTGCCGAGAACGAGCACCGTGAGATGCTGAGTCTCTGGGAAAGCACAGATGCCCAGTGCTGTTGTGCCTGTGGATAGGCTGCACGGGGACGTTGAAGACCAGCAAGAGGTTTCAGGGCTGGCTCCTTCCTTGTGGGAGAAAGAGCCGGACGTTTGCTTTTTGGAAAAAGGCTCTGCCGAGAACGAGCACCGTGAGATGCTGAGTCTCTGGGAAAGCACAGATGCCCAGTGCTGTTGTGCCTGTGGATAGGGTGCACGGGGACGGTGAAGACCAGCAAGAGGTTTCAGGGCTGGCCCCTTCCTTGTGGGAGAAAGAGCCGGACGTTTCACTTTTTGGAAAGAGTCTCTGCCGAGAACCAGCGCCGTGAGATGTACCGACTATGGGAAAGCAGAGAAGTCCAGTTCTGTTGTGCCTGTGGATAGGGTGCACGGGAACGGTGAAGGCCAGCAAGAGCTTTCAGGGCTTACCCCTTCCTTATGGAAGATGGAGCCGGACGTTTGCCTTTTCAGAAAAAGGCTCTGCCGAGAACGAGCGCCGTGAGATGTACCGACTGTGAGAAAGCAGAGAAGCCCAGTGCTGTTGTGCCTGTGGATAGGGTGCACGGGGACTGTGAAGACCAGCAAGAGCTTTCAGGGCTGGCCCCTTCCTTGTGGGAGGAAGAGCCGCACGTATTGCTTTTTCGGAAATAGGCTCTGCCGAGAACGAGCACCGTGAGATGCTGAGTCTCTGGGAAAGCACAGATGCCCAGTGCTGTTGTGCCTGTGGATAGGCTGCACGGGGACGGTGAAGACCAGCAAGAGCTTTCAGGGCTGGCTCCTTCCTTGTGGGAGAAAGAGCCGGACGTTTGCTTTTTGGATAAAGGCTCTGCCGAGAACGAGCATCGTGAGATGCTGAGTCTCTGGGAAAGCACAGATGCCCAGTGCTGTTGTGCCTGTGGATAGGCTGCACGGGGACGGTGAAGACCAGCAAGAGCTTTCAGGGCTTACCCCTTCCTTATGGAAGAAGGAGCCGGAAGTTTGCCTTTTCAGAAAAAGGCTCTGCCGAGAACGAGCGCCGTGAGATGTACCGACTATGGGAAAGCAGAGAAGTCCAGTTCTGTTGTGCCTGTGGATAGGCTGCACGGGGACTGTGAAGACCAGCAAGAGCTTTCAGGGCTGGCCCCTTCCTTGTGGGAGAAAGAGCCGCACGTTTGATTTTTCGGAAAGAGGCTCTGCCGAGAACGAGCACCGAGAGATGCTGAGTCTCTGGGAAAGCACAGATGCCCAGTGCTGTTGTGCCTGTGGATAGGGTGCACGGGAACGGTGAAGACCAGGAAGAGCTTTCAGGGCTGGCCACTTCCTTGCGGGAGAAAGAGCCGCACGTTTGCTTTTTCGGAAAGAGGCTCTGCCGAGAACGAGCACCGTGAGATGCTGAGTCTCTGGGAAAGCACAGATGCCCAGTGCTGTTGTGCCTGTGGATAGGCTGCACGGGGACGTTGAAGACCAGCAAGAGGTTTCAGGGCTGGCTCCTTCCTTGTGGGAGAAAGAGCCGGACGTTTGCTTTTTGGAAAAAGGCTCTGCCGAGAACGAGCACCGTGAGATGCTGAGTCTCTGGGAAAGCACAGATGCCCAGTGCTGTTGTGCCTGTGGATAGGGTGCACGGGGACGGTGAAGACCAGCAAGAGGTTTCAGGGCTGGCCCCTTCTTTGTGGGAGAAAGAGCCGGACGTTTCACTTTTTAGAAAGAGTCTCTGCCGAGAACCAGCGCCGTGAGATGTACCGACTATGGGAAAGCAGAGAAGTCCAGTTCTGTTGTGCCTGTGGATAGGGTGCACGGGAACGGTGAAGGCCAGCAAGAGCTTTCAGGGCTTACCCCTTCCTTATGGAAGAAGGAGCCGGACATTTGCCTTTTCAGAAAAAGGCTCTGCCGAGAACGAGCGCCGTGAGATGTACCGACTGTGAGAAAGCAGAGAAGCCCAGTGCTGTTGTGCCTGTGGATAGGGTGCACGGGGACTGTGAAGACCAGCAAGAGCTTTCAGGGCTGGCCCCTTCCTTGTGGGAGGAAGAGCCGCACGTATTGCTTTTTCGGAAATAGGCTCTGCCGAGAACGAGCACCGTGACATGCTGAGTCTCTGGGAAAGCACAGATGCCCAGTGCTGTTGTGCCTGTGGATAGGGTGCACGGGGACGGTGAAGACCAGCAAGAGCTTTCAGGGTTGGCTCCTTCCTTGTGGGAGAAAGAGCCGGATGTTTGCTTTTTGGATAAAGGCTCTGCCGAGAACGAGCATCGTGAGATGCTGAGTCTCTGGGAAAGCACAGATGCCCAGTGCTGTTCTGCCTGTGGATTGGGTGCACGGGGACGGTGAAGACCAGCAAGAGCTTTCAGGGCTTACCCCTTCCTAATGGAAGAAGGAGCCGGACGTTTGCCTTTTCAGAAAAAGGCTCTGCCGAGAACGAGCGCCGTGAGATGTACCGACTGTGAGAAAGCAGAGAAGCCCAGTGCTGTTGTGCCTGTGGATAGGCTGCACGGGGACTGTGAAGACCAGCAAGAGCTTTCAGGGCTGGCCCCTTCCTTGTGGGAGAAAGTGCCGGACGTTTGCTTTTTCGGAAAGAGGCTCTGCCGAGAACAAGCACCGTGAGATGCTGAGTCTCTGGGAAAGCACAGATGCCCAGTGCTGTTGTGCCTGTGGATAGGGTGCACGGGGACGGTGTAGAGCAGCAAGAGCTTTCAGGGCTGGCCCCTTCCTTGTGGGAGAAAGAGCCGGATGTTTCATTTTTTGGAAAGAGTCTCTGCCGAGAACCAGCGCCGTGAGATGTACCGACTATGGGAAAGCAGAGAAGTCCAGTTCTGTTGTGCCTGTGGATAGGGTGCACGGGAACGGTGAAGGCCAGCAAGAGCTTTCAGGGCTTACCCCTTCCTTATGGAAGAAGGAGCCGGACGTTTGCCTTTTCAGAAAAAGGCTCTGCCGAGAACGAGCGCCGTGAGATGTACCGACTGTGAGAAAGCAGAGAAGCCCAGTGCTGTTGTGCCTGTGGATAGGGTGCACGGGGACTGTGAAGACCAGCAAGAGCTTTCAGGGCTGGCCCCTTCCTTGTGGGAGGAAGAGCCGCACATATTGCTTTTTCGGAAAGAGGCTCTGCCGACAACGAGCACCGTGAGATGCTGAGTCTCTGGGAAAGCACAGATGCCCAGTGCTGTTGTGCCTGTGGATAGGCTGCACGGGGACTGTGAAGACCAGCAAGAGCTTTCAGGGCTGGCCCCTTCCTTGTGGGAGAAAGAGCCGGACATTTGATTTTTGGATAAAGGCTCTGCCGAGAACGAGCACCGTGAGATGCTGAGTCTCTGGGAAAGCACAGATGCCCAGTGCTGTTGTGCCTGTGGATAGGGTGCACGGGGACGGTGAAGACCAGCAAGAGCTTTCAGGGGTCGCCCATTCCTTATGGAAGAAGGAGCTGGACGTTTGCCTTTTCAGAAAAAGGCTCTGCCGAGAACGAGCGCCGTGAGATGTACCGACTGTGAGAAAACAGAGAAGCCCAGTGCTGTTGTGCCTGTGGATAGGCTGCACGGGGACTGTGAAGACCAGCAAGAGCTTTCAGGGCTGGCCCCTTCCTTGTGGGAGAAAGTGCCGGACATTTGCTTTTTGGAAAAAGGCTCTGCCGAGAACGAGCGCCGTGACATGTACCGACTATGGGAAAGCAGAGAAGTCCAGTTCTGTTGTGCCTGTGGATAGGGTGCACGGGAACGGTGATGGCCAGCAAGAGCTTTCAGGGCTTACCCCTTCCTTATGGAATAAGGAGCCGGACGTTTGCGTTTTCAGAAAAAGGCTCTGCCGAGAATGAGCGCCGTGAGATGTACCGACTGTGAGAAAGCAGAGAAGCCCAGTGCTGTTGTGCCTGTGGATAGGCTGCACGGGGACTGTGAAGACCAGCAAGAGCTTTCAGGGCTGGCCCCTTCCTTGTGGGAGAAAGAGCCGCACGTTTGATTTTTCGGAAAGAGGCTCTGCCGAGAACAAGCACCGTTACATGTACCGACAATGGGAAAGCAGAGAAGTCCAGTTCTGTTGTGCCTGTGGATAGGGTGCACGGGAATGGTGAAGACCAGCAAGAGCTTTCAGGGGTCGCCCCTTCCTTATGGAAGAAGGAGCCGGACGTTTGCCTTTTCAGAAAAAGGCTCTGCTGAGAACGAACGCCGTGAGATGTACCGACTGTGAGAAAGCAGAGAAGCCCAGTGCTGTTGTGCCTGTGGATAGGCTGCACGGGGACTGTGAAGAGCAGCAAGAGCTTTCAGGGCTGGCCCCTTCCTTGTGGGAGAAAGAACCGGACGTTTGCTTTTTCGGAAATAGGCTCTGCCGAGAACGAGCACCGTGAGATGCTGAGTCTCTGGGAAAGCACAGATGCCCAGTGCTGTTGTGCCTGTGGATAGGCTGCACGGGGACGGTGAAGACCAGCAAGAGCTTTCAGGGCTGGCTCCTTCCTTGTGGGCGAAAGAGGCGGACGTTTGCTTTTTGGATAAAGGCTCTGCCGAGAACGAGCATCGTGAGATGCTGAGTCTCTGGGAAAGCACAGATGCCCAGTGCTGTTGTGCCTGTGGATAGGCTGCACGGGGACGGTGAAGACCAGCAAGAGCTTTCAGGGCTTACCCCTTCCTTATGGAAGAAGGAGCCGGAAGTTTGCCTTTTCAGAAAAAGGCTCTGCCGAGAACGAGCGCCGTGAGATGTACCGACTATGGGAAAGCAGAGAAGTCCAGTTCTGTTGTGCCTGTGGATAGGCTGCACGGGGACTGTGAAGACCAGCAAGAGCTTTCAGGGCTGGCCCCTTCCTTGTGGGAGAAAGAGCCGCACGTTTGATTTTTCGGAAAGAGGCTCTGCCGAGAACGAGCACCGAGAGATGCTGAGTCTCTGGGAAAGCACAGATGCCCAGTGCTGTTGTGCCTGTGGATAGGGTGCACGGGAACGGTGAAGACCAGGAAGAGCTTTCAGGGCTGGCCACTTCCTTGCGGGAGAAAGAGCCGCACGTTTGCTTTTTCGGAAAGAGGCTCTGCCGAGAACGAGCACCGTGAGATGCTGAGTCTCTGGGAAAGCACAGATGCCCAGTGCTGTTGTGCCTGTGGATAGGCTGCACGGGGACGTTGAAGACCAGCAAGAGGTTTCAGGGCTGGCTCCTTCCTTGTGGGAGAAAGAGCCGGACGTTTGCTTTTTGGAAAAAGGCTCTGCCGAGAACGAGCACCGTGAGATGCTGAGTCTCTGGGAAAGCACAGATGCCCAGTGCTGTTGTGCCTGTGGATAGGGTGCACGGGGACGGTGAAGACCAGCAAGAGGTTTCAGGGCTGGCCCCTTCTTTGTGGGAGAAAGAGCCGGACGTTTCACTTTTTAGAAAGAGTCTCTGCCGAGAACCAGCGCCGTGAGATGTACCGACTATGGGAAAGCAGAGAAGTCCAGTTCTGTTGTGCCTGTGGATAGGGTGCACGGGAACGGTGAAGGCCAGCAAGAGCTTTCAGGGCTTACCCCTTCCTTATGGAAGAAGGAGCCGGACATTTGCCTTTTCAGAAAAAGGCTCTGCCGAGAACGAGCGCCGTGAGATGTACCGACTGTGAGAAAGCAGAGAAGCCCAGTGCTGTTGTGCCTGTGGATAGGGTGCACGGGGACTGTGAAGACCAGCAAGAGCTTTCAGGGCTGGCCCCTTCCTTGTGGGAGGAAGAGCCGCACGTATTGCTTTTTCGGAAATAGGCTCTGCCGAGAACGAGCACCGTGACATGCTGAGTCTCTGGGAAAGCACAGATGCCCAGTGCTGTTGTGCCTGTGGATAGGGTGCACGGGGACGGTGAAGACCAGCAAGAGCTTTCAGGGTTGGCTCCTTCCTTGTGGGAGAAAGAGCCGGATGTTTGCTTTTTGGATAAAGGCTCTGCCGAGAACGAGCATCGTGAGATGCTGAGTCTCTGGGAAAGCACAGATGCCCAGTGCTGTTCTGCCTGTGGATTGGGTGCACGGGGACGGTGAAGACCAGCAAGAGCTTTCAGGGCTTACCCCTTCCTAATGGAAGAAGGAGCCGGAAGTTTGCCTTTTCAGAAAAAGGCTCTGCCGAGAACGAGCGCCGTGAGATGTACCGACTGTGAGAAAGCAGAGAAGCCCAGTGCTGTTGTGCCTGTGGATAGGCTGCACGGGGACTGTGAAGACCAGCAAGAGCTTTCAGGGCTGGCCCCTTCCTTGTGGGAGAAAGTGCCGGACGTTTGCTTTTTCGGAAAGAGGCTCTGCCGAGAACAAGCACCGTGAGATGCTGAGTCTCTGGGAAAGCACAGATGCCCAGTGCTGTTGTGCCTGTGGATAGGGTGCACGGGGACGGTGTAGAGCAGCAAGAGCTTTCAGGGCTGGCCCCTTCCTTGTGGGAGAAAGAGCCGGATGTTTCATTTTTTGGAAAGAGTCTCTGCCGAGAACCAGCGCCGTGAGATGTACCGACTATGGGAAAGCAGAGAAGTCCAGTTCTGTTGTGCCTGTGGATAGGGTGCACGGGAACGGTGAAGGCCAGCAAGAGCTTTCAGGGCTTACCCCTTCCTTATGGAAGAAGGAGCCGGACGTTTGCCTTTTCAGAAAAAGGCTCTGCCGAGAACGAGCGCCGTGAGATGTACCGACTGTGAGAAAGCAGAGAAGCCCAGTGCTGTTGTGCCTGTGGATAGGGTGCACGGGGACTGTGAAGACCAGCAAGAGCTTTCAGGGCTGGCCCCTTCCTTGTGGGAGGAAGAGCCGCACATATTGCTTTTTCGGAAAGAGGCTCTGCCGACAACGAGCACCGTGAGATGCTGAGTCTCTGGGAAAGCACAGATGCCCAGTGCTGTTGTGCCTGTGGATAGGCTGCACGGGGACTGTGAAGACCAGCAAGAGCTTTCAGGGCTGGCCCCTTCCTTGTGGGAGAAAGAGCCGGACATTTGATTTTTGGATAAAGGCTCTGCCGAGAACGAGCACCGTGAGATGCTGAGTCTCTGGGAAAGCACAGATGCCCAGTGCTGTTGTGCCTGTGGATAGGGTGCACGGGGACGGTGAAGACCAGCAAGAGCTTTCAGGGGTCGCCCATTCCTTATGGAAGAAGGAGCTGGACGTTTGCCTTTTCAGAAAAAGGCTCTGCCGAGAACGAGCGCCGTGAGATGTACCGACTGTGAGAAAACAGAGAAGCCCAGTGCTGTTGTGCCTGTGGATAGGCTGCACGGGGACTGTGAAGACCAGCAAGAGCTTTCAGGGCTGGCCCCTTCCTTGTGGGAGAAAGTGCCGGACATTTGCTTTTTGGAAAAAGGCTCTGCCGAGAACGAGCGCCGTGACATGTACCGACTATGGGAAAGCAGAGAAGTCCAGTTCTGTTGTGCCTGTGGATAGGGTGCACGGGAACGGTGATGGCCAGCAAGAGCTTTCAGGGCTTACCCCTTCCTTATGGAATAAGGAGCCGGACGTTTGCGTTTTCAGAAAAAGGCTCTGCCGAGAATGAGCGCCGTGAGATGTACCGACTGTGAGAAAGCAGAGAAGCCCAGTGCTGTTGTGCCTGTGGATAGGCTGCACGGGGACTGTGAAGACCAGCAAGAGCTTTCAGGGCTGGCCCCTTCCTTGTGGGAGAAAGAGCCGCACGTTTGATTTTTCGGAAAGAGGCTCTGCCGAGAACAAGCACCGTTACATGTACCGACAATGGGAAAGCAGAGAAGTCCAGTTCTGTTGTGCCTGTGGATAGGGTGCACGGGAATGGTGAAGACCAGCAAGAGCTTTCAGGGGTCGCCCCTTCCTTATGGAAGAAGGAGCCGGACGTTTGCCTTTTCAGAAAAAGGCTCTGCTGAGAACGAACGCCGTGAGATGTACCGACTGTGAGAAAGCAGAGAAGCCCAGTGCTGTTGTGCCTGTGGATAGGCTGCACGGGGACTGTGAAGAGCAGCAAGAGCTTTCAGGGCTGGCCCCTTCCTTGTGGGAGAAAGAACCGGACGTTTGCTTTTTCGGAAAGAGGCTCTGCCGAGAACAAGCACCGTGAGATGCTGAGTCTCTGGGAAAGCACAGATGCCCAGTGCTGTTGTGCCTGTGGATAGGGTGCACGGGGACGGTGAAGTCCAGCAAGAGCTTTCAGGGCTTACACCTTCCTTATGGAAGAAGGAGCCGGAAGTTTGCCTTTTCAGAAAAAGGCTCTGCCGAGAACGAGCGCCGTGAGATGTACCGACTATGGGAAAGCAGAGAAGTCCAGTTCTGTTGTGCCTGTGGATAGGCTGCACGGGGACTGTGAAGACCAGCAAGAGCTTTCAGGGCTGGCCCCTTCCTTGTGGGAGAAAGAGCCGCACGTTTGCTTTTTCGGAAAGGGGCTCTGCCGAGAACGAGCACCGAGAGATGCTGAGTCTCTGGGAAAGCACAGATGCCCAGTGCTGTTGTGCCTGTGGATAGGGTGCACGGGAACGGTGAAGACCAGGAAGAGCTTTCAGGGCTGGCCACTTCCTTGCGGGAGAAAGAGCCGCACGTTTGCTTTTTCGGAAAGAGGCTCTGCCGAGAACGAGCACCGTGAGATGCTGAGTCTCTGGGAAAGCACAGATGCCCAGTGCTGTTGTGCCTGTGGATAGGGTGCACGGGGACGTTGAAGACCAGCAAGAGGTTTCAGGGCTGGCTCCTTCCTTGTGGGAGAAAGAGCCGGACGTTTGCTTTTTGGAAAAAGGCTCTGCCGAGAACGAGCACCGTGAGATGCTGAGTCTCTGGGAAAGCACAGATGCCCAGTGCTGTTGTGCCTGTGGATAGGGTGCACGGGGACGGTGAAGACCAGCAAGAGGTTTCAGGGCTGGCCCCTTCTTTGTGGGAGAAAGAGCCGGACGTTTCACTTTTTGGAAAGAGTCTCTGCCGAGAACCAGCGCCGTGAGATGTACCGACTATGGGAAAGCAGAGAAGTCCAGTTCTGTTGTGCCTGTGGATAGGGTGCACGGGAACGGTGAAGGCCAGCAAGAGCTTTCAGGGCTTACCCCTTCCTTATGGAAGAAGGAGCCGGACATTTGCCTTTTCAGAAAAAGGCTCTGCCGAGAACGAGCGCCGTGAGATGTACCGACTGTGAGAAAGCAGAGAAGCCCAGTGCTGTTGTGCCTGTGGATAGGGTGCACGGGGACTGTGAAGACCAGCAAGAGCTTTCAGGGCTGGCCCCTTCCTTGTGGGAGGAAGAGCCGCACGTATTGCTTTTTCGGAAATAGGCTCTGCCGAGAACGAGCACCGTGACATGCTGAGTCTCTGGGAAAGCACAGATGCCCAGTGCTGTTGTGCCTGTGGATAGGCTGCACGGGGACGGTGAAGACCAGCAAGAGCTTTCAGGGTTGGCTCCTTCCTTGTGGGAGAAAGAGCCGGATGTTTGCTTTTTGGATAAAGGCTCTGCCGAGAACGAGCATCGTGAGATGCTGAGTCTCTGGGAAAGCACAGATGCCCAGTGCTGTTCTGCCTGTGGATAGGGTGCACGGGGACGGTGAAGACCAGCAAGAGCTTTCAGGGCTTACCCCTTCCTTATGGAAGAAGGAGCCGGAAGTTTGCCTTTTCAGAAAAAGGCTCTGCCGAGAACGAGCGCCGTGAGATGTACCGACTGTGAGAAAGCAGAGAAGCCCAGTGCTGTTGTGCCTGTGGATAGGCTGCACGGGGACTGTGAAGACCAGCAAGAGCTTTCAGGGCTGGCCCCTTCCTTGTGGGAGAAAGTGCCGGACGTTTGCTTTTTCGGAAAGAGGCTCTGCCGAGAACAAGCACCGTGAGATGCTGAGTCTCTGGGAAAGCACAGATGCCCAGTGCTGTTGTGCCTGTGGATAGGGTGCACGGGGACGGTGTAGAGCAGCAAGAGCTTTCAGGGCTGGCCCCTTCCTTGTGGGAGAAAGAGCCGGATGTTTCATTTTTTGGAAAGAGTCTCTGCCGAGAACCAGCGCCGTGAGATGTACCGACTATGGGAAAGCAGAGAAGTCCAGTTCTGTTGTGCCTGTGGATAGGGTGCACGGGAACGGTGAAGGCCAGCAAGAGCTTTCAGGGCTTACCCCTTCCTTATGGAAGAAGGAGCCGGACGTTTGCCTTTTCAGAAAAAGGCTCTGCCGAGAACGAGCGCCGTGAGATGTACCGACTGTGAGAAAGCAGAGAAGCCCAGTGCTGTTGTGCCTGTGGATAGGGTGCACGGGGACTGTGAAGAGCAGCAAGAGCTTTCAGGGCTGGCCCCTTCCTTGTGGGAGGAAGAGCCGCACATATTGCTTTTTCGGAAAGAGGCTCTGCCGACAACGAGCACCGTGAGATGCTGAGTCTCTGGGAAAGCACAGATGCCCAGTGCTGTTGTGCCTGTGGATAGGCTGCACGGGGACTGTGAAGACCAGCAAGAGCTTTCAGGGCTGGCCCCTTCCTTGTGGGAGAAAGAGCCGGACATTTGATTTTTGGATAAAGGCTCTGCCGAGAACGAGCACCGTGAGATGCTGAGTCTCTGGGAAAGCACAGATGCCCAGTGCTGTTGTGCCTGTGGATAGGGTGCACGGGGACGGTGAAGACCAGCAAGAGCTTTCAGGGGTCGCCCATTCCTTATGGAAGAAGGAGCTGGACGTTTGCCTTTTCAGAAAAAGGCTCAGCCGAGAACGAGCGCCGTGAGATGTACCGACTGTGAGAAAGCAGAGAAGCCCAGTGCTGTTGTGCCTGTGGATAGGCTGCACGGGGACTGTGAAGACCAGCAAGAGCTTTCAGGGCTGGCTCCTTCCTTGTGGGAGAAAGTGCCGGACATTTGCTTTTTGGAAAAAGGCTCTGCCGAGAACGAGCGCCGTGACATGTACCGACTATGGGAAAGCAGAGAAGTCCAGTTCTGTTGTGCCTGTGGATAGGGTGCACGGGAACGGTGATGGCCAGCAAGAGCTTTCAGGGCTTACCCCTTCCTTATGGAATAAGGAGCCGGACGTTTGCGTTTTCAGAAAAAGGCTCTGCCGAGAATGAGCGCCGTGAGATGTACCGACTGTGAGAAAGCAGAGAAGCCCAGTGCTGTTGTGCCTGTGGATAGGCTGCACGGGGACTGTGAAGACCAGCAAGAGCTTTCAGGGCTGGCCCCTTCCTTGTGGGAGAAAGAGCCGCACGTTTGATTTTTCGGAGAGGCTCTGCCGAGAACAAGCACCGTTACATGTACCGACAATGGGAAAGCAGAGAAGTCCAGTTCTGTTGTGCCTGTGGATAGGCTGCACGGGAATGGTGAAGACCAGCAAGAGCTTTCAGGGGTCGCCCCTTCCTTATGGAAGAAGGAGCCGGACGTTTGCCTTTTCAGAAAAAGGCTCTGCCGAGAACGAACGCCGTGAGATGTACCGACTGTGAGAAAGCAGAGAAGCCCAGTGCTGTTGTGCCTGTGGATAGGCTGCACGGGGACTGTGAAGAGCAGCAAGAGCTTTCAGGGCTGGCCCCTTCCTTGTGGGAGAAAGAACCGGACGTTTGCTTTTTCGGAAAGAGGCTCTGCCGAGAACAAGCACCGTGAGATGCTGAGTCTCTGGGAAAGCACAGATGCCCAGTGCTGTTGTGCCTGTGGATAGGGTGCACGGGGATGGTGGAGAGCAGCAAGAGCTTTCAGGGCTGGCCCCTTCCTTGTGGGAGAAAGAGCCGGACGTTTCCCTTTTTGGAAAGAGTCTCTGCCGAGAACCAGCGACGTGAGATGTACCGACTATGGGAAAGCCGAGAAGTCCAGTTCTGTTGTGCCTGTGGATAGGGTGCACGGGAACGGTGAAGACCAGCAAGAGGTTTCAGGGCTTACCCCTTCCTTATGGAAGAAGGAGCCGGACGTTTGCCTTTTCAGAAAAAGGCTCTGCCGAGAACGAGCGCCGTGAGATGTACCGACTGTGAGAAAGCAGAGAAGCCCAGTGCTGTTGTGCCTGTGGATAGGCTGCACGGGGACGGTGAAGACCAGCAAGAGCTTTCAGGGCTGGCCCCTTCCTTGTGGGAGAAAGAGCCGCACGTTTGATTTTTCGGAAAGAGGCTCTGCCGAGAACAAGCACCGTTACATGTACCGACAATGGGAAAGCAGAGAAGTCCAGTTCTGTTGTGCCTGTGGATAGGGTGCACGGGAATGGTGAAGACCAGCAAGAGGTTTCAGGGCTGGCTCCTTCCTTGTGGGAGAAAGAGCCGGACGTTTGCTTTTTGGAAAAAGGCTCTGCCGAGAATGAGCGCCGTGAGATGTACCGACTATGGGAAAGCAGAGAAGTTCAGTGCTGTTGTGCCTGTGGATAGGCTGCACGGGGACGGTGAAGACCAGCAAGAGCTTTCAGGGCTGGCCCCTTCCTTGTGGGAGAAAGAGCCGCACGTTTGCTTTTTCGGAAAGAGGCTATGCCGAGAACGAGCACCGTGAGATGCTGAGTCTCTGGGAAAGCACAGATGCCCAGTGCTGTTGTGCCTGTGGATAGGTTGCACGGGGAGGGTGTAGAGCAGCAAGAGCTTTCAGGGCTGGCCCCTTCCTTGTGGGAGAAGGAGCCGGACTTTTCCCTTTTTGGAAAGAATCTCTGCCGAGAACCAGCGCCGTGAGATGCTGAGTCTCTGGGAAAGTACAGATGCCCAGTGCTGTTGTGCCTGTGGATAGGCTGCACGGGGACGGTTAAGACCAGCAAGAGGTTTCAGGGCTGGCTCCTTCCTTGTGGGAGAGAGAGGCGGACGTTTGCTTTTTAGAAAAAGGCTCTGCCGAGAACGAGCGCCGTGAGATGTACCGACTATGGGAAAGCCGAGAAGTCCAGTTCTGCTGTGCCTGTGGATAGGGTGCACGGGAACGGTGAAGACCAGCAAGAGCTTTCAGGGCTTACCCCTTCCTTATGGAAGAAGGAGCCGGACGTTTGCCTTTTCAGAAAAAGGCTCTGCCGAGAACGAGCGCCGTGAGATGTACCGACTATGGGAAAGCAGAGAAGCCCAGTTCTGTTGTGCCTGTGGATAGGCTGCACGGGGACTGTGAAGACCAGCAAGAGCTTTCAGGGCTGGCCCCTTCCTTGTGGGAGAAAGAGCCGGACGTTTGCTTATTCGGAAAGAGGCTCTGCCGAGAACAAGCACCGTGAGATGCTGAGTCTCTGGGAAAGCACAGATGCCCAGTGCTGTTGTGCCTGTGGATAGGCTGCACGGGGATGGTGAAGACCAGCAAGAGCTTTCAGGGCTGGCCCCTTCCTTGTGGGAGGAAGAGCCGCACGTATTGCTTTTTCGGAAAGAGGCTCTGCCGAGAACGAGCACCGTGAGATGCTGAGTCTCTGGGAAAGCACAGATGCCCAGTGCTGTTGTGCCTGTGGATAGAGTGCACGGGAAAAGTGAAGACCAGCAAGAGCTTTCAGGGCTGGCCCCTTCCTAATGGGAGAAAGAGCCGGACATTTGATTTTTCGGAAAGAGGCTCTGCCGAGAACAAGCACCGTGAGATGCTGAGTCTCTGGGAAAGCACAGATGCCCAGTGCTGTTGTGCCTGTGGATAGGTTGCATGGGGAGGGTGTAGAGCAGCAAGAGCTTTCAGGGCTGGCCCCTTCCTTGTGGGAGAAGGAGCCGGACGTTTGCCTTTTCAGAAAAAGGCTCTGCCGAGAACCAGCGCCGTGAGATGCTGAGTCTCTGGGAAAGCACAGATGCCCAGTGCTGTTGTGCCTGTGGATAGGCTGCACGGGGACGGTGAAGACCAGCAAGAGGTTTCAGGGCTGGCTCCTTCCTTGTGGGAGAAAGAGCCGGACGTTTGCTTTTTAGAAAAAGGCTCTGCCGAGAACGAGCACCGTGAGATGTACCGACTATGGGAAAGCCGAGAAGTCCAGTTCTGTTGTGCCTGTGGATAGGGTGCACGGGAATGGTGAAGACCAGCAAGAGCTTTCAGGGCTGGCCCCTTCCTTATGGAAGAAGGAGCCGGACGTTTGCCTTTTCAGAAAAAGGCTCTGCCGAGAATGAGCGCCGTGAGATGTACCGACTGTGAGAAAGCAGAGAAGCCCAGTGCTGTTGTGCCTGTGGATAGGCTGCACGGGGACTGTGAAGACCAGCAAGAGCTTTCAGGGCTGGCCCCTTCCTTGTGGGAGAAAGAGCCGCACGTTTGATTTTTCGGAAAGAGGCTCTGCCGAGAACAAGCACCGTGAGATGCTGAGTCTCTGGGAAAGCACAGATGCCCAGTGCTGTTGTGCCTGTAGATAGGGTGCACGGGGATGGTGGAGAGCAGCAAGAGCTTTCAGGGCTGGCCCCTTCCTTGTGGGAGAAAGAGCCGGACGTTTCCCTTTTTGGAAAGAGTCTCTGCCGAGAACCAGCGACGTGAGATGTACCGACTATGGGAAAGCCGAGAAGTCCAGTTCTGTTGTGCCTGTGGATAGGGTGCACGGGAACGGTGATGGCCAGCAAGAGCTTTCAGGGCTTACCCCTTCCTTATGGAATAAGGAGCCGGACGTTTGCCTTTTCAGAAAAAGGCTCTGCCGAGAACGAGCGCCGTGAGATGTACCGACTGTGAGAAAGCAGAGAAGCCCAGTGCTGTTGTGCCTGTGGATAGGCTGCACGGGGACTGTGAAGACCAGCAAGAGCTTTCAGGGCTGGCCCCTTCCTTGTGGGAGAAAGAGCCGCACGTTTGATTTTCGGAAAGAGGCTCTGCCGAGAACAAGCACCGTTACATGTACCGACAATGGGAAAGCAGAGAAGTCCAGTTCTGTTGTGCCTGTGGATAGGGTGCACGGGAATGGTGAAGACCAGCAAGAGCTTTCAGGGGTCCCCCCTTCCTTATGGAAGAAGGAGCCGGACGTTTGCCTTTTCAGAAAAAGGTTCTGCCGAGAACGAACGCCGTGAGATGTACCGACTGTGAGAAAGCAGAGAAGCCCAGTGCTGTTGTGCCTATGGATAGGCTGCACGGGGACTGTGAAGACCAGCAAGAGCTTTCAGGGCTGGCCCCTTTCTTGTGGGAGAAAGTGCCGGACGTTTGCTTTTTGGAAAAAGGCTCTGCCGAGAACGAGCACCGTGAGATGCTGAGTCTCTGGGAAAGCACAGATGCCCAGTGCTGTTGTGCCTGTGGATAGGGTGCACGGGAACGGTGAAGACCAGCAAGAGCTTTCAGGGCTTACCCATTCCTTGTGGGAGAAAGAGCCGCACGTTTGCTTTTTCGGAAATAGGCTCTGCCGAGAACCAGCGCCGTGACATGTACCGACTATGGGAAAGCAGAGAAGTCCAGTTCTGTTGTGCCTCTGGATAGGGTGCACGGGAACGGTGAAGACCAGCAAGAGCTTTCAGGGCTTACCCCTTCCTTATGGAAGAAGGAGCCTGACGTTTGCCTTTTCAGAAAAAGGCTCTGCCGAGAACGAGCGCCGTGAGATGTACCGACTGTGAGAAAGCAGAGAAGCCCAGTGCTGTTGTGCCTGTGGATAGGCTGCACGGGGACTGTGAAGACCAGCAAGAGCTTTCAGGGCTGGCCCATTCCTTGTGGGAGAAAGAGCCGCACGTATTGCTTTTTCGGAAATAGGCTCTGCCGAGAATGAGCACCGTGAGATGCTGAGTCTCTGGGAAAGCACAGATGCCCAGTGCTGTTGTGCTTGTGGATAGGCTGCACGGGGATGGTGTAGAGCAGCAAGAGCTTTCAGGGCTGGCCCCTTCCTTGTGGGAGAAGGAGCCGGACGTTTGCCTTTTCAGAAAAAGGCTCTGCCGAGAACGAGCGCCGTGAGATGTACTGACTGTGAGAAAGCAGAGAAGCCCAGTGCTGTTGTGCCTGTGGATAGGCTGCACGGGGACTGTGAAGACCAGCAAGAGCTTTCAGGGCTAGCCCCTTCCTTGTGGGAGAAAGAGCCGGACATTTGATTTTTCAGAAAGAGGCTCTGCCGAGAACAAGTACCGTGAGATGCTGAGTCTCTGGGAAAGCACAGATGCCCAGTGCTGTTGTGCCTGTGGATAGGCTGCACGGGGACTGTGAAGATCAGCAAGAGGTTTCAGGGCTGGCTCCTTCCTTGTGGGAGAAAGAGCCGGACGTTTCCCTTTTTGGAAAGAGTCTCTGCCGAGAACCAGCGACGTGAGATGTACCGACTATGGGAAAGCAGAGAAGTTCAGTGCTGTTGTGCCTGTGGATAGGCTGCACGGGGACGGTGAAGACCAGCAAGAGCTTTCAGGGCTGGCCCCTTCCTTGTGGGATAAAGAGCCGGACGTTTGCTTTTTCGGAAAGAGGCTCTGCCGAGAACGAGCACCGTGAGATGCTGAGTCTCTGGGAAAGCACAGATGCCCAGTGCTGTTGTGCCTGTGGATAGGTTGCACGGGGAGGGTGTAGAGCAGCAAGAGCTTTCAGGGCTGGCCCCTTCCTTGTGGGAGAAGGAGCCGGACTTTTCCCTTTTTGGAAAGAATCTCTGCCGAGAACCAGCGCCGTGAGATGCTGAGTCTCTGGGAAAGCACAGATGCCCAGTGCTGTTGTGCCTGTGGATAGGCTGCACGGGGACGGTTAAGACCAGCAAGAGGTTTCAGGGCTGGCTCCTTCCTTGTGGGAGAGAGAGGCGGACGTTTGCTTTTTAGAAAAAGGCTCTGCCGAGAACGAGCGCCGTGAGATGTACCGACTATGGGAAAGCCGAGAAGTCCAGTTCTGTTGTGCCTGTGGATAGGGTGCACGGGAACGGTGAAGACCAGCAAGAGCTTTCAGGGCTTACCCCTTCCTTATGGAAGAAGGAGCCGGACGTTTGCCTTTTCAGAAAAAGGCTCTGCCGAGAACGATCGCCGTGAGATGTACCGACTATGGGAAAGCAGAGAAGCCCAGTTCTGTTGTGCCTGTGGATAGGCTGCACGGGGACTGTGAAGACCAGCAAGAGCTTTCAGGGCTGGCCCCTTCCTTGTGGGAGAAAGAGCCGGACGTTTGCTTATTCGGAAAGAGGCTCTCCCGAGAACAAGCACCGTGAGATGCTGAGTCTCTGGGAAAGCACAGATGCCCAGTGCTGTTGTGCCTGTGGATAGGCTGCACGGGGATGGTGAAGACCAGCAAGAGCTTTCAGGGCTGGCCCCTTCCTTGTGGGAGGAAGAGCCGCACGTATTGCTTTTTCGGAAAGAGGCTCTGCCGAGAACGAGCACCGTGACATGCTGAGTCTCTGGGAAAGCACAGATGCCCAGTGCTGTTGTGCCTGTGGATAGAGTGCACGGGAAAAGTGAAGACCAGCAAGAGCTTTCAGGGCTGGCCCCTTCCTAATGGGAGAAAGAGCCGGACATTTGATTTTTCGGAAAGAGGCTCTGCCGAGAACAAGCACCGTGAGATGCTGAGTCTCTGGGAAAGCACAGATGCCCAGTGCTGTTGTGCCTGTGGATAGGCTGCACGGGGACTGTGAAGACCAGCAAGAGCTTTCAGGGCTGGCTCCTTCCTTGTGGGAGAAAGAGCCGGACGTTTGCTTTTTGGAAAAAGGCTCTGCCGAGAACGAGCACCGTGAGATGCTGAGTCCCTAGGAAAGCACAGATGCCCAGTGCTGTTGTGCCTGTGGATAGGTTGCACGGGGAGGGTGTAGAGCAGCAAGAGCTTTCAGGGCTGGCCCCTTCCTTGTGGGAGAAGGAGCCGGACGTTTGCCTTTTCAGAAAAAGGCTCTGCCGAGAACCAGCGCCGTGAGATGCTGAGTCTCTGGGAAAGCACAGATGCCCAGTGCTGTTGTGCCTGTGGATAGGCTGCACGGGGACGGTGAAGACCAGCAAGAGGTTTCAGGGCTGGCTCCTTCCTTGTGGGAGAAAGAGTCGGACGTTTGCTTTTTAGAAAAAGGCTCTGCCGAGAACGAGCACAGTGAGATGTACCGACTATGGGAAAGCCGAGAAGTCCAGTTCTGTTGTGCCTGTGGATAGGGTGCACGGGAATGGTGAAGACCAGCAAGAGCTTTCAGGGCTGGCCCCTTCCTTATGGAAGAAGTAGCCGGACGTTTGCCTTTTCAGAAAAAGGCTCTGCCGAGAACGAGCGCCGTGAGATGTACCGACTGTGAGAAAGCAGAGAAGCCCAGTGCTGTTTTGCCTGTGGATAGGGTGCACGGGGACTGTGAAGACCAGCAAGAGCTTTCAGGGCTGGCCCCTTCCTTGTGGGAGGAAGAGCCGCACGTATTGCTTTTTCGGAAATAGGCTCTGCCGAGAATGAGCGCCGTGAGATGTACCGACTATGGGAAAGCAGAGAAGTTCAGTTTTGTTGTGCCTGTGGATAGGCTGCACGGGGACTGTGAAGACCAGCAAGATCTTTCAGGGCTGGCTCCTTCCTTGTGGCAGAAAGAGCCGGACGTTTGATTTTTCGGAAAGAGGCTCTGCCGAGAACGAGCACCGTGAGATGCTGAGTCTCTGGGAAAGCACAGATGCCCAGTGCTGTTGTGCCTGTGGATAGGTTGCACGGGGACGGTGTAGAGCAGCAAGAGCTTTCAGGGCTGGCCCCTTCCTTATGGGAGAAAGAGCCGGATGTTTGCTTTTTTGGAAATAGGCTCTGCCGCGAACGAGCACCGTGAGATGCTGAGTCTCTGGGAAAGCACAGATGCCCAGTGCTGTTGTGCCTGTGGATAGGCTGCACGGGGACGTTGAAGACCAGCAAGAGCTTTCAGGGCTGTCTCCTTCCTTGTGGGAGAAAGAGCCGGACGTTTGCTTTTTGGAAAAAGGCTCTGCCGAGAACGAGCACCGTGAGATGTACCGACTATGGGAAAGCAGAGAAGTCCAGTTCTGTTGTGCCTGTGGATAGGGTGCAAGGGGACGGTGAAGACCAGCAAGAGCTTTCAGGGGTCGCCCCTTCCTTATGGAAGAAGCAGCCGGACGTTTGCCTTTTCAGAAAAAGGCTCTGCCGAGAATGAGCGCCGTGAGATGTACAGACTGTGAGAAAGCAGAGAAGCCCAGTGCTGTTGTGCCTGTGGATAGGCTGCACGGGGACTGTGAAGACCAGCAAGACCTTTCAGGGCTGGCCCCTTCCTTGTGGGAGAAAGAGCCGCACGTTTGCTTTTTCGGAAATAGGCTCTGCCGAGAACAAGCACCGTGAGATGCTGAGTCTCTGGGAAAGCACAGATGCCCAGTGCTGTTGTGCCTGTGGATAGGTTGCACGGGGACGGTGTAGAGCAGCAAGAGCTTTCAGGGCTTACCCCTTCCTTATGGAAGAAGGAGCCGGACGTTTGCCTTTTCAGAAAAAGGCTCTGCCGAGAACGAGCGCCGTGAGATGTACCGACTGTGAGAAAGCAGAGAAGCCCAGTGCTGTTGTGCCTGTGGATAGGCTGCACGGGGACTGTGAAGAGCAGCAAGAGCTTTCAGGGCTGGCCCCTTCCTTGTGGGAGAAAGAGCCGGACGTTTGATTTTTCGGAAAGAGGCTCTTCCGAGAATGAGCACCGTGAGATGCTGAGTCTCTGGGAAAGCACAGATGCCCAGTGCTGTTGTGCCTGTGGATAGGTTGCACGGAGACGGTGTAGAGCAGCAAGAGCTTTCAGGGCTTACCCCTCCCTTGTGGGAGAAAGAGCCGGACATTTGCTTTTTCGGAAATAGGCTCTGCCGAGAACGAGCGCCGTGAGATGCTGAGTCTCTGGGAAAGCACAGATGCCCAGTGCTGTTGTGCCTGTGGATAGGCTGCATGGGGACGGTGAAGACCAGCAAGAGTTTTCAGGGCTGGCTCCTTTCTTGTGGGAGAAAGAGCCGGACGTTTGCTTTTTGGAAAAAGGATCTGCCGAGAACGAGCACCGTGAGACGTACCGACTATGGGAAAGCAGAGAAGTCCAGTTCTGTTGTGCCTGTGGATAGGGTGCAAGGGGACGGTGAAGACCAGCAAGAGCTTTCAGGGGTCGCCCCTTCCTTATGGAAGAAGGAGCCGGACGTTTGCCTTTTCAGAAAAAGGCTCTGCCGAGAACGAGCGCCGTGAGATGTACCGACTGTGAGAAAGCAGAGAAGCCCAGAGCTGTTGTGCCTGTGGATAGGCTGCACGGGGACTGTGAAGACCAGCAAGAGCTTTCAGGGCTGGCCCCTTCCTTGTGGCAGAAAGAGCCGCACGTTTCCCTTTTTGCAAAGAGTCTCTGCCGAGAACCAGAGCCGTGAGATGCTGAGTCTCTGGGAAAGCACAGATGCCCAGTGCTGTTGTGCCTGTGGATAGGGTGCACGGGGACGGTGTAGAGCAGCAAGAGCTTTCAGGGCTGGCCCCTTCCTAATGGGAGAAAGAGCCGGACGTTTCCCTTTTGGGAAAGAGTCTCTGTCGAGAACCAGCGACGTGAGATGTACCGACTATGGGAAAGCAGAGAAGTCCAGTTCTGTTGTGCCTGTGGATAGGCTGCACGGGGACTGTGAAGACCAGCAAGAGCTTTCAGGGCTGGCCCCTTCCTTGTGGGAGAAAGAGCCGCACGTTTGATTTTTCGGAAAGAGGCTCTGCCGAGAACAAGCACCGTGAGATGCTGAGTCTCTGGGAAAGCACAGATGCCCAGTGCTGTTGTGCCTGTGGATAGGCTGCACGGGGACGGTGAAGACCAGCAAGAGGTTTCAGGGCTGGCTCCTTCCTTGTGGGAGAAAGAGCCGGATGTTTGCTTTTTGGAAAAAGGCTCTGCCGAGAACGAGCGCCGTGAGATGTACCGACTATGGGAAAGCCGAGAAGTCCAGTTCTGTTGTGCCTGTGGATAGGGTGCAAGGGGACGGTGAAGACCAGCAAGAGCTTTCAGGGGTCGCCCCTTCCTTATGGAAGAAGGAGCCGGACGTTTGCCTTTTCAGAAAAAGGCTCTGCCGAGAACGAGCGCCGTGAGATGTACCGACTGTGAGAAAGCAGAGAAGCCCAGTGCTGTTGTGCCTGTGGATAGGCTGCACGGGGACTGTGAAGACCAGCAAGACCTTTCAGGGCTGGCCCCTTCCTTGTGGGAGAAAGAGCCGCACGTTTCCCTTTTTGCAAAGAGTCTCTGTTGAGAACCAGCGACGTGAGATGTACCGACTATGGGAAAGCAGAGAAGTCCAGTTCTGTTGTGCCTGTGGATAGGCTGCACGGGGACTGTGAAGACCAGCAAGAGCTTTCAGGGCTTACCCCTTCCTTATGGAAGAAGGAGCCGGACGTTTGCCTTTTCAGAAAAAGGATCTGCCGAGAACGAGCGCCGTGAGATGTACCGACTGTGAGAAAGCAGAGAAGCCCAGTGCTGTTGTGCCTATGGATAGGCTATACGGGGACTGTGAAGACCAGCAAGAGCTTTCAGGGCTGGCCCCTTCCTTGTGGGAGAAAGAGCCGCACGTTTGATTTTTCGGAAAGAGGCTCAGCCCAGAACAAGCACCGTGAGATGCTGAGTCTCTGGGAAAGCACAGATGCCCAGTGCTGTTGTGCCTGTGGATAGGCTGCACGGGGACGGTGAAGACCAGCAAGAGGTTTCAGGGCTGGCCCCTTCCTTGTGGGAGAAAGAGCCGGATGTTTGCTTTTTGGAAAAAGGCTCTGCCGAGAACGAGCGCCGTGAGATGTACCGACTACGGGAATGCCGAGAAGTCCAGTTCTGTTGTGCCTGTGGATAGGGTGCACGGGAACGGTGAAGACCAGCAAGAGCTTTCAGGGGTCGCCCCTTCCTTATGGAAGAAGGAGCCGGACGTTTGCCTTTTCAGAAAAAGGCTCTGCCGAGAACGAGCGCCATGAGATGTACCGACTGTGAGAAAGCAGAGAAGCCCAGTGCTGTTGTGCCTGTGGATAGGCTGCACGGGGACTGTGAAGACCAGCAAGAGCTTTCAGGGCTGGCCCCTTCCTTGTGGGAGAAAGAGCCGCACGTTTGATTTTTCGGAAAGAGGCTCAGCCCAGAACAAGCACCGTGAGATGCTGAGTCTCTGGGAAAGCACAGATGCCCAGTGCTGTTGTGCCTGTGGATAGGCTGCACGGGGACTGTGAAGACCAGCAAGAGCTTTCAGGGCTGGCCCCTTCCTTGTGGGAGAAATTGCCAGACGTTTGCCTTTTGGAAAAAGGCTCTGCCGAGAATGAGCGCCGTGAGATGTACCGACTATGGGAAAGCAGAGAAGTCCAGTTCTGTTGTGCCTGTGGATAGGGTGCACGGGAATGGTGAAGACCAGCAAGAGCTTTCAGGGCTGGCCCCTTCATTATGGGAGAAAGAGCCGGACGTTTGATTTTTCGGAAAGAGGCTCTGCCGAGAACGAGCACCGTGAGATGCTGAGTCTCTGGGAAAGCACAGATGCCCAGTGCTGTTGTGCCTGTGGATAGGCTGCACGGGGACGGTGAAGACCAGCAAGAGTTTTCAGGGCTGGCTCCTTCCTTGTGGGAGAATGAGGCGGACGTTTGCTTTTTGGAAAAAGGCTCTGCCGAGAACGAGCGCCGTGAGATGTACCGACTATGGGAAAGCAGAGAAGTTCAGTGCTGTTGTGCCTGTGGATAGGCTGCACGGGGACTGTGAAGACCAGCAAGAGCTTTCAGGGCTGGCCCCTTCCTTGTGGGAGAAAGAGCCGCACGTTTGCTTTTTCGGAAAGAGGCTCTGCCGAGAACGATCACCGTGAGATGCTGAGTCTCTGGGAAAGCACAGATGCCCAGTGCTGTTGTGCCTGTGGATAGGTTGCACGGGGACGGTGTAGAGCAGCAAGAGCTTTCAGGGCTGGCCCCTTCCTTGTGGAAGAAGGAGCCGGACGTTTCCCTTTTTGGAAAGAGTCTCTGCCGAGAACCAGCGCCGTGAGATGCTGAGTCTCTGGGAAAGCACAGATGCCCAGTGCTGTTGTGCCTGTGGATAGGGTGCACGGGGACGGTGAAGACCAGGAAGAGGTTTCAGGGCTGGCTCCTTCCTTGTGGGAGAAAGAGGCGGACGTTTGCTTTTTAGAAAAAGGCTCTGCCGAGAACGAGGCCATGAGATGTACCGACTATGGGAAAGCACAGATGCCCAGTGCTGTTGTGCCTGTGGATAGGGTGCACGGGGACGGTGTAGAGCAGCAAGAGCTTTCAGGGCTGGCCCCTTCCTAATGGGAGAAAGAGCCGGACGTTTCCCTTTTGGGAAAGAGTCTCTGTCGAGAACCAGCGACGTGAGATGTACCGACTATGGGAAAGCAGAGAAGTCCAGTTCTGTTGTGCCTGTGGATAGGCTGCACGGGGACTGTGAAGACCAGCAAGAGCTTTCAGGGCTGGCCCCTTCCTTGTGGGAGAAAGAGCCGCACGTATTGCTTTTTTGGAAATAGGCTCTGCCGAGAACGAGCGCCGTGAGATGCTGAGTCTCTGGGAAAGCACAGATGCCCAGTGCTGTTGTGCCTGTGGATAGGGTGCACGGGAACGATGAAGACCAGCAAGAGCTTTCAGGGCTGGCAACTTCCTTGCGGGAGAAAGAGCCGGACATTTGATTTTTCGGAAAGAGGCTCTGCCGAGAACGAGCACCGTGAGATGCTGAGTCTCTGGGAAAGCACAGATGCCCAGTGCTGTTGTGCCTGTGGATAGGTTGCACGGGGACGGTGAAGACCAGCAAGAGCTTTCAGGGCTGGCCCCTTCCTTGTGGGAGAAAGAGCCGGACGTTTCCCTTTTTGGAAAGAGTCTCTGTCGAGAACCAGCGACGTGAGATGTACCGACTATGGGAAAGCAGAGAAGTCCAGTTCTGTTGTGCCTGTGGATAGGGTGCACGGGAACGGTGAAGACCAGCAAGAGCTTTCAGGGCTTACCCCTTAATTATGGAAGAAGGAGCCGGACGTTTGCCTTTTCAGAAAAAGGCTCTGCCGAGAACCAGAGCCGTGAGATGCTGAGTCTCTGGGAAAGCACAGATGCCCAGTGCTGTTGTGCCTGTGGATAGGGTGCACGGGGACGGTGTAGAGCAGCAAGAGCTTTCAGGGCTGGCCCCTTCCTAATGGGAGAAAGAGCCGGACGTTTCCCTTTTGGGAAAGCGTCTCTGTCGAGAACCAGCGACGTGAGATGTACCGACTATGGGAAAGCAGAGAAGTCCAGTTCTGTTGTGCCTGTGGATAGGCTGCACGGGGACTGTGAAGACCAGCAAGAGCTTTCAGGGCTGGCCCCTTCCTTGTGGGAGAAAGAGCCGCACGTTTGATTTTTCGGAAAGAGGCTCTGCCGAGAACAAGCACCGTGAGATGCTGAGTCTCTGGGAAAGCACAGATGCCCAGTGCTGTTGTGCCTGTGGATAGGCTGCACGGGGACGGTGAAGACCAGCAAGAGGTTTCAGGGCTGGCTCCTTCCTTGTGGGAGAGAGAGCCGGATGTTTGCTTTTTGGAAAAAGGCTCTGCCGAGAACGAGCGCCGTGAGATGTACCGACTATGGGAAAGCCGAGAAGTCCAGTTCTGTTGTGCCTGTGGATAGGGTGCACGGGAACGGTGAAGACCAGCAAGAGCTTTCAGGGGTCGCCCCTTCCTTATGGAAGAAGGAGCCGGACGTTTGCCTTTTCAGAAAAAGGCTCTGCCGAGAACGAGCGCCATGAGATGTACCGACTGTGAGAAAGCAGAGAAGCCCAGTGCTGTTGTGCCTGTGGATAGGCTGCACGGGGACTGTGAAGACCAGCAAGAGCTTTCAGGGCTGGCCCCTTCCTTGTGGGAGAAATTGCCAGACGTTTGCCTTTTGGAAAAAGGCTCTGCCGAGAATGAGCGCCGTGAGATGTACCGACTATGGGAAAGCAGAGAAGTCCAGTTCTGTTGTGCCTGTGGATAGGGTGCACGGGAATGGTGAAGACCAGCAAGAGCTTTCAGGGCTGGCCCCTTCCTTATGGGAGAAAGAGCCGGACGTTTGATTTTTCGGAAAGAGGCTCTGCCGAGAACAAGCACCGTGAGATGCTGAGTCTCTGGGAAAGCACAGATGCCCAGTGCTGTTGTGCCTGTGGATAGGGTGCATGGGGACGGTGAAGACCAGCAAGAGGTTTCAGGGCTGGCTCCTTCCTTGTGGGAGAATGAGGCGGACGTTTGCTTTTTGGAAAAAGGCTCTGCCGAGAACGAGCGCCGTGAGATGTACCGACTATGGGAAAGCAGAGAAGTTCAGTGCTGTTGTGCCTGTGGATAGGCTGCACGGGGACTGTGAAGACCAGCAAGAGCTTTCAGGGCTGGCCCCTTCCTTGTGGGAGAAAGAGCCGCACGTTTGCTTTTTCGGAAAGAGGGTCTGCCGAGAACGATCACCGTGAGATGCTGAGTCTCTGGGAAAGCACAGATGCCCAGTGCTGTTGTGCCTGTGGATAGGTTGCACGGGGACGGTGTACAGCAGCAAGAGCTTTCAGGGCTGGCCCCTTCCTTGTGGAAGAAGGAGCCGGACGTTTCCCTTTTTGGAAAGAGTCTCTGCCGAGAACCAGCGCCGTGAGATGCTGAGTCTCTGGGAAAGCACAGATGCCCAGTGCTGTTGTGCCTGTGGATAGGGTGCACGGGGACGGTGAAGACCAGGAAGAGGTTTCAGGGCTGGCTCCTTCCTTGTGGGAGAAAGAGGCGGACGTTTGCTTTTTAGAAAAAGGCTCTGCCGAGAACGAGGCCATGAGATGTACCGACTATGGGAAAGCCGAGAAGTCCAGTTCTGTTGTGCCTGTGGATAGGCTGCACGGGGACTGTGAAGACCAGCAAGAGCTTTCAGGGCTTACCCCTCCCTTGTGGGAGAAAGAGCAGGACATTTGCTTTTTCGGAAATAGGCTCTGCCGAGAACGAGCGCCGTGAGATGTACCGACTATGGGAAAGCAGAGAAGTTCAGTTTTGTTGTGCCTGTGGATAGGGTGCACGGGAACGTTGAAGACCAGCAAGAGCTTTCAGGGCTTACCCCTTCATTATGGAAGAAGGAGCCGGACGTTTGCCTTTTCAGAAAAAGGCTCTGCCGAGAACCAGAGCCGTGAGATGCTGAGTCTCTGGGAAAGCACAGATGCCCAGTGCTGTTGTGCCTGTGGATAGGGTGCACGGGGACGGTGTAGAGCAGCAAGAGCTTTCAGGGCTGGCCCCTTCCTAATGGGAGAAAGAGCCGGACGTTTCCCTTTTGGGAAAGAGTCTCTGTCGAGAACCAGCGACGTGAGATGTACCGACTATGGGAAAGCAGAGAAGTCCAGTTCTGTTGTGCCTGTGGATAGGCTGCACGGGGACTGTGAAGACCAGCAAGAGCTTTCAGGGCTGGCCCCTTCCTTGTGGGAGAAGGAGCCGGACGTTTGCCTTTTCAGAAAAAGGCTCTGCCGAGAACGAGCGCCGTGAGATCTACCGACTGTGAGAAAGCAGAGAAGCCCAGTGCTGTTGTGCCTGTGGATAGGCTGCACGGGGACTGTGAAGACCAGAAAGAGCTTTCAGGGCTGGCCCCTTCCTTGTGGGAGAAAGAGCCGCACGTATTGCTTTTTTGGAAATAGGCTCTGCCGAGAACGAGCGCCGTGAGATGCTGAGTCTCTGGGAAAGCACAGATGCCCAGTGCTGTTGTGCCTGTGGATAGGGTGCACGGGAACGATGAAGACCAGCAAGAGCTTTCAGGGCTGGCAACTTCCTTGCGGGAGAAAGAGCCGGACAATTGATTTTTCGGAAAGAGGCTCTGCCGAGAACGAGCACCGTGAGATGCTGAGTCTCTGGGAAAGCACAGATGCCCAGTGCTGTTGTGCCTGTGGATAGGGTGCACGGGAACGGTGAAGACCAGCAAGAGCTTTCAGGGCTTACCCCTCCCTTGTGGGAGAAAGAGCCGGACATTTGCTTTTTCGGAAATAGGCTCTGCCGAGAACGAGCGCCGTGAGATGTACCGACTATGGGAAAGCAGAGAAGTTCATTTCTGTTGTGCCTGTGGATAGGCTGCACGGGGACTGTGAAGACCAGCAAGAGCTTTCAGGGCTGGCCCCTTCCTTGTGGCAGAAAGAGCCGGACGTTTGATTTTTCGGAAAGAGGCTCTGCCGAGAACGAGCACCGTGAGATGCTGAGTCTCTGGGAAAGCACAGATGCCCAGTGCTGTTGTGCCTGTGGATAGGTTGCACGGGGACTGTGAAGACCAGCAAGAGCTTTCAGGGCTGGCCCCTTCCTTGTGGGAGAAAGAGCCGGACGTTTCCCTTTTTGGAAAGAGTCTCTGTCGAGAACCAGCGACGTGAGATGTACCGACTATGGGAAAGCAGAGAAGTCCAGTTCTGTTGTGCCTGTGGATAGGGTGCACGGGAACGGTGAAGACCAGCAAGAGCTTTCAGGGCTTACCCCTTAATTATGGAAGAAGGAGCCGGACGTTTGCCTTTTCAGAAAAAGGCTCTGCCGAGAACCAGAGCCGTGAGATGCTGAGTCTCTGGGAAAGCACAGATGCCCAGTGCTGTTGTGCCTGTGGATAGGGTGCACGGGGACGGTGTAGAGCAGCAAGAGCTTTCAGGGCTGGCCCCTTCCTAATGGGAGAAAGAGCCGGACGTTTCCCTTTTGGGAAAGCGTCTCTGTCGAGAACCAGCGACGTGAGATGTACCGACTATGGGAAAGCAGAGAAGTCCAGTTCTGTTGTGCCTGTGGATAGGCTGCACGGGGACTGTGAAGACCAGCAAGAGCTTTCAGGGCTGGCCCCTTCCTTGTGGGAGAAAGAGCCGCACGTTTGATTTTTCGGAAAGAGGCTCTGCCGAGAACAAGCACCGTGAGATGCTGAGTCTCTGGGAAAGCACAGATGCCCAGTGCTGTTGTGCCTGTGGATAGGCTGCACGGGGACGGTGAAGACCAGCAAGAGGTTTCAGGGCTGGCTCCTTCCTTGTGGGAGAGAGAGCCGGATGTTTGCTTTTTGGAAAAAGGCTCTGCCGAGAACGAGCGCCGTGAGATGTACCGACTATGGGAAAGCCGAGAAGTCCAGTTCTGTTGTGCCTGTGGATAGGGTGCACGGGAACGGTGAAGACCAGCAAGAGCTTTCAGGGGTCGCCCCTTCCTTATGGAAGAAGGAGCCGGACGTTTGCCTTTTCAGAAAAAGGCTCTGCCGAGAACGAGCGCCATGAGATGTACCGACTGTGAGAAAGCAGAGAAGCCCAGTGCTGTTGTGCCTGTGGATAGGCTGCACGGGGACTGTGAAGACCAGCAAGAGCTTTCAGGGCTGGCCCCTTCCTTGTGGGAGAAATTGCCAGACGTTTGCCTTTTGGAAAAAGGCTCTGCCGAGAATGAGCGCCGTGAGATGTACCGACTATGGGAAAGCAGAGAAGTCCAGTTCTGTTGTGCCTGTGGATAGGGTGCACGGGAATGGTGAAGACCAGCAAGAGCTTTCAGGGCTGGCCCCTTCCTTATGGGAGAAAGAGCCGGACGTTTGATTTTTCGGAAAGAGGCTCTGCCGAGAACAAGCACCGTGAGATGCTGAGTCTCTGGGAAAGCACAGATGCCCAGTGCTGTTGTGCCTGTGGATAGGCTGCACGGGGACGGTGAAGACCAGCAAGAGGTTTCAGGGCTGGCTCCTTCCTTGTGGGAGAATGAGGCGGACGTTTGCTTTTTGGAAAAAGGCTCTGCCGAGAACGAGCGCCGTGAGATGTACCGACTATGGGAAAGCAGAGAAGTTCAGTGCTGTTGTGCCTGTGGATAGGCTGCAAGGGGACTGTGAAGACCAGCAAGAGCTTTCAGGGCTGGCCCCTTCCTTGTGGGAGAAAGAGCCGCACGTTTGCTTTTTCGGAAAGAGGCTCTGCCGAGAACGATCACCGTGAGATGCTGAGTCTCTGGGAAAGCACAGATGCCCAGTGCTGTTGTGCCTGTGGATAGGTTGCACGGGGACGGTGTAGAGCAGCAAGAGCTTTCAGGGCTGGCCCCTTCCTTGTGGAAGAAGGAGCCGGACGTTTCCCTTTTTGGAAAGAGTCTCTGCCGAGAACCAGCGCCGTGAGATGCTGAGTCTCTGGGAAAGCACAGATGCCCAGTGCTGTTGTGCCTGTGGATAGGTTGCACGGGGACGGTGAAGACCAGCAAGAGCTTTCAGGGCTGGCTCCTTCCTTGTGGGAGAAAGAGCCGGACGTTTGCTTTTTGGAAAGAGTCTCTGTCGAGAACCAGCGACGTGAGATGTACCGACTATGGGAAAGCAGAGAAGTCCAGTTCTGTTGTGCCTGTGGATAGGGTGCAAGGGGACGGTGAAGACCAGCAAGAGCTTTCAGGGGTCGCCCCTTCCTTATGGAAGAAGGAGCCGGACGTTTGCCTTTTCAGAAAAAGGCTCTGCCGAGAACGAGCGCCGTGAGATGTACCGACTGTGAGAAAGCAGAGAAGCCCAGTGCTGTTGTGCCTGTGGATAGGCTGCACGGGGACTGTGAAGACCAGCAAGACCTTTCAGGGCTGGCCCCTTCCTTGTGGGAGAAAGAGCCGCACGTTTCCCTTTTTGCAAAGAGTCTCTGTTGAGAACCAGCGACGTGAGATGTACCGACTATGGGAAAGCAGAGAAGTCCAGTTCTGTTGTGCCTGTGGATATGCTGCACGGGGACTGTGAAGACCAGCAAGAGCTTTCAGGGCTTACCCCTTCCTTATGGAAGAAGGAGCCGGACGTTTGCCTTTTCAGAAAAAGGATCTGCCGAGAACGAGCGCCGTGAGATGTACCGACTGTGAGAAAGCAGAGAAGCCCAGTGCTGTTGTGCCTATGGATAGGCTATACGGGGACTGTGAAGACCAGCAAGAGCTTTCAGGGCTGGCCCCTTCCTTGTGGGAGAAAGAGCCGCACGTTTGATTTTTCGGAAAGAGGCTCTGCCGAGAACAAGCACCGTGAGATGCTGAGTCTCTGGGAAAGCACAGATGCCCAGTGCTGTTGTGCCTGTGGATAGGCTGCACGGGGACGGTGAAGACCAGCAAGAGGTTTCAGGGCTGGCTCCTTCCTTGTGGGAGAAAGAGCCGGATGTTTGCTTTTTGGAAAAAGGCTCTGCCGAGAACGAGCGCCGTGAGATGTACCGACTATGGGAAAGCCGAGAAGTCCAGTTCTGTTGTGCCTGTGGATAGGGTGCAAGGGGACGGTGAAGACCAGCAAGAGCTTTCAGGGGTCGCCCCTTCCTTATGGAAGAAGGAGCCGGACGTTTGCCTTTTCAGAAAAAGGCTCTGCCGAGAACGAGCGCCGTGAGATGTACCGACTGTGAGAAAGCAGAGAAGCCCAGTGCTGTTGTGCCTGTGGATAGGCTGCACGGGGACTGTGAAGACCAGCAAGACCTTTCAGGGCTGGCCCCTTCCTTGTGGGAGAAAGAGCCGCACGTTTCCCTTTTTGCAAAGAGTCTCTGTTGAGAACCAGCGACGTGAGATGTACCGACTATGGGAAAGCAGAGAAGTCCAGTTCTGTTGTGCCTGTGGATAGGCTGCACGGGGACTGTGAAGACCAGCAAGAGCTTTCAGGGCTTACCCCTTCCTTATGGAAGAAGGAGCCGGACGTTTGCCTTTTCAGAAAAAGGATCTGCCGAGAACGAGCGCCGTGAGATGTACCGACTGTGAGAAAGCAGAGAAGCCCAGTGCTGTTGTGCCTATGGATAGGCTATACGGGGACTGTGAAGACCAGCAAGAGCTTTCAGGGCTGGCCCCTTCCTTGTGGGAGAAAGAGCCGCACGTTTGATTTTTCGGAAAGAGGCTCAGCCCAGAACAAGCACCGTGAGATGCTGAGTCTCTGGGAAAGCACAGATGCCCAGTGCTGTTGTGCCTGTGGATAGGCTGCACGGGGACGGTGAAGACCAGCAAGAGGTTTCAGGGCTGGCCCCTTCCTTGTGGGAGAAAGAGCCGGATGTTTGCTTTTTGGAAAAAGGCTCTGCCGAGAACGAGCGCCGTGAGATGTACCGACTACGGGAATGCCGAGAAGTCCAGTTCTGTTGTGCCTGTGGATAGGGTGCACGGGAACGGTGAAGACCAGCAAGAGCTTTCAGGGGTCGCCCCTTCCTTATGGAAGAAGGAGCCGGACGTTTGCCTTTTCAGAAAAAGGCTCTGCCGAGAACGAGCGCCATGAGATGTACCGACTGTGAGAAAGCAGAGAAGCCCAGTGCTGTTGTGCCTGTGGATAGGCTGCACGGGGACTGTGAAGACCAGCAAGAGCTTTCAGGGCTGGCCCCTTCCTTGTGGGAGAAAGAGCCGCACGTTTGATTTTTCGGAAAGAGGCTCAGCCCAGAACAAGCACCGTGAGATGCTGAGTCTCTGGGAAAGCACAGATGCCCAGTGCTGTTGTGCCTGTGGATAGGCTGCACGGGGACTGTGAAGACCAGCAAGAGCTTTCAGGGCTGGCCCCTTCCTTGTGGGAGAAATTGCCAGACGTTTGCCTTTTGGAAAAAGGCTCTGCCGAGAATTAGCGCCGTGAGATGTACCGACTATGGGAAAGCAGAGAAGTCCAGTTCTGTTGTGCCTGTGGATAGGGTGCACGGGAATGGTGAAGACCAGCAAGAGCTTTCAGGGCTGGCCCCTTCCTTATGGGAGAAAGAGCCGGACGTTTGATTTTTCGGAAAGAGGCTCTGCCGAGAACAAGCACCGTGAGATGCTGAGTCTCTGGGAAAGCACAGATGCCCAGTGCTGTTGTGCCTGTGGATAGGCTGCACGGGGACGGTGAAGACCAGCAAGAGTTTTCAGGGCTGGCTCCTTCCTTGTGGGAGAATGAGGCGGACGTTTGCTTTTTGGAAAGAGTCTCTGTCGAGAACCAGCGACGTGAGATGTACCGACTATGGGAAAGCAGAGAAGTCCAGTTCTGTTGTGCCTGTGGATAGGGTGCACGGGAACGGTGAAGACCAGCAAGAGCTTTCAGGGCTTACCCCTTCATTATGGAAGAAGGAGCCGGACGTTTGCCTTTTCAGAAAAAGGCTCTGCCGAGAACCAGAGCCGTGAGATGCTGAGTCTCTGGGAAAGCACAGATGCCCAGTGCTGTTGTGCCTGTGGATAGGGTGCACGGGGACGGTGTAGAGCAGCAAGAGCTTTCAGGGCTGGCCCCTTCCTAATGGGAGAAAGAGCCGGACGTTTCCCTTTTGGGAAAGCGTCTCTGTCGAGAACCAGCGACGTGAGATGTACCGACTATGGGAAAGCAGAGAAGTCCAGTTCTGTTGTGCCTGTGGATAGGCTGCACGGGGACTGTGAAGACCAGCAAGAGCTTTCAGGGCTGGCCCCTTCCTTGTGGGAGAAAGAGCCGCACGTTTGATTTTTCGGAAAGAGGCTCTGCCGAGAACAAGCACCGTGAGATGCTGAGTCTCTGGGAAAGCACAGATGCCCAGTGCTGTTGTGCCTGTGGATAGGCTGCACGGGGACGGTGAAGACCAGCAAGAGGTTTCAGGGCTGGCTCCTTCCTTGTGGGAGAGAGAGCCGGATGTTTGCTTTTTGGAAAAAGGCTCTGCCGAGAACGAGCGCCGTGAGATGTACCGACTATGGGAAAGCCGAGAAGTCCAGTTCTGTTGTGCCTGTGGATAGGGTGCACGGGAACGGTGAAGACCAGCAAGAGCTTTCAGGGGTCGCCCCTTCCTTATGGAAGAAGGAGCCGGACGTTTGCCTTTTCAGAAAAAGGCTCTGCCGAGAACGAGCGCCATGAGATGTACCGACTGTGAGAAAGCAGAGAAGCCCAGTGCTGTTGTGCCTGTGGATAGGCTGCACGGGGACTGTGAAGACCAGCAAGAGCTTTCAGGGCTGGCCCCTTCCTTGTGGGAGAAATTGCCAGACGTTTGCCTTTTGGAAAAAGGCTCTGCCGAGAATGAGCGCCGTGAGATGTACCGACTATGGGAAAGCAGAGAAGTCCAGTTCTGTTGTGCCTGTGGATAGGGTGCACGGGAATGGTGAAGACCAGCAAGAGCTTTCAGGGCTGGCCCCTTCCTTATGGGAGAAAGAGCCGGACGTTTGATTTTTCGGAAAGAGGATCTGCCGAGAACGAGCACCGTGAGATGCTGAGTCTCTGGGAAAGCACAGATGCCCAGTGCTGTTGTGCCTGTGGATAGGCTGCACGGGGACGGTGAAGACCAGCAAGAGGTTTCAGGGCTGGCTCCTTCCTTGTGGGAGAATGAGGCGGACGTTTGCTTTTTGGAAAAAGGCTCTGCCGAGAACGAGCGCCGTGAGATGTACCGACTATGGGAAAGCAGAGAAGTTCAGTGCTGTTGTGCCTGTGCATAGGCTGCACGGGGACTGTGAAGACCAGCAAGAGCTTTCAGGGCTGGCCCCTTCCTTGTGGGAGAAAGAGCCGCACGTTTGCTTTTTCGGAAAGAGGCTCTGCCGAGAACGATCACCGTGAGATGCTGAGTCTCTGGGAAAGCACAGATGCCCAGTGCTGTTGTGCCTGTGGATAGGTTGCACGGGGACGGTGTAGAGCAGCAAGAGCTTTCAGGGCTGGCCCCTTCCTTGTGGAAGAAGGAGCCGGACGTTTCCCTTTTTGGAAAGAGTCTCTGCCGAGAACCAGCGCCGTGAGATGCTGAGTCTCTGGGAAAGCACAGATGCCCAGTGCTGTTGTGCCTGTGGATAGGTTGCACGGGGACGGTGAAGACCAGCAAGAGCTTTCAGGGCTGGCTCCTTCCTTGTGGGAGAAAGAGCCGGACGTTTGCTTTTTGGAAAGAGTCTCTGTCGAGAACCAGCGACGTGAGATGTACCGACTATGGGAAAGCAGAGAACTCCAGTTCTGTTGTGCCTGTGGATAGGGTGCACGGGAACGGTGAAGACCAGCAAGAGCTTTCAGGGGTCGCCCCTTCCTTATGGAAGAAGGAGCCGGACGTTTGCCTTTTCAGAAAAAGGCTCTGCTGAGAACGAGCGCCGTGAGATGTACCGACTGTGAGAAAGCAGAGAAGCCCAGTGCTGTTGTGCCTGTGGATAGGCTGCACGGGGACTGTGAAGACCAGCAAGAGCTTTCAGGGCTGGCCCCTTCCTTGTGGGAGAAAGAGCCGCACGTTTCCCTTTTTGCAAAGAGTCTCTGTCGAGAACCAGCGACGTGAGATGTACCGACTATGGGAAAGCAGAGAAGTCCAGTTCTGTTGTGCCTGTGGATAGGCTGCACGGGGACTGTGAAGACCAGCAAGAGCTTTCAGGGCTTACCCCTTCCTTATGGAAGAAGGAGCCGGACGTTTGCCTTTTCAGAAAAAGGCTCTGCCGAGAACGAGCGCCGTGAGATGTACCGACTGTGAGAAAGCAGAGAAGCCCAGTGCTGTTGTGCCTATGGATAGGCTGCACGGGGACTGTGAAGACCAGCAAGAGCTTTCAGGGCTGGCCCCTTCCTTGTGGGAGAAAGAGCCGCACGTTTGATTTTTCGGAAAGAGGCTCAGCCCAGAACAAGCACCGTGAGATGCTGAGTCTCTGGGAAAGCAAAGATGCCCAGTGCCGTTGTGCCTGTGGATAGGCTGCACGGGGACGGTGAAGACCAGCAAGAGGTTTCAGGGCTGGCTCCTTCCTTGTGGGAGAAAGAGCCGGATGTTTGCTTTTTGGAAAAAGGCTCTGCCGAGAACGAGCGCCGTGAGATGTACCGACTACGGGAATGCCGAGAAGCCCAGTTCTGTTGTGCCTGTGGATAGGGTGCACGGGAACGGTGAAGACCAGCAAGAGCTTTCAGGGGTCGCCCCTTCCTTATGGAAGAAGGAGCCGGACGTTTGCCTTTTCAGAAAAAGGCTCTGCCGAGAACGAGCGCCATGAGATGTACCGACTGTGAGAAAGCAGAGAAGCCCAGTGCTGTTGTGCCTGTGGATAGGCTGCACGGGGACTGTGAAGACCAGCAAGAGCTTTCAGGGCTGGCCCCTTCCTTGTGGGAGAAAGAGCCGCACGTTTGATTTTTCGGAAAGAGGCTCAGCCCAGAACAAGCACCGTGAGATGCTGAGTCTCTGGGAAAGCACAGATGCCCAGTGCTGTTGTGCCTGTGGATAGGCTGCACGGGGACTGTGAAGACCAGCAAGAGCTTTCAGGGCTGGCCCCTTCCTTGTGGGAGAAATTGCCAGACGTTTGCCTTTTGGAAAAAGGCTCTGCCGAGAACGAGCGCCGTGAGATGTACCGACTATGGGAAAGCAGAGAAGTCCAGTTCTGTTGTGCCTGTGGATAGGGTGCACGGGGACTGTGAAGACCAGCAAGAGCTTTCAGGGCTGGCCCCTTCCTTATGGGAGAAAGAGCCGGACGTTTGATTTTTCGGAAAGAGGCTCTGCCGAGAACAAGCACCGTGAGATGCTGAGTCTCTGGGAAAGCACAGATGCCCAGTGCTGTTGTGCCTGTGGATAGGCTGCACGGGGACGGTGAAGACCAGCAAGAGTTTTCAGGGCTGGCTCCTTCCTTGTGGGAGAATGAGGCGGACGTTTGCTTTTTGGAAAAAGGCTCTGCCGAGAACGAGCGCCGTGAGATGTACCGACTATGGGAAAGCAGAGAAGTTCAGTGCTGTTGTGCCTGTGCATAGGCTGCACGGGGACTGTGAAGACCAGCAAGAGCTTTCAGGGCTGGCCCCTTCCTTGTGGGAGAAAGAGCCGCACGTTTGCTTTTTCGGAAAGAGGCTCTGCCGAGAACGATCACCGTGAGATGCTGAGTCTCTGGGAAAGCACAGATGCCCAGTGCTGTTGTGCCTGTGGATAGGTTGCACGGGGATGGTGTAGAGCAGCAAGAGCTTTCAGGGCTGGCCCCTTCCTTGTGGAAGAAGGAGCCGGACGTTTCCCTTTTTGGAAAGAGTCTCTGCCGAGAACCAGCGCCGTGAGATGCTGAGTCTCTGGGAAAGCACAGATGCCCAGTGCTGTTGTGCCTGTGGATAGGGTGCACGGGGACGGTGAAGACCAGGAAGATGTTTCAGGGCTGGCTCCTTCCTTGTGGGAGAAAGAGGCGGACGTTTGCTTTTTAGAAAAAGGCTCTGCCGAGAACGAGGCCATGAGATGTACCGACTATGGGAAAGCCGAGAAGTCCAGTTCTGTTGTGCCTGTGGATAGGCTGCACGGGGACTGTGAAGACCAGCAAGAGCTTTCAGGGCTTACCCCTCCCTTGTGGGAGAAAGAGCCGGACATTTGCTTTTTCGGAAATAGGCTCTGCCGAGAACGAGCGCCGTGAGATGTACCGACTATGGGAAAGCAGAGAAGTTCAGTTTTGTTGTGCCTGTGGATAGGCTGCACGGGGACTGTGAAGACCAGCAAGAGCTTTCAGGGCTGGCCCCTTCCTTGTGGGAGAAAGAGCCGGACGTTTGATTTTTCGGAAAGAGGCTCTGCCGAGAACGAGCACCGTGAGATGCTGAGTCTCTGGGAAAGCAAAGATGCCCAGTGCTGTTGTGCCTGTGGATAGGTTGCACGGGGACGGTGAAGACCAGCAAGAGCTTTCAGGGCTGGCCCCTTCCTTGTGGGAGAAAGAGCCGGACGTTTCCCTTTTTGGAAAGAGTCTCTGTCGAGAACCAGCGACGTGAGATGTACCGACTATGGGAAAGCAGAGAAGTCCAGTTCTGTTGTGCCTGTGGATAGGGTGCACGGGAACGGTGAAGACCAGCAAGAGCTTTCAGGGCTTACCCCTTCATTATGGAAGAAGGAGCCGGACGTTTGCCTTTTCAGAAAAAGGCTCTGCCGAGAACCAGAGCCGTGAGATGCTGAGTCTCTGGGAAAGCACAGATGCCCAGTGCTGTTGTGCCTGTGGATAGGGTGCACGGGGACGGTGTAGAGCAGCAAGAGCTTTCAGGGCTGGCCCCTTCCTAATGGGAGAAAGAGCCGGACGTTTCCCTTTTGGGAAAGCGTCTCTGCCGAGAACGAGCGCCGTGAGATGTACCGACTGTGAGAAAGCAGAGAAGCCCAGTGCTGTTGTGCCTGTGGATAGGCTGCACGGGGACTGTGAAGACCAGCAAGAGCTTTCAGGGCTGGCCCCTTCCTTGTGGGAGAAAGAGCCGCACGTTTCCCTTTTTGCAAAGAGTCTCTGTCGAGAACCAGCGACGTGAGATGTACCGACTATGGGAAAGCAGAGAAGTCCAGTTCTGTTGTGCCTGTGGATAGGCTGCACGGGGACTGTGAAGACCAGCAAGAGCTTTCAGGGCTTACCCCTTCCTTATGGAAGAAGGAGCCGGACGTTTGCCTTTTCAGAAAAAGGCTCTGCCGAGAACGAGCGCCGTGAGATGTACCGACTGTGAGAAAGCAGAGAAGCCCAGTGCTGTTGTGCCTGTGGATAGGCTGCACGGGGACTGTGAAGACCAGCAAGAGCTTTCAGGGCTGGCCCCTTCCTTGTGGGAGAAAGAGCCGCACGTTTGATTTTTCGGAAAGAGGCTCAGCCCAGAACAAGCACCGTGAGATGCTGAGTCTCTGGGAAAGCAAAGATGCCCAGTGCCGTTGTGCCTGTGGATAGGCTGCACGGGGACGGTGAAGACCAGCAAGAGGTTTCAGGGCTGGCTCCTTCCTTGTGGGAGAAAGAGCCGGATGTTTGCTTTTTGGAAAAAGGCTCTGCCGAGAACGAGCGCCGTGAGATGTACCGACTACGGGAATGCCGAGAAGTCCAGTTCTGTTGTGCCTGTGGATAGGGTGCACGGGAACGGTGAAGACCAGCAAGAGCTTTCAGGGCTTACCCCTTCCTTATGGAAGAAGGAGCCGGACGTTTGCCTTTTCAGAAAAAGGCTCTGCCGAGAACGAGCGCCATGAGATGTACCGACTGTGAGAAAGCAAAGATGCCCAGTGCTGTTGTGCCTGTGGATAGGGTGCACGGGGACGGTGAAGACCAGCAAGAGCTTTCAGGGCTGGCCCCTTCCTTGTGGGAGAAAGAGCCGCACGTTTGATTTTTCGGAAAGAGGCTCAGCCCAGAACAAGCACCGTGAGATGCTGAGTCTCTGGGAAAGCACAGATGCCCAGTGCTGTTGTGCCTGTGGATAGGCTGCACGGGGACTGTGAAGACCAGCAAGAGCTTTCAGGGCTGGCCCCTTCCTTGTGGGAGAAATTGCCAGACGTTTGCCTTTTGGAAAAAGGCTCTGCCGAGAATGAGCGCCGTGAGATGTACCGACTATGGGAAAGCAGAGAAGTCCAGTTCTGTTGTGCCTGTGGATAGGGTGCACGGGAATGGTGAAGACCAGCAAGAGCTTTCAGGGCTGGCCCCTTCCTTATGGGAGAAAGAGCCGGACGTTTGATTTTTCGGAAAGAGGCTCTGCCGAGAACAAGCACCGTGAGATGCTGAGTCTCTGGGAAAGCACAGATGCCCAGTGCTGTTGTGCCTGTGGATAGGCTGCACGGGGACGGTGAAGACCAGCAAGAGGTTTCAGGGCTGGCTCCTTCCTTGTGGGAGAATGAGGCGGACGTTTGCTTTTTGGAAAAAGGCTCTGCCGAGAACGAGCGCCGTGAGATGTACCGACTATGGGAAAGCAGAGAAGTTCAGTGCTGTTGTGCCTGTGGATAGGCTGCACGGGGACTGTGAAGACCAGCAAGAGCTTTCAGGGCTGGCCCCTTCCTTGTGGGAGAAAGAGCCGCACGTTTGCTTTTTCGGAAAGAGGCTCTGCCGAGAACAAGCACCGTGAGATGCTGAGTCTCTGGGAAAGCACAGATGCCCAGTGCTGTTGTGCCTGTGGATAGGTTGCACGGGGACGGTGTAGAGCAGCAAGAGCTTTCAGGGCTGGCCCCTTCCTTGTGGAAGAAGGAGCCGGACGTTTCCCTTTTTGGAAAGAGTCTCTGCCGAGAACCAGCGCCGTGAGATGCTGAGTCTCTGGGAAAGCACAGATGCCCAGTGCTGTTGTGCCTGTGGATAGGTTGCACGGGGACGGTGAAGACCAGGAAGATGTTTCAGGGCTGGCTCCTTCCTTGTGGGAGAAAGAGGCGGACGTTTGCTTTTTAGAAAAAGGCTCTGCCGAGAACGAGGCCATGAGATGTACCGACTATGGGAAAGCCGAGAAGTCCAGTTCTGTTGTGCCTGTGGATAGGCTGCACGGGGACTGTGAAGACCAGCAAGAGCTTTCAGGGCTTACCCCTCCCTTGTGGGAGAAAGAGCCGGACATTTGCTTTTTCGGAAATAGGCTCTGCCGAGAACGAGCGCCGTGAGATGTACCGACTATGGGAAAGCAGAGAAGTTCAGTTTTGTTGTGCCTGTGGATAGGCTGCACGGGGACTGTGAAGACCAGCAAGAGCTTTCAGGGCTGGCCCCTTCCTTGTGGGAGAAAGAGCCGCACGTTTGATTTTTCGGAAAGAGGCTCTGCCGAGAACGAGCACCGTGAGATGCTGAGTCTCTGGGAAAGCACAGATGCCCAGTGCTGTTGTGCCTGTGGATAGGTTGCACGGGGACGGTGAAGACCAGCAAGAGCTTTCAGGGCTGGCCCCTTCCTTGTGGGAGAAAGAGCCGGACGTTTCCCTTTTTGGAAAGAGTCTCTGTCGAGAACCAGCGACGTGAGATGTACCGACTATGGGAAAGCAGAGAAGTCCAGTTCTGTTGTGCCTGTGGATAGGGTGCACGGGAACGGTGAAGACCAGCAAGAGCTTTCAGGGCTTACCCCTTCATTATGGAAGAAGGAGCCGGACGTTTGCCTTTTCAGAAAAAGGCTCTGCCGAGAACCAGAGCCGTGAGATGCTGAGTCTCTGGGAAAGCACAGATGCCCAGTGCTGTTGTGCCTGTGGATAGGGTGCACGGGGACGGTGAAGACCAGCAAGAGCTTTCAGGGCTGGCCCCTTCCTAATGGGAGAAAGAGCCGGACGTTTCCCTTTTCAGAAAAAGGCTCTGCCGAGAACGAGCGCCGTGAGATGTACCGACTGTGAGAAAGCAGAGAAGCCCAGTGCTGTTGTGCCTGTGGATAGGCTGCACGGGGACTGTGAAGACCAGCAAGAGCTTTCAGGGCTGGCCCCTTCCTTGTGGGAGAAAGAGCCGCACGTTTCCCTTTTTGCAAAGAGTCTCTGTCGAGAACCAGCGACGTGAGATGTACCGACTATGGGAAAGCAGAGAAGTCCAGTTCTGTTGTGCCTGTGGATAGGCTGCACGGGGACTGTGAAGACCAGCAAGAGCTTTCAGGGCTTACCCCTTCCTTATGGAAGAAGGAGCCGGACGTTTGCCTTTTCAGAAAAAGGCTCTGCCGAGAACGAGCGCCGTGAGATGTACCGACTGTGAGAAAGCAGAGAAGCCCAGTGCTGTTGTGCCTGTGGATAGGCTGCACGGGGACTGTGAAGACCAGCAAGAGCTTTCAGGGCTGGCCCCTTCCTTGTGGGAGAAAGAGCCGCACGTTTGATTTTTCGGAAAGAGGCTCAGCCCAGAACAAGCACCGTGAGATGCTGAGTCTCTGGGAAAGCAAAGATGCCCAGTGCCGTTGTGCCTGTGGATAGGCTGCACGGGGACGGTGAAGACCAGCAAGAGGTTTCAGGGCTGGCTCCTTCCTTGTGGGAGAAAGAGCCGGATGTTTGCTTTTTGGAAAAAGGCTCTGCCGAGAACGAGCGCCGTGAGATGTACCGACTACGGGAATGCCGAGAAGTCCAGTTCTGTTGTGCCTGTGGATAGGGTGCACGGGAACGGTGAAGACCAGCAAGAGCTTTCAGGGCTTACCCCTTCCTTATGGAAGAAGGAGCCGGACGTTTGCCTTTTCAGAAAAAGGCTCTGCCGAGAACGAGCGCCATGAGATGTACCGACTGTGAGAAAGCAGAGAAGCCCAGTGCTGTTGTGCCTGTGGATAGGCTGCATGGGGACTGTGAAGACCAGCAAGAGCTTTCAGGGCTGGCCCCTTCCTTGTGGGAGAAAGAGCCGCACGTTTGATTTTTCGGAAAGAGGCTCAGCCCAGAACAAGCACCGTGAGATGCTGAGTCTCTGGGAAAGCACAGATGCCCAGTGCTGTTGTGCCTGTGGATAGGCTGCACGGGGACTGTGAAGACCAGCAAGAGCTTTCAGGGCTGGCCCCTTCCTTGTGGGAGAAATTGCCAGACGTTTGCCTTTTGGAAAAAGGCTCTGCCGAGAACGAGCGCCGTGAGATGTACCGACTATGGGAAAGCAGAGAAGCCCAGTTCTGTTGTGCCTGTGGATAGGGTGCACGGGAATGGTGAAGACCAGCAAGAGCTTTCAGGGCTGGCCCCTTCCTTATGGGAGAAAGAGCCGGACGTTTGATTTTTCGGAAAGAGGCTCTGCCGAGAACGAGCGCCATGAGATGTACCGACTGTGAGAAAGCAAAGATGCCCAGTGCTGTTGTGCCTGTGGATAGGGTGCACGGGGACGGTGAAGACCAGCAAGAGCTTTCAGGGCTGGCCCCTTCCTTGTGGGAGAAAGAGCCGCACGTTTGATTTTTCGGAAAGAGGCTCAGCCCAGAACAAGCACCGTGAGATGCTGAGTCTCTGGGAAAGCACAGATGCCCAGTGCTGTTGTGCCTGTGGATAGGCTGCACGGGGACTGTGAAGACCAGCAAGAGCTTTCAGGGCTGGCCCCTTCCTTGTGGGAGAAATTGCCAGACGTTTGCCTTTTGGAAAAAGGCTCTGCCGAGAATGAGCGCCGTGAGATGTACCGACTATGGGAAAGCAGAGAAGTCCAGTTCTGTTGTGCCTGTGGATAGGGTGCACGGGAATGGTGAAGACCAGCAAGAGCTTTCAGGGCTGGCCCCTTCCTTATGGGAGAAAGAGCCGGACGTTTGATTTTTCGGAAAGAGGCTCTGCCGAGAACAAGCACCGTGAGATGCTGAGTCTCTGGGAAAGCACAGATGCCCAGTGCTGTTGTGCCTGTGGATAGGCTGCACGGGGACGGTGAAGACCAGCAAGAGGTTTCAGGGCTGGCTCCTTCCTTGTGGGAGAATGAGGCGGACGTTTGCTTTTTGGAAAAAGGCTCTGCCGAGAACGAGCGCCGTGAGATGTACCGACTATGGGAAAGCAGAGAAGTTCAGTGCTGTTGTGCCTGTGGATAGGCTGCACGGGGACTGTGAAGACCAGCAAGAGCTTTCAGGGCTGGCCCCTTCCTTGTGGGAGAAAGAGCCGCACGTTTGCTTTTTCGGAAAGAGGCTCTGCCGAGAACAAGCACCGTGAGATGCTGAGTCTCTGGGAAAGCACAGATGCCCAGTGCTGTTGTGCCTGTGGATAGGTTGCACGGGGACGGTGTAGAGCAGCAAGAGCTTTCAGGGCTGGCCCCTTCCTTGTGGAAGAAGGAGCCGGACGTTTCCCTTTTTGGAAAGAGTCTCTGCCGAGAACCAGCGCCGTGAGATGCTGAGTCTCTGGGAAAGCACAGATGCCCAGTGCTGTTGTGCCTGTGGATAGGTTGCACGGGGACGGTGAAGACCAGGAAGATGTTTCAGGGCTGGCTCCTTCCTTGTGGGAGAAAGAGGCGGACGTTTGCTTTTTAGAAAAAGGCTCTGCCGAGAACGAGGCCATGAGATGTACCGACTATGGGAAAGCCGAGAAGTCCAGTTCTGTTGTGCCTGTGGATAGGCTGCACGGGGACTGTGAAGACCAGCAAGAGCTTTCAGGGCTTACCCCTCCCTTGTGGGAGAAAGAGCCGGACATTTGCTTTTTCGGAAATAGGCTCTGCCGAGAACGAGCGCCGTGAGATGTACCGACTATGGGAAAGCAGAGAAGTTCAGTTTTGTTGTGCCTGTGGATAGGCTGCACGGGGACTGTGAAGACCAGCAAGAGCTTTCAGGGCTGGCCCCTTCCTTGTGGGAGAAAGAGCCGCACGTTTGATTTTTCGGAAAGAGGCTCTGCCGAGAACGAGCACCGTGAGATGCTGAGTCTCTGGGAAAGCACAGATGCCCAGTGCTGTTGTGCCTGTGGATAGGTTGCACGGGGACGGTGAAGACCAGCAAGAGCTTTCAGGGCTGGCCCCTTCCTTGTGGGAGAAAGAGCCGGACGTTTCCCTTTTTGGAAAGAGTCTCTGTCGAGAACCAGCGACGTGAGATGTACCGACTATGGGAAAGCAGAGAAGTCCAGTTCTGTTGTGCCTGTGGATAGGGTGCACGGGAACGGTGAAGACCAGCAAGAGCTTTCAGGGCTTACCCCTTCATTATGGAAGAAGGAGCCGGACGTTTGCCTTTTCAGAAAAAGGCTCTGCCGAGAACCAGAGCCGTGAGATGCTGAGTCTCTGGGAAAGCACAGATGCCCAGTGCTGTTGTGCCTGTGGATAGGGTGCACGGGGACGGTGAAGACCAGCAAGAGCTTTCAGGGCTGGCCCCTTCCTAATGGGAGAAAGAGCCGGACGTTTCCCTTTTCAGAAAAAGGCTCTGCCGAGAACGAGCGCCGTGAGATGTACCGACTGTGAGAAAGCAGAGAAGCCCAGTGCTGTTGTGCCTGTGGATAGGCTGCACGGGGACTGTGAAGACCAGCAAGAGCTTTCAGGGCTGGCCCCTTCCTTGTGGGAGAAAGAGCCGCACGTTTCCCTTTTTGCAAAGAGTCTCTGTCGAGAACCAGCGACGTGAGATGTACCGACTATGGGAAAGCAGAGAAGTCCAGTTCTGTTGTGCCTGTGGATAGGCTGCACGGGGACTGTGAAGACCAGCAAGAGCTTTCAGGGCTTACCCCTTCCTTATGGAAGAAGGAGCCGGACGTTTGCCTTTTCAGAAAAAGGCTCTGCCGAGAACGAGCGCCGTGAGATGTACCGACTGTGAGAAAGCAGAGAAGCCCAGTGCTGTTGTGCCTGTGGATAGGCTGCACGGGGACTGTGAAGACCAGCAAGAGCTTTCAGGGCTGGCCCCTTCCTTGTGGGAGAAAGAGCCGCACGTTTGATTTTTCGGAAAGAGGCTCAGCCCAGAACAAGCACCGTGAGATGCTGAGTCTCTGGGAAAGCAAAGATGCCCAGTGCCGTTGTGCCTGTGGATAGGCTGCACGGGGACGGTGAAGACCAGCAAGAGGTTTCAGGGCTGGCTCCTTCCTTGTGGGAGAAAGAGCCGGATGTTTGCTTTTTGGAAAAAGGCTCTGCCGAGAACGAGCGCCGTGAGATGTACCGACTACGGGAATGCCGAGAAGTCCAGTTCTGTTGTGCCTGTGGATAGGGTGCACGGGAACGGTGAAGACCAGCAAGAGCTTTCAGGGCTTACCCCTTCCTTATGGAAGAAGGAGCCGGACGTTTGCCTTTTCAGAAAAAGGCTCTGCCGAGAACGAGCGCCATGAGATGTACCGACTGTGAGAAAGCAGAGAAGCCCAGTGCTGTTGTGCCTGTGGATAGGCTGCATGGGGACTGTGAAGACCAGCAAGAGCTTTCAGGGCTGGCCCCTTCCTTGTGGGAGAAAGAGCCGCACGTTTGATTTTTCGGAAAGAGGCTCAGCCCAGAACAAGCACCGTGAGATGCTGAGTCTCTGGGAAAGCACAGATGCCCAGTGCTGTTGTGCCTGTGGATAGGCTGCACGGGGACTGTGAAGACCAGCAAGAGCTTTCAGGGCTGGCCCCTTCCTTGTGGGAGAAATTGCCAGACGTTTGCCTTTTGGAAAAAGGCTCTGCCGAGAACGAGCGCCGTGAGATGTACCGACTATGGGAAAGCAGAGAAGCCCAGTTCTGTTGTGCCTGTGGATAGGGTGCACGGGAATGGTGAAGACCAGCAAGAGCTTTCAGGGCTGGCCCCTTCCTTATGGGAGAAAGAGCCGGACGTTTGATTTTTCGGAAAGAGGCTCTGCCGAGAACAAGCACCGTGAGATGCTGAGTCTCTGGGAAAGCACAGATGCCCAGTGCTGTTGTGCCTGTGGATAGGCTGCACGGGGACGGTGAAGACCAGCAAGAGGTTTCAGGGCTGGCTCCTTCCTTGTGGGAGAATGAGGCGGACGTTTGCTTTTTGGAAAAAGGCTCTGCCGAGAACGAGCGCCGTGAGATGTACCGACTATGGGAAAGCAGAGAAGTTCAGTGCTGTTGTGCCTGTGGATAGGCTGCACGGGGACTGTGAAGACCAGCAAGAGCTTTCAGGGCTGGCCCCTTCCTTGTGGGAGAAAGAGCCGCACGTTTGATTTTTCGGAAAGAGGCTCAGCCCAGAACAAGCACCGTGAGATGCTGAGTCTCTGGGAAAGCAAAGATGCCCAGTGCCGTTGTGCCTGTGGATAGGCTGCACGGGGACGGTGAAGACCAGCAAGAGGTTTCAGGGCTGGCTCCTTCCTTGTGGGAGAAAGAGCCGGATGTTTGCTTTTTGGAAAAAGGCTCTGCCGAGAACGAGCGCCGTGAGATGTACCGACTACGGGAATGCCGAGAAGTCCAGTTCTGTTGTGCCTGTGGATAGGGTGCACGGGAACGGTGAAGACCAGCAAGAGCTTTCAGGGCTTACCCCTTCCTTATGGAAGAAGGAGCCGGACGTTTGCCTTTTCAGAAAAAGGCTCTGCCGAGAACGAGCGCCATGAGATGTACCGACTGTGAGAAAGCAGAGAAGCCCAGTGCTGTTGTGCCTGTGGATAGGCTGCATGGGGACTGTGAAGACCAGCAAGAGCTTTCAGGGCTGGCCCCTTCCTTGTGGGAGAAAGAGCCGCACGTTTGATTTTTCGGAAAGAGGCTCAGCCCAGAACAAGCACCGTGAGATGCTGAGTCTCTGGGAAAGCACAGATGCCCAGTGCTGTTGTGCCTGTGGATAGGCTGCACGGGGACTGTGAAGACCAGCAAGAGCTTTCAGGGCTGGCCCCTTCCTTGTGGGAGAAATTGCCAGACGTTTGCCTTTTGGAAAAAGGCTCTGCCGAGAATGAGCGCCGTGAGATGTACCGACTATGGGAAAGCAGAGAAGTCCAGTTCTGTTGTGCCTGTGGATAGGGTGCACGGGAATGGTGAAGACCAGCAAGAGCTTTCAGGGCTGGCCCCTTCCTTATGGGAGAAAGAGCCGGACGTTTGATTTTTCGGAAAGAGGCTCTGCCGAGAACAAGCACCGTGAGATGCTGAGTCTCTGGGAAAGCACAGATGCCCAGTGCTGTTGTGCCTGTGGATAGGCTGCACGGGGACGGTGAAGACCAGCAAGAGGTTTCAGGGCTGGCTCCTTCCTTGTGGGAGAATGAGGCGGACGTTTGCTTTTTGGAAAAAGGCTCTGCCGAGAACGAGCGCCGTGAGATGTACCGACTATGGGAAAGCAGAGAAGTTCAGTGCTGTTGTGCCTGTGGATAGGCTGCACGGGGACTGTGAAGACCAGCAAGAGCTTTCAGGGCTGGCCCCTTCCTTGTGGGAGAAAGAGCCGCACGTTTGATTTTTCGGAAAGAGGCTCAGCCCAGAACAAGCACCGTGAGATGCTGAGTCTCTGGGAAAGCAAAGATGCCCAGTGCCGTTGTGCCTGTGGATAGGCTGCACGGGGACGGTGAAGACCAGCAAGAGGTTTCAGGGCTGGCTCCTTCCTTGTGGGAGAAAGAGCCGGATGTTTGCTTTTTGGAAAAAGGCTCTGCCGAGAACGAGCGCCGTGAGATGTACCGACTACGGGAATGCCGAGAAGTCCAGTTCTGTTGTGCCTGTGGATAGGGTGCACGGGAACGGTGAAGACCAGCAAGAGCTTTCAGGGCTTACCCCTTCCTTATGGAAGAAGGAGCCGGACGTTTGCCTTTTCAGAAAAAGGCTCTGCCGAGAACGAGCGCCATGAGATGTACCGACTGTGAGAAAGCAGAGAAGCCCAGTGCTGTTGTGCCTGTGGATAGGCTGCATGGGGACTGTGAAGACCAGCAAGAGCTTTCAGGGCTGGCCCCTTCCTTGTGGGAGAAAGAGCCGCACGTTTGATTTTTCGGAAAGAGGCTCAGCCCAGAACAAGCACCGTGAGATGCTGAGTCTCTGGGAAAGCACAGATGCCCAGTGCTGTTGTGCCTGTGGATAGGCTGCACGGGGACTGTGAAGACCAGCAAGAGCTTTCAGGGCTGGCCCCTTCCTTGTGGGAGAAATTGCCAGACGTTTGCCTTTTGGAAAAAGGCTCTGCCGAGAATGAGCGCCGTGAGATGTACCGACTATGGGAAAGCAGAGAAGTCCAGTTCTGTTGTGCCTGTGGATAGGGTGCACGGGAATGGTGAAGACCAGCAAGAGCTTTCAGGGCTGGCCCCTTCCTTATGGGAGAAAGAGCCGGACGTTTGATTTTTCGGAAAGAGGCTCTGCCGAGAACAAGCACCGTGAGATGCTGAGTCTCTGGGAAAGCACAGATGCCCAGTGCTGTTGTGCCTGTGGATAGGCTGCACGGGGACGGTGAAGACCAGCAAGAGGTTTCAGGGCTGGCTCCTTCCTTGTGGGAGAATGAGGCGGACGTTTGCTTTTTGGAAAAAGGCTCTGCCGAGAACGAGCGCCGTGAGATGTACCGACTATGGGAAAGCAGAGAAGTTCAGTGCTGTTGTGCCTGTGGATAGGCTGCACGGGGACTGTGAAGACCAGCAAGAGCTTTCAGGGCTGGCCCCTTCCTTGTGGGAGAAAGAGCCGCACGTTTGCTTTTTCGGAAAGAGGCTCTGCCGAGAACGATCACCGTGAGATGCTGAGTCTCTGGGAAAGCACAGATGCCCAGTGCTGTTGTGCCTGTGGATAGGTTGCACGGGGACGGTGTAGAGCAGCAAGAGCTTTCAGGGCTGGCCCCTTCCTTGTGGAAGAAGGAGCCGGACGTTTCCCTTTTTGGAAAGAGTCTCTGCCGAGAACCAGCGCCGTGAGATGCTGAGTCTCTGGGAAAGCACAGATGCCCAGTGCTGTTGTGCCTGTGGATAGGTTGCACGGGGACGGTGAAGACCAGGAAGATGTTTCAGGGCTGGCTCCTTCCTTGTGGGAGAAAGAGCCGGACGTTTGCTTTTTGGAAAGAGTCTCTGTCGAGAACCAGAGACGTGAGATGTACCGACTATGGGAAAGCAGAGAACTCCAGTTCTGTTGTGCCTGTGGATAGGGTGCACGGGAACGGTGAAGACCAGCAAGAGCTTTCAGGGGTCGCCCCTTCCTTATGGAAGAAGGAGCCGGACGTTTGCCTTTTCAGAAAAAGGCTCTGCTGAGAACGAGCGCCGTGAGATGTACCGACTGTGAGAAAGCAGAGAAGCCCAGTGCTGTTGTGCCTGTGGATAGGCTGCACGGGGACTGTGAAGACCAGCAAGAGCTTTCAGGGCTGGCCCCTTCCTTGTGGGAGAAAGAGCCGCACGTTTCCCTTTTTGCAAAGAGTCTCTGTCGAGAACCAGCGACGTGAGATGTACCGACTATGGGAAAGCAGAGAAGTCCAGTTCTGTTGTGCCTGTGGATAGGCTGCACGGGGACTGTGAAGACCAGCAAGAGCTTTCAGGGCTTACCCCTTCCTTATGGAAGAAGGAGCCGGACTTTTGCCTTTTCAGAAAAAGGCTCTGCCGAGAACGAGCGCCGTGAGATGTACCGACTGTGAGAAAGCAGAGAAGCCCAGTGCTGTTGTGCCTGTGGATAGGCTGCACGGGGACTGTGAAGACCAGCAAGAGCTTTCAGGGCTGGCCCCTTCCTTGTGGGAGAAAGAGCCGCACGTTTGATTTTTCGGAAAGAGGCTCAGCCCAGAACAAGCACCGTGAGATGCTGAGTCTCTGGGAAAGCAAAGATGCCCAGTGCTGTTGTGCCTGTGGATAGGCTGCACGGGGACGGTGAAGACCAGCAAGAGGTTTCAGGGCTGGCTCCTTCCTTGTGGGAGAAAGAGCCGGATGTTTGCTTTTTGGAAAAAGGCTCTGCCGAGAACGAGCGCCGTGAGATGTACCGACTACGGGAATGCCGAGAAGTCCAGTTCTGTTGTGCCTGTGGATAGGGTGCACGGGAACGGTGAAGACCAGCAAGAGCTTTCAGGGGTCGCCCCTTCCTTATGGAAGAAGGAGCCGGACGTTTGCCTTTTCAGAAAAAGGCTCTGCCGAGAACGAGCGCCATGAGATGTACCGACTGTGAGAAAGCAGAGAAGCCCAGTGCTGTTGTGCCTGTGGATAGGCTGCACGGGGACTGTGAAGACCTGCAAGAGCTTTCAGGGCTGGCCCCTTCCTTGTGGGAGAAAGAGCCGCACGTTTGATTTTTCGGAAAGAGGCTCAGCCCAGAACAAGCACCGTGAGATGCTGAGTCTCTGGGAAAGCACAGATGCCCAGTGCTGTTGTGCCTGTGGATAGGCTGCACGGGGACTGTGAAGACCAGCAAGAGCTTTCAGGGCTGGCCCCTTCCTTGTGGGAGAAATTGCCAGACGTTTGCCTTTTGGAAAAAGGCTCTGCCGAGAACGAGCGCCGTGAGATGTACCGACTATGGGAAAGCAGAGAAGTCCAGTTCTGTTGTGCCTGTGGATAGGGTGCACGGGGACTGTGAAGACCAGCAAGAGCTTTCAGGGCTGGCCCCTTCCTTATGGGAGAAAGAGCCGGACGTTTGATTTTTCGGAAAGAGGCTCTGCCGAGAACAAGCACCGTGAGATGCTGAGTCTCTGGGAAAGCACAGATGCCCAGTGCTGTTGTGCCTGTGGATAGGCTGCACGGGGACGGTGAAGACCAGCAAGAGTTTTCAGGGCTGGTTCCTTCCTTGTGGGAGAATGAGGCGGACGTTTGCTTTTTGGAAAAAGGCTCTGCCGAGAACGAGCGCCGTGAGATGTACCGACTATGGGAAAGCAGAGAAGTTCAGTGCTGTTGTGCCTGTGCATAGGCTGCACGGGGACTGTGAAGACCAGCAAGAGCTTTCAGGGCTGGCCCCTTCCTTGTGGGAGAAAGAGCCGGACGTTTGCTTTTTCGGAAAGAGGCTCTGCCGAGAACGATCACCGTGAGATGCTGAGTCTCTGGGAAAGCACAGATGCCCAGTGCTGTTGTGCCTGTGGATAGGTTGCACGGGGACGGTGTAGAGCAGCAAGAGCTTTCAGGGCTGGCCCCTTCCTTGTGGAAGAAGGAGCCGGACGTTTCCCTTTTTGGAAAGAGTCTCTGCCGAGAACCAGCGCCGTGAGATGCTGAGTCTCTGGGAAAGCACAGATGCCCAGTGCTGTTGTGCCTGTGGATAGGGTGCACGGGGACGGTGAAGACCAGGAAGATGTTTCAGGGCTGGCTCCTTCCTTGTGGGAGAAAGAGGCGGACGTTTGCTTTTTAGAAAAAGGCTCTGCCGAGAACGAGGCCATGAGATGTACCGACTATGGGAAAGCCGAGAAGTCCAGTTCTGTTGTGCCTGTGGATAGGCTGCACGGGGACTGTGAAGACCAGCAAGAGCTTTCAGGGCTTACCCCTCCCTTGTGGGAGAAAGAGCCGGACATTTGCTTTTTCGGAAATAGGCTCTGCCGAGAACGAGCGCCGTGAGATGTACCGACTATGGGAAAGCAGAGAAGCCCAGTGCTGTTGTGCCTGTGGATAGGCTGCACGGGGACTGTGAAGACCAGCAAGAGCTTTCAGGGCTGGCCCCTTCCTTGTGGCAGAAAGAGCCGGACGTTTGATTTTTCGGAAAGAGGATCTGCCGAGAACGAGCACCGTGAGATGCTGAGTCTCTGGGAAAGCACAGATGCCCAGTGCTGTTGTGCCTGTGGATAGGTTGCACGGGGACGGTGAAGACCAGCAAGAGCTTTCAGGGCTGGCCCCTTCCTTGTGGGAGAAAGAGCCGGACGTTTCCCTTTTTGGAAAGAGTCTCTGTCGAGAACCAGCGACGTGAGATGTACCGACTATGGGAAAGCAGAGAAGTCCAGTTCTGTTGTGCCTGTGGATAGGGTGCACGGGAACGGTGAAGACCAGCAAGAGCTTTCAGGGCTTACCCCTTCATTATGGAAGAAGGAGCCGGACGTTTGCCTTTTCAGAAAAAGGCTCTGCCGAGAACCAGAGCCGTGAGATGCTGAGTCTCTGGGAAAGCACAGATGCCCAGTGCTGTTGTGCCTGTGGATAGGTTGCACGGGGACGGTGAAGACCAGGAAGATGTTTCAGGGCTGGCTCCTTCCTTGTGGGAGAAATAGCCGGACGTTTGCTTTTTGGAAAGAGACTCTGTCGAGAACCAGAGACGTGAGATGTACCGACTATGGGAAAGCAGAGAACTCCAGTTCTGTTGTGCCTGTGGATAGGGTGCACGGGAACGGTGAAGACCAGCAAGAGCTTTCAGGGGTCGCCCCTTCCTTATGGAAGAAGGAGCCGGACGTTTGCCTTTTCAGAAAAAGGCTCTGCTGAGAACGAGCGCCGTGAGATGTACCGACTGTGAGAAAGCAGAGAAGCCCAGTGCTGTTGTGCCTGTGGATAGGCTGCACGGGGACTGTGAAGACCAGCAAGAGCTTTCAGGGCTGGCCCCTTCCTTGTGGGAGAAAGAGCCGCACGTTTCCCTTTTTGCAAAGAGTCTCTGTCGAGAACCAGCGACGTGAGATGTACCGACTATGGGAAAGCAGAGAAGTCCAGTTCTGTTGTGCCTGTGGATAGGCTGCACGGGGACTGTGAAGACCAGCAAGAGCTTTCAGGGCTTACCCCTTCCTTATGGAAGAAGGAGCCGGACTTTTGCCTTTTCAGAAAAAGGCTCTGCCGAGAACGAGCGCCGTGAGATGTACCGACTGTGAGAAAGCAGAGAAGCCCAGTGCTGTTGTGCCTATGGATAGGCTGCACGGGGACTGTGAAGACCAGCAAGAGCTTTCAGGGCTGGCCCCTTCCTTGTGGAAGAAAGAGCCGCACGTTTGATTTTTCGGAAAGAGGCTCAGCCCAGAACAAGCACCGTGAGATGCTGAGTCTCTGGGAAAGCAAAGATGCCCAGTGCTGTTGTGCCTGTGGATAGGCTGCACGGGGACGGTGAAGACCAGCAAGAGGTTTCAGGGCTGGCTCCTTCCTTCTGGGAGAATGTCCCGGACGTTTGCTTTTTGGAAAAAGGCTCTGCCGAGAACGAGCGCCGTGAGATGTACCGACTACGGGAATGCCGAGAAGTCCAGTTCTGTTGTGCCTGTGGATACGGTGCACGGGAACGGTGAAGACCAGCAAGAGCTTTCAGGGGTCGCCCCTTCCTTATGGAAGAAGGAGCCGGACGTTTGCCTTTTCAGAAAAAGGCTCTGCCGAGAACGAGCGCCATGAGATGTACCGACTGTGAGAAAGCAGAGAAGCCCAGTGCTGTTGTGCCTGTGGATAGGCTGCACGGGGACTGTGAAGACCTGCAAGAGCTTTCAGGGCTGGCCCCTTCCTTGTGGGAGAAAGAGCCGCACGTTTGATTTTTCGGAAAGAGGCTCAGCCCAGAACAAGCACCGTGAGATGCTGAGTCTCTGGGAAAGCACAGATGCCCAGTGCTGTTGTGCCTGTGGATAGGCTGCACGGGGACTGTGAAGACCAGCAAGAGCTTTCAGGGCTGGCCCCTTCCTTGTGGGAGAAATTGCCAGACGTTTGCCTTTTGGAAAAAGGCTCTGCCGAGAACGAGCGCCGTGAGATGTACCGACTATGGGAAAGCAGAGAAGTCCAGTTCTGTTGTGCCTGTGGATAGGGTGCACGGGGACTGTGAAGACCAGCAAGAGCTTTCAGGGCTGGCCCCTTCCTTATGGGAGAAAGAGCCGGACGTTTGATTTTTCGGAAAGAGGCTCTGCCGAGAACAAGCACCGTGAGATGCTGAGTCTCTGGGAAAGCACAGATGCCCAGTGCTGTTGTGCCTGTGGATAGGCTGCACGGGGACGGTGAAGACCAGCAAGAGTTTTCAGGGCTGGTTCCTTCCTTGTGGGAGAATGAGGCGGACGTTTGCTTTTTGGAAAAAGGCTCTGCCGAGAACGAGCGCCGTGAGATGTACCGACTATGGGAAAGCAGAGAAGTTCAGTGCTGTTGTGCCTGTGCATAGGCTGCACGGGGACTGTGAAGACCAGCAAGAGCTTTCAGGGCTGGCCCCTTCCTTGTGGGAGAAAGAGCCGGACGTTTGCTTTTTCGGAAAGAGGCTCTGCCGAGAACGATCACCGTGAGATGCTGAGTCTCTGGGAAAGCACAGATGCCCAGTGCTGTTGTGCCTGTGGATAGGTTGCACGGGGACGGTGTAGAGCAGCAAGAGCTTTCAGGGCTGGCCCCTTCCTTGTGGAAGAAGGAGCCGGACGTTTCCCTTTTTGGAAAGAGTCTCTGCCGAGAACCAGCGCCGTGAGATGCTGAGTCTCTGGGAAAGCACAGATGCCCAGTGCTGTTGTGCCTGTGGATAGGGTGCACGGGGACGGTGAAGACCAGGAAGATGTTTCAGGGCTGGCTCCTTCCTTGTGGGAGAAAGAGGCGGACGTTTGCTTTTTAGAAAAAGGCTCTGCCGAGAACGAGGCCATGAGATGTACCGACTATGGGAAAGCAGAGAAGTCCAGTTCTGTTGTGCCTGTGGATAGGCTGCACGGGGACTGTGAAGACCAGCAAGAGCTTTCAGGGCTTACCCCTCCCTTGTGGGAGAAAGAGCCGGACATTTGCTTTTTCGGAAATAGGCTCTGCCGAGAACGAGCGCCGTGAGATGTACCGACTATGGGAAAGCAGAGAAGTTCAGTTTTGTTGTGCCTGTGGATAGGCTGCACGGGGACTGTGAAGACCAGCAAGAGCTTTCAGGGCTGGCCCCTTCCTTGTGGCAGAAAGAGCCGGACGTTTGATTTTTCGGAAAGAGGATCTGCCGAGAACGAGCACCGTGAGATGCTGAGTCTCTGGGAAAGCACAGATGCCCAGTGCTGTTGTGCCTGTGGATAGGTTGCACGGGGACGGTGAAGACCAGCAAGAGCTTTCAGGGCTGGCCCCTTCCTTGTGGGAGAAAGAGCCGGACGTTTCCCTTTTTGGAAAGAGTCTCTGTCGAGAACCAGCGACGTGAGATGTACCGACTATGGGAAAGCAGAGAAGTCCAGTTCTGTTGTGCCTGTGGATAGGGTGCACGGGAACGGTGAAGACCAGCAAGAGCTTTCAGGGCTTACCCCTTCATTATGGAAGAAGGAGCCGGACGTTTGCCTTTTCAGAAAAAGGCTCTGCCGAGAACCAGAGCCGTGAGATGCTGAGTCTCTGGGAAAGCACAGATGCCCAGTGCTGTTGTGCCTGTGGATAGGGTGCACGGGGACGGTGAAGACCAGCAAGAGCTTTCAGGGCTGGCCCCTTCCTAATGGGAGAAAGAGCCGGACGTTTCCCTTTTCAGAAAAAGGCTCTGCCGAGAACGAGCGCCGTGAGATGTACCGACTGTGAGAAAGCAGAGAAGCCCAGTGCTGTTGTGCCTGTGGATAGGCTGCACGGGAATGGTGAAGACCAGCAAGAGCTTTCAGGGCTGGCCCCTTCCTTGTGGGAGAAAGAGCCGCACGTTTCCCTTTTTGCAAAGAGTCTCTGTCGAGAACCAGCGACGTGAGATGTACCGACTATGGGAAAGCAGAGAAGTCCAGTTCTGTTGTGCCTGTGGATAGGCTGCACGGGGACTGTGAAGACCAGCAAGAGCTTTCACGGCTTACCCCTTCCTTATGGAAGAAGGAGCCGGACGTTTGCCTTTTCAGAAAAAGGCTCTGCCGAGAACGAGCGACGTGAGATGTACCGACTGTGAGAAAGCAGAGAAGTCCAGTTCTGTTGTGCCTGTGGATAGGCTGCACGGGGACTGTGAAGACCAGCAAGAGCTTTCAGGGCTGGCCCCTTCCTTGTGGGAGAAAGAGCCGCACGTTTGATTTTTCGGAAAGAGGCTCAGCCCAGAACAAGCACCGTGAGATGCTGAGTCTCTGGGAAAGCAAAGATGCCCAGTGCCGTTGTGCCTGTGGATAGGCTGCACGGGGACGGTGAAGACCAGCAAGAGGTTTCAGGGCTGGCTCCTTCCTTGTGGGAGAAAGAGCCGGATGTTTGCTTTTTGGAAAAAGGCTCTGCCGAGAACGAGCGCCGTGAGATGTACCGACTACGGGAATGCCGAGAAGTCCAGTTCTGTTGTGCCTGTGGATACGGTGCACGGGAACGGTGAAGACCAGCAAGAGCTTTCAGGGCTTACCCCTTCCTTATGGAAGAAGGAGCCGGACGTTTGCCTTTTCAGAAAAAGGCTCTGCCGAGAACGAGCGCCATGAGATGTACCGACTGTGAGAAAGCAGAGAAGCCCAGTGCTGTTGTGCCTGTGGATAGGCTGCATGGGGACTGTGAAGACCAGCAAGAGCTTTCAGGGCTGGCCCCTTCCTTGTGGGAGAAAGAGCCGCACGTTTGATTTTTCGGAAAGAGGCTCAGCCCAGAACAAGCACCGTGAGATGCTGAGTCTCTGGGAAAGCACAGATGCCCAGTGCTGTTGTGCCTGTGGATAGGCTGCACGGGGACTGTGAAGACCAGCAAGAGCTTTCAGGGCTGGCCCCTTCCTTGTGGGAGAAATTGCCAGACGTTTGCCTTTTGGAAAAAGGCTCTGCCGAGAATGAGCGCCGTGAGATGTACCGACTATGGGAAAGCAGAGAAGTCCAGTTCTGTTGTGCCTGTGGATAGGGTGCACGGGAATGGTGAAGACCAGCAAGAGCTTTCAGGGCTGGCCCCTTCCTTATGGGAGAAAGAGCCGGACGTTTGATTTTTCGGAAAGAGGCTCTGCCGAGAACGAGCACCGTGAGATGCTGAGTCTCTGGGAAAGCACAGATGCCCAGTGCTGTTGTGCCTGTGGATAGGCTGCACGGGGACGGTGAAGACCAGCAAGAGTTTTCAGGGCTGGCTCCTTCCTTGTGGGAGAATGAGGCGGACGTTTGCTTTTTGGAAAAAGGCTCTGCCGAGAACGAGCGCCGTGAGATGTACTGACTATGGGAAAGCAGAGAAGTTCAGTGCTGTTGTGCCTGTGCATAGGCTGCACGGGGACTGTGAAGACCAGCAAGAGCTTTCAGGGCTGGCCCCTTCCTTGTGGGAGAAAGAGCCGCACGTTTGCTTTTTCGGAAAGAGGCTCTGCCGAGAACGATCACCGTGAGATGCTGAGTCTCTGGGAAAGCACAGATGCCCAGTGCTGTTGTGCCTGTGGATAGGTTGCACGGGGACGGTGTAGAGCAGCAAGAGCTTTCAGGGCTGGCCCCTTCCTTGTGGAAGAAGGAGCCGGACGTTTCCCTTTTTGGAAAGAGTCTCTGCCGAGAACCAGCGCCGTGAGATGCTGAGTCTCTGGGAAAGCACAGATGCCCAGTGCTGTTGTGCCTGTGGATAGGGTGCACGGGGACGGTGAAGACCAGGAAGATGTTTCAGGGCTGGCTCCTTCCTTGTGGGAGAAAGAGGCGGACGTTTGCTTTTTAGAAAAAGGCTCTGCCGAGAACGAGGCCATGAGATGTACCGACTATGGGAAAGCCGAGAAGTCCAGTTCTGTTGTGCCTGTGGATAGGCTGCACGGGGACTGTGAAGACCAGCAAGAGCTTTCAGGGCTTACCCCTCCCTTGTGGGAGAAAGAGCCGGACATTTGCTTTTTCGGAAATAGGCTCTGCCGAGAACGAGCGCCGTGAGATGTACCGACTATGGGAAAGCAGAGAAGTTCAGTTTTGTTGTGCCTGTGGATAGGCTGCACGGGGACTGTGAAGACCAGCAAGAGCTTTCAGGGCTGGCCCCTTCCTTGTGGCAGAAAGAGCCGGACGTTTGATTTTTCGGAAAGAGGCTCTGCCGAGAACGAGCACCGTGAGATGCTGAGTCTCTGGGAAAGCACAGATGCCCAGTGCTGTTGTGCCTGTGGATAGGTTGCACGGGGACGGTGAAGACCAGCAAGAGCTTTCAGGGCTGGCCCCTTCCTTGTGGGAGAAAGAGCCGGACGTTTCCCTTTTTGGAAAGAGTCTCTGTCGAGAACCAGCGACGTGAGATGTACCGACTATGGGAAAGCAGAGAAGTCCAGTTCTGTTGTGCCTGTGGATAGGGTGCACGGGAACGGTGAAGACCAGCAAGAGCTTTCAGGGCTTACCCCTTCATTATGGAAGAAGGAGCCGGACGTTTGCCTTTTCAGAAAAAGGCTCTGCCGAGAACCAGAGCCGTGAGATGCTGAGTCTCTGGGAAAGCACAGATGCCCAGTGCTGTTGTGCCTGTGGATAGGGTGCACGGGGACGGTGAAGACCAGCAAGAGCTTTCAGGGCTGGCCCCTTCCTAATGGGAGAAAGAGCCGGACGTTTCCATTTTCAGAAAAAGGCTCTGCCGAGAACGAGCGCCGTGAGATGTACCGACTGTGAGAAAGCAGAGAAGCCCAGTGCTGTTGTGCCTGTGGATAGGCTGCACGGGGACTGTGAAGACCAGCAAGAGCTTTCAGGGCTGGCCCCTTCCTTGTGGGAGAAAGAGCCGCACGTTTGATTTTTCGGAAAGAGGCTCAGCCCAGAACAAGCACCGTGAGATGCTGAGTCTCTGGGAAAGCAAAGATGCCCAGTGCCGTTGTGCCTGTGGATAGGCTGCACGGGGACGGTGAAGACCAGCAAGAGGTTTCAGGGCTGGCTCCTTCCTTGTGGGAGAAAGAGCCGGATGTTTGCTTTTTGGAAAAAGGCTCTGCCGAGAACGAGCGCCGTGAGATGTACCGACTACGGGAATGCCGAGAAGTCCAGTTCTGTTGTGCCTGTGGATAGGGTGCACGGGAACGGTGAAGACCAGCAAGAGCTTTCAGGGCTTACCCCTTCCTTATGGAAGAAGGAGCCGGACGTTTGCCTTTTCAGAAAAAGGCTCTGCCGAGAACGAGCGCCATGAGATGTACCGACTGTGAGAAAGCAGAGAAGCCCAGTGCTGTTGTGCCTGTGGATAGGCTGCATGGGGACTGTGAAGACCAGCAAGAGCTTTCAGGGCTGGCCCCTTCCTTGTGGGAGAAAGAGCCGCACGTTTGATTTTTCGGAAAGAGGCTCAGCCCAGAACAAGCACCGTGAGATGCTGAGTCTCTGGGAAAGCACAGATGCCCAGTGCTGTTGTGCCTGTGGATAGGCTGCACGGGGACTGTGAAGACCAGCAAGAGCTTTCAGGGCTGGCCCCTTCCTTGTGGGAGAAATTGCCAGACGTTTGCCTTTTGGAAAAAGGCTCTGCCGAGAATGAGCGCCGTGAGATATACCGACTATGGGAAAGCAGAGAAGTCCAGTTCTGTTGTGCCTGTGGATAGGGTGCACGGTAATGGTGAAGACCAGCAAGAGCTTTCAGGGCTGGCCCCTTCCTTATGGGAGAAAGAGCCGGACGTTTGATTTTTCGGAAAGAGGCTCTGCCGAGAACAAGCACCGTGAGATGCTGAGTCTCTGGGAAAGCACAGATTCCCAGTGCTGTTGTGCCTGTGGATAGGCTGCACGGGGACAGTGAAGACCAGCAAGAGTTTTCAGGGCTGGCTCCTTCCTTGTGGGAGAATGAGGCGGACGTTTGCTTTTTGGAAAAAGGCTCTGCCGAGAACGAGCGCCGTGAGATGTACCGACTATGGGAAAGCAGAGAAGTTCAGTGCTGTTGTGCCTGTGGATAGGCTGCACGGGGACTGTGAAGACCAGCAAGAGCTTTCAGGGCTGGCCCCTTCCTTGTGGGAGAAAGAGCCGCACGTTTGCTTTTTCGGAAAGAGGCTCTGCCGAGAACGAGCACCGTGAGATGCTGAGTCTCTGGGAAAGCACAGATGCCCAGTGCTGTTGTGCCTGTGGATAGGTTGCACGGGGACGGTGTAGAGCAGCAAGAGCTTTCAGGGCTGGCCCCTTCCTTGTGGAAGAAGGAGCCGGACGTTTCCCTTTTTGGAAAGAGTCTCTGCCGAGAACCAGCGCCGTGAGATGCTGAGTCTCTGGGAAAGCACAGATGCCCAGTGCTGTTGTGCCTGTGGATAGGGTGCACGGGGACGGTGAAGACCAGGAAGAGGTTTCAGGGCTGGCTCATTCCTTGTGGGAGAAAGAGGCGGACGTTTGCTTTTTAGAAAAAGGCTCTGCCGAGAACGAGGCCATGAGATGTACCGACTATGGGAAAGCCGAGAAGTCCAGTTCTGTTGTGCCTGTGGATAGGCTGCACGGGGACTGTGAAGACCAGCAAGAGCTTTCAGGGCTTACCCCTCCCTTGTGGGAGAAAGAGCCGGACATTTGCTTTTTCGGAAATAGGCTCTGCCGAGAACGAGCGCCGTGAGATGTACCGACTATGGGAAAGCAGAGAAGTTCAGTTTTGTTGTGCCTGTGGATAGGCTGCACGGGGACTGTGAAGACCAGCAAGAGCTTTCAGGGCTGGCCCCTTCCTTGTGGCAGAAAGAGCCGGACGTTTGATTTTTCGGAAAGAGGATGTGCCGAGAACGAGCACCGTGAGATGCTGAGTCTCTGGGAAAGCACAGATGCCCAGTGCTGTTGTGCCTGTGGATAGGTTGCACGGGGACGGTGAAGACCAGCAAGAGCTTTCAGGGCTGGCCCCTTCCTTGTGGGAGAAAGAGCCGGACGTTTCCCTTTTTGGAAAGAGTCTCTGTCGAGAACCAGCAACGTGAGATGTACCGACTATGGGAAAGCAGAGAAGTCCAGTTCTGTTGTGCCTGTGGATAGGGTGCACGGGAACGGTGAAGACCAGCAAGAGCTTTCAGGGCTTACCCCTTCATTATGGAAGAAGGAGCCGGACGTTTGCCTTTTCAGAAAAAGGCTCTGCCGAGAACCAGAGCCGTGAGATGCTGAGTCTCTGGGAAAGCACAGATGCCCAGTGCTGTTGTGCCTGTGGATAGGGTGCACGGGGACGGTGTAGAGCAGCAAGAGCTTTCAGGGCTGGCCCCTTCCTAATGGGAGAAAGAGCCGGACGTTTCCCTTTTGGGAAAGAGTCTCTGTCGAGAACCAGCGACGTGAGATGTACCGACTATGGGAAAGCAGAGAAGTCCAGTTCTGTTGTGCCTGTGGATAGGCTGCACGGGGACTGTGAAGACCAGCAAGAGCTTTCAGGGCTGGCCCCTTCCTTGTGGGAGAAAGAGCCGCACGTTTGATTTTTCGGAAAGAGGCTCTGCCGAGAACAAGCACCGTGAGATGCTGAGTCTCTGGGAAAGCACAGATGCCCAGTGCTGTTGTGCCTGTGGATAGGCTGCACGGGGACGGTGAAGACCAGCAAGAGCTTTCAGGGCTGGCTCCTTCCTTGTGGGAGAAAGAGCCGGATGTTTGCTTTTTGGAAAAAGGCTCTGCCGAGAACGAGCGCCGTGAGATGTACCGACAATGGGAAAGCAGAGAAGTCCAGTTCTGTTGTGCCTGTGGATAGGGTGCAAGGGGACGGTGAAGACCAGCAAGAGCTTTCAGGGGTCGCCCCTTCCTTATGGAAGAAGGAGCCGGACGTTTGCCTTTTCAGAAAAAGGCTCTGCCGAGAACGAGCGCCGTGAGATGTACCGACTGTGAGAAAGCAGAGAAGCCCAGTGCTGTTGTGCCTGTGGATAGGCTGCACGGGGACTGTGAAGACCAGCAAGAGCTTTCAGGGCTGGCCCCTTCCTTGTGGGAGAAAGAGCCGCACGTTTGATTTTTCGGAAAGAGGCTCAGCCCAGAACAAGCACCGTGAGATGCTGAGTCTCTGGGAAAGCACAGATGCCCAGTGCTGTTGTGCCTGTGGATAGGCTGCACGGGGACGGTGAAGACCAGCAAGAGGTTTCAGGGCTGGCTCCTTCCTTGTGGGAGAAAGAGCCGGATGTTTGCTTTTTGGAAAAAGGCTCTGCCGAGAACGAGCGCCGTGAGATGTACCGACTACGGGAATGCCGAGAAGTCCAGTTCTGTTGTGCCTGTGGATAGGGTGCACGGGAACGGTGAAGACCAGCAAGAGCTTTCAGGGCTTACCCCTTCCTTATGGAAGAAGGAGCCGGACGTTTGCCTTTTCAGAAAAAGGCTCTGCCGAGAACGAGCGCCGTGAGATGTACCGACTGTGAGAAAGCAGAGAAGCCCAGTGCTGTTGTGCCTGTGGATAGGCTGCACGGGGACTGTGAAGACCAGCAAGAGCTTTCAGGGCTGGCCCCTTCCTTGTGGGAGAAAGAGCCGCACGTTTGATTTTTCGGAAAGAGGCTCAGCCCAGAACAAGCACCGTGAGATGCTGAGTCTCTGGGAAAGCACAGATGCCCAGTGCTGTTGTGCCTGTGGATAGGCTGCACGGGGACTGTGAAGACCAGCAAGAGCTTTCAGGGCTGGCCCCTTCCTTGTGGGAGAAATTGCCAGACGTTTGCCTTTTGGAAAAAGGCTCTGCCGAGAATGAGCGCCGTGAGATGTACCGACTATGGGAAAGCAGAGAAGTCCAGTTCTGTTGTGCCTGTGGATAGGGTGCACGGGAATGGTGAAGACCAGCAAGAGCTTTCAGGGCTGGCCCCTTCCTTATGGGAGAAAGAGCCGGACGTTTGATTTTTCGGAAAGAGGCTCTGCCGAGAACAAGCACCGTGAGATGCTGAGTCTCTGGGAAAGCACAGATGCCCAGTGCTGTTGTGCCTGTGGATAGGCTGCACGGGGACAGTGAAGACCAGCAAGAGTTTTCAGGGCTGGCTCCTTCCTTGTGGGAGAATGAGGCGGACGTTTGCTTTTTGGAAAAAGGCTCTGCCGAGAACGAGCGCCGTGAGATGTACCGACTATGGGAAAGCAGAGAAGTTCAGTGCTGTTGTGCCTGTGGATAGGCTGCACGGGGACTGTGAAGACCAGCAAGAGCTTTCAGGGCTGGCCCCTTCCTTGTGGGAGAAAGAGCCGCACGTTTGCTTTTTCGGAAAGAGGCTCTGCCGAGAACGATCACCGTGAGATGCTGAGTCTCTGGGAAAGCACAGATGCCCAGTGCTGTTGTGCTTGTGGATAGGTTGCACAGGGACTGTGAAGACCAGCAAGAGCTTTCAGGGCTGGCCCCTTCCTTGTGGAAGAAGGAGCCGGACGTTTCCCTTTTTGGAAAGAGTCTCTGCCGAGAACCAGCGCCGTGAGATGCTGAGTCTCTGGGAAAGCACAGATGCCCAGTGCTGTTGTGCCTGTGGATAGGGTGCACGGGGACGGTGAAGACCAGGAAGAGGTTTCAGGGCTGGCTCCTTCCTTGTGGGAGAAAGAGGCGGACGTTTGCTTTTTAGAAAAAGGCTCTGCCGAGAACGAGGCCATGAGATGTACCGACTATGGGAAAGCCGAGAAGTCCAGTTCTGTTGTGCCTGTGGATAGGCTGCACGGGGACTGTGAAGACCAGCAAGAGCTTTCAGGGCTTACCCCTCCCTTGTGGGAGAAAGAGCCGGACATTTGCTTTTTCGGAAATAGGCTCTGCCGAGAACGAGCGCCGTGAGATGTACCGACTATGGGAAAGCAGAGAAGTTCAGTTTTGTTGTGCCTGTGGATAGGCTGCACGGGGACTGTGAAGACCAGCAAGAGCTTTCAGGGCTGGCCCCTTCCTTGTGGCAGAAAGAGCCGGACGTTTGATTTTTCGGAAAGAGGCTCTGCCGAGAACGAGCACCGTGAGATGCTGAGTCTCTGGGAAAGCACAGATGCCCAGTGCTGTTGTGCCTGTGGATAGGTTGCACGGGGACGGTGAAGACCAGCAAGAGCTTTCAGGGCTGGCCCCTTCCTTGTGGGAGAAAGAGCCGGACGTTTCCCTTTTTGGAAAGAGTCTCTGTCGAGAACCAGCGACGTGAGATGTACCGACTATGGGAAAGCAGAGAAGTCCAGTTCTGTTGTGCCTGTGGATAGGGTGCACGGGAACGGTGAAGACCAGCAAGAGCTTTCAGGGCTTACCCCTTCATTATGGAAGAAGGAGCCGGACGTTTGCCTTTTCAGAAAAAGGCTCTGCCGAGAACCAGAGCCGTGAGATGCTGAGTCTCTGGGAAAGCACAGATGCCCAGTGCTGTTGTGCCTGTGGATAGGCTGCACGGGGACGGTGTAGAGCAGCAAGAGCTTTCAGGGCTGGCCCCTTCCTAATGGGAGAAAGAGCCGGACGTTTCCCTTTTGGGAAAGAGTCTCTGTCGAGAACCAGCGACGTGAGATGTACCGACTATGGGAAAGCAGAGAAGTCCAGTTCTGTTGTGCCTGTGGATAGGCTGCACGGGGACTGTGAAGACCAGCAAGAGCTTTCAGGGCTGGCCCCTTCCTTGTGGGAGAAAGAGCCGCACGTTTGATTTTTCGGAAAGAGGCTCTGCCGAGAACAAGCACCGTGAGATGCTGAGTCTCTGGGAAAGCACAGATGCCCAGTGCTGTTGTGCCTGTGGATAGGCTGCACGGGGACGGTGAAGACCAGCAAGAGCTTTCAGGGCTGGCTCCTTCCTTGTGGGAGAAAGAGCCGGATGTTTGCTTTGGAAAAAGGCTCTGCCGAGAACGAGCGCCGTGAGATGTACCGACAATGGGAAAGCAGAGAAGTCCAGTTCTGTTGTGCCTGTGGATAGGGTGCAAGGGGACGGTGAAGACCAGCAAGAGCTTTCAGGGGTCGCCCCTTCCTTATGGAAGAAGGAGCCGGACGTTTGCCTTTTCAGAAAAAGGCTCTGCCGAGAACGAGCGCCGTGAGATGTACCGACTGTGAGAAAGCAGAGAAGCCCAGTGCTGTTGTGCCTGTGGATAGGCTGCACGGGGACTGTGAAGACCAGCAAGAGCTTTCAGGGCTGGCCCCTTCCTTGTGGGAGAAAGAGCCGCACGTTTCCCTTTTTGCAAAGAGTCTCTGTCGAGAACCAGCGACGTGAGATGTACCGACTATGGGAAAGCAGAGAAGTCCAGTTCTGTTGTGCCTGTGGATAGGCTGCACGGGGACTGTGAAGACCAGCAAGAGCTTTCAGGGCTTACCCCTTCCTTATGGAAGAAGGAGCCGGACGTTTGCCTTTTCAGAAAAAGGCTCTGCCGAGAACGAGCGCCGTGAGATGTACCGACTGTGAGAAAGCAGAGAAGCCCAGTGCTGTTGTGCCTGTGGATAGGCTGCACGGGGACTGTGAAGACCAGCAAGAGCTTTCAGGGCTGGCCCCTTCCTTGTGGGAGAAAGAGCCGCACGTTTGATTTTTCGGAAAGAGGCTCAGCCCAGAACAAGCACCGTGAGATGCTGAGTCTCTGGGAAAGCACAGATGCCCAGTGCTGTTGTGCCTGTGGATAGGCTGCACGGGGACGGTGAAGACCAGCAAGAGGTTTCAGGGATGGCTCCTTCCTTGTGGGAGAAAGAGCCGGATGTTTGCTTTTTGGAAAAAGGCTCTGCCGAGAACGAGCGCCGTGAGATGTACCGACTACGGGAATGCCGAGAAGTCCAGTTCTGTTGTGCCTGTGGATAGGGTGCACGGGAACGGTGAAGACCAGCAAGAGCTTTCAGGGGTCGCCCCTTCCTTATGGAAGAAGGAGCCGGACGTTTGCCTTTTCAGAAAAAGGCTCTGCCGAGAACGAGCGCCATGAGATGTACCGACTGTGAGAAAGCAGAGAAGCCCAGTGCTGTTGTGCCTGTGGATAGGCTGCACGGGGACGGTGAAGACCAGCAAGAGCTTTCAGGGCTGGCCCCTTCCTTGTGGCAGAAAGAGCCGGACGTTTGATTTTTCGGAAAGCGGCTCTGCCGAGAACGAGCACCGTGAGATGCTGATTCTCTGGGAAAGCACAGATGCCCAGTGCTGTTGTGCCTGTGGATAGGTTGCACGGGGACGGTGAAGACCAGCAAGAGCTTTCAGGGCTGGCCCCTTCCTTGTGGGAGAAAGAGCCGGACGTTTCCCTTTTTGGAAAGAGTCTCTGTCGAGAACCAGCGACGTGAGATGTACCGACTATGGGAAAGCAGAGAAGTCCAGTTCTGTTGTGCCTGTGGATAGGGTGCACGGGAACGGTGAAGACCAGCAAGAGCTTTCAGGGCTTACCCCTTCATTATGGAAGAAGGAGCCGGACGTTTGCCTTTTCAGAAAAAGGCTCTGCCGAGAACCAGAGCCGTGAGATGCTGAGTCTCTGGGAAAGCACAGATGCCCAGTGCTGTTGTGCCTGTGGATAGGGTGCACGGGGACGGTGTAGAGCAGCAAGAGCTTTCAGGGCTGGCCCCTTCCTAATGGGAGAAAGAGCCGGACGTTTCCCTTTTGGGAAAGAGTCTCTGTCGAGAACCAGCGACGTGAGATGTACCGACTATGGGAAAGCAGAGAAGTCCAGTTCTGTTGTGCCTGTGGATAGGCTGCACGGGGACTGTGAAGACCAGCAAGAGCTTTCAGGGCTGGCCCCTTCCTTGTGGGAGAAAGAGCCGCACGTTTGATTTTTCGGAAAGAGGCTCTGCCGAGAACAAGCACCGTGAGATGCTGAGTCTCTGGGAAAGCACAGATGCCCAGTGCTGTTGTGCCTGTGGATAGGCTGCACGGGGACGGTGAAGACCAGCAAGAGCTTTCAGGGCTGGCTCCTTCCTTGTGGGAGAAAGAGCCGGATGTTTGCTTTTTGGAAAAAGGCTCTGCCGAGAACGAGCGCCGTGAGATGTACCGACAATGGGAAAGCACAGAAGTCCAGTTCTGTTGTGCCTGTGGATAGGGTGCAAGGGGACGGTGAAGACCAGCAAGAGCTTTCAGGGGTCGCCCCTTCCTTATGGAAGAAGGAGCCGGACGTTTGCCTTTTCAGAAAAAGGCTCTGCCGAGAACGAGCGCCGTGAGATGTACCGACTGTGAGAAAGCAGAGAAGCCCAGTGCTGTTGTGCCTGTGGATAGGCTGCACGGGGACTGTGAAGACCAGCAAGAGCTTTCAGGGCTGGCCCCTTCCTTGTGGGAGAAAGAGCCGCACGTTTGATTTTTCGGAAAGAGGCTCAGCCCAGAACAAGCACCGTGAGATGCTGAGTCTCTGGGAAAGCACAGATGCCCAGTGCTGTTGTGCCTGTGGATAGGCTGCACGGGGACGGTGAAGACCAGCAAGAGGTTTCAGGGCTGGCTCCTTCCTTGTGGGAGAAAGAGCCGGATGTTTGCTTTTTGGAAAAAGGCTCTGCCGAGAACGAGCGCCGTGAGATGTACCGACTACGGGAATGCCGAGAAGTCCAGTTCTGTTGTGCCTGTGGATAGGGTGCACGGGAACGGTGAAGACCAGCAAGAGCTTTCAGGGGTCGCCCCTTCCTTATGGAAGAAGGAGCCGGACGTTTGCCTTTTCAGAAAAAGGCTCTGCCGAGAACGAGCGCCATGAGATGTACCGACTGTGAGAAAGCAGAGAAGCCCAGTGCTGTTGTGCCTGTGGATAGGCTGCACGGGGACTGTGAAGACCTGCAAGAGCTTTCAGGGCTGGCCCCTTCCTTGTGGGAGAAAGAGCCGCACGTTTGATTTTTCGGAAAGAGGCTCAGCCCAGAACAAGCACCGTGAGATGCTGAGTCTCTGGGAAAGCACAGATGCCCAGTGCTGTTGTGCCTGTGGATAGGCTGCACGGGGACTGTGAAGACCAGCAAGAGCTTTCAGGGCTGGCCCCTTCCTTGTGGGAGAAATTGCCAGACGTTTGCCTTTTGGAAAAAGGCTCTGCCGAGAATGAGCGCCGTGAGATGTACCGACTATGGGAAAGCAGAGAAGTCCAGTTCTGTTGTGCCTGTGGATAGGGTGCACGGGAATGGTGAAGACCAGCAAGAGCTTTCAGGGCTGGCCCCTTCCTTATGGGAGAAAGAGCCGGACGTTTGATTTTTCGGAAAGAGGCTCTGCCGAGAACAAGCACCGTGAGATGCTGAGTCTCTGGGAAAGCACAGATGCCCAGTGCTGTTGTGCCTGTGGATAGGCTGCACGGGGACAGTGAAGACCAGCAAGAGTTTTCAGGGCTGGCTCCTTCCTTGTGGGAGAATGAGGCGGACGTTTGCTTTTTGGAAAAAGGCTCTGCCGAGAACGAGCGCCGTGAGATGTACCGACTATGGGAAAGCAGAGAAGTTCAGTGCTGTTGTGCCTGTGGATAGGCTGCACGGGGACTGTGAAGACCAGCAAGAGCTTTCAGGGCTGGCCCCTTCCTTGTGGGAGAAAGAGCCGCACGTTTGCTTTTTCGGAAAGAGGCTCTGCCGAGAACGATCACCGTGAGATGCTGAGTCTCTGGGAAAGCACAGATGCCCAGTGCTGTTGTGCCTGTGGATAGGTTGCACAGGGACTGTGAAGACCAGCAAGAGCTTTCAGGGCTGGCCCCTTCCTTGTGGAAGAAGGAGCCGGACGTTTCCCTTTTTGGAAAGAGTCTCTGCCGAGAACCAGCGCCGTGAGATGCTGAGTCTCTGGGAAAGCACAGATGCCCAGTGCTGTTGTGCCTGTGGATAGGGTGCACGGGGACGGTGAAGACCAGGAAGAGGTTTCAGGGCTGGCTCCTTCCTTGTGGGAGAAAGAGGCGGACGTTTGCTTTTTAGAAAAAGGCTCTGCCGAGAACGAGGCCATGAGATGTACCGACTATGGGAAAGCCGAGAAGTCCAGTTCTGTTGTGCCTGTGGATAGGCTGCACGGGGACTGTGAAGACCAGCAAGAGCTTTCAGGGCTTACCCCTCCCTTGTGGGAGAAAGAGCCGGACATTTGCTTTTTCGGAAATAGGCTCTGCCGAGAACGAGCGCCGTGAGATGTACCGACTATGGGAAAGCAGAGAAGTTCAGTTTTGTTGTGCCTGTGGATAGGCTGCACGGGGACTGTGAAGACCAGCAAGAGCTTTCAGGGCTGGCCCCTTCCTTGTGGCAGAAAGAGCCGGACGTTTGATTTTTCGGAAAGAGGGTCTGCCGAGAACGAGCACCGTGAGATGCTGAGTCTCTGGGAAAGCACAGATGCCCAGTGCTGTTGTGCCTGTGGATAGGTTGCACGGGGACGGTGAAGACCAGCAAGAGCTTTCAGGGCTGGCCCCTTCCTTGTGGGAGAAAGAGCCGGACGTTTCCCTTTTTGGAAAGAGTCTCTGTCGAGAACCAGCGACGTGAGATGTACCGACTATGGGAAAGCAGAGAAGTCCAGTTCTGTTGTGCCTGTGGATAGGGTGCACGGGAACGGTGAAGACCAGCAAGAGCTTTCAGGGCTTACCCCTTCATTATGGAAGAAGGAGCCGGACGTTTGCCTTTTCAGAAAAAGGCTCTGCCGAGAACCAGAGCCGTGAGATGCTGAGTCTCTGGGAAAGCACAGATGCCCAGTGCTGTTGTGCCTGTGGATAGGGTGCACGGGGACGGTGTAGAGCAGCAAGAGCTTTCAGGGCTGGCCCCTTCCTAATGGGAGAAAGAGCCGGACGTTTCCCTTTTGGGAAAGAGTCTCTGTCGAGAACCAGCGACGTGAGATGTACCGACTATGGGAAAGCAGAGAAGTCCAGTTCTGTTGTGCCTGTGGATAGGCTGCACGGGGACTGTGAAGACCAGCAAGAGCTTTCAGGGCTGGCCCCTTCCTTGTGGGAGAAAGAGCCGCACGTTTGATTTTTCGGAAAGAGGCTCTGCCGAGAACAAGCACCGTGAGATGCTGAGTCTCTGGGAAAGCACAGATGCCCAGTGCTGTTGTGCCTGTGGATAGGCTGCACGGGGACGGTGAAGACCAGCAAGAGCTTTCAGGGCTGGCTCCTTCCTTGTGGGAGAAAGAGCCGGATGTTTGCTTTGGAAAAAGGCTCTGCCGAGAACGAGCGCCGTGAGATGTACCGACAATGGGAAAGCAGAGAAGTCCAGTTCTGTTGTGCCTGTGGATAGGGTGCAAGGGGACGGTGAAGACCAGCAAGAGCTTTCAGGGGTCGCCCCTTCCTTATGGAAGAAGGAGCCGGACGTTTGCCTTTTCAGAAAAAGGCTCTGCCGAGAACGAGCGCCGTGAGATGTACCGACTGTGAGAAAGCAGAGAAGCCCAGTGCTGTTGTGCCTGTGGATAGGCTGCACGGGGACTGTGAAGACCAGCAAGAGCTTTCAGGGCTGGCCCCTTCCTTGTGGGAGAAAGAGCCGCACGTTTCCCTTTTTGCAAAGAGTCTCTGTCGAGAACCAGCGACGTGAGATGTACCGACTATGGGAAAGCAGAGAAGTCCAGTTCTGTTGTGCCTGTGGATAGGCTGCACGGGGACTGTGAAGACCAGCAAGAGCTTTCAGGGCTTACCCCTTCCTTATGGAAGAAGGAGCCGGACGTTTGCCTTTTCAGAAAAAGGCTCTGCCGAGAACGAGCGCCGTGAGATGTACCGACTATGGGAAAGCAGAGAAGTCCAGTTCTGTTGTGCCTGTGGATAGGGTGCACGGGAATGGTGAAGACCAGCAAGAGCTTTCAGGGCTGGCCCCTTCCTTATGGGAGAAAGAGCCGGACGTTTGATTTTTCGGAAAGAGGCTCTGCCGAGAACAAGCACCGTGAGATGCTGAGTCTCTGGGAAAGCACAGATGCCCAGTGCTGTTGTGCCTGTGGATAGGCTGCACGGGGACGGTGAAGACCAGCAAGAGTTTTCAGGGCTGGCTCCTTCCTTGTGGGAGAATGAGGCGGACGTTTGCTTTTTGGAAAAAGGCTCTGCTGAGAACCAGCGCCGTGAGATGTACCGACTATGGGAAAGCAGAGAAGTTCAGTGCTGTTGTGCCTGTGGATAGGCTGCACGGGGACTGTGAAGACCAGCAAGAGCTTTCAGGGCTGGCCCCTTCCTTGTGGGAGAAAGAGCCGCACGTTTGCTTTTTCGGAAAGAGGCTCTGCCGAGAACGAGCACCGTGAGATGCTGAGTCTCTGGGAAAGCACAGATGCCCAGTGCTGTTGTGCCTGTGGATAGGCTGCACGGGGACTGTGAAGACCAGCAAGAGCTTTCAGGGCTGGCCCCTTCCTTGTGGGAGAAAGAGCCGCACATTTGCTTTTTCGGAAATAGGCTCTGCCGAGAACGAGCGCCGTGAGATGTACCAACTATGGGAAAGCAGAGAAGTTCAGTTTTGTTGTGCTTGTGGATAGGCTGCACGGGGACTGTGAAGACCAGCAAGAGGTTTCAGGGCTGGCCCCTTCCTTGTGGGAGAAAGAGCCGGACGTTTGATTTTTCGGAAAGAGGCTCTGCCGAGAACAAGCACCGTGAGATGCTGAGTCTCTGGGAAAGCACAGATGCCCAGTGCTGTTGTGCCTGTGGATACGCTGCTCGGGGACGCTGAAGACCAGCAAGAGGTTTCAGGGGTCGCCCCTTCCTTATGGAAGAAGGAGCCGGACGTTTGCCTTTTCAGAAAAAGGCTCTGCCGAGAACGAGCGCCGTGAGATGTACCGACTGTGAGAAAGCAGAGAAGCCCAGTGCTGTTGTGCCTGTGCATAGGCTGCACGGGGACTGTGAAGACCAGCAAGAGCTTTCAGGGCTGGCCCCTTCCTTGTGGGAGAAAGAGCCGCTCGTTTGCTTTTTCGTAAAGAGGCTCTGCCGAGAACGAGCACCGTGAGATGCTGAGTCTCTGGGAAAGCACAGATGCCCAGTGCTGTTGTGCCTGTGGATAGGCTGCACGGGGACTGTGAAGACCAGCAAGAGCTTTCAGGGCTGGCCCCTTCCTTGTGGGAGAAAGTGCCGGACGTTTGCTTTTTGGAAAAAGGCTCTGCCAAGAACGAGCGCCGTGAGATGTACCGACTATGGGAAAGCAGAGAAGTCCAGTTCTGTTGTGCCTGTGGATAGGGTGCACGGGAACGGTGAAGACCAGCAAGAGCTTTCAGGGCTGGCCCCTTCCTTGTGGGAGAAAGAGCCGGACGTTTGATTTTTCGGAAAGCGGCTCTGCCGAGAACAAGCACCGTGAGATGCTGACTCTCTGGGAAAGCACAGATGCCCAGTGCTGTTGTGACTGTGGATAGGCTGCACGGGGACGGTGAAGACCAGCAAGAGGTTTCAGGGCTGGCTCCTTCCTTGTGGGAGAATGTGGCGGACGTTTGCTTTTTGGAAAAAGGCTCTGCCGAGAACGAGCGCCGTGAGATGTACCGACTATGGGAAAGCAGAGAAGTTCATTTCTGTTGTGCCTGTGGATAGGCTGCACGGGGACTGTGAAGACCAGCAAGAGCTTTCAGGGCTGGCCCCTTCCTTGTGGGAGAAAGAGCCGCACGTTTGCTTTTTCGGAAAGAGGCTCTGCCGAGAACGAGCACCGTGAGATGCTGAGTCTCTGGGAAAGCACAGATGCCCAGTGCTGTTGTGCCTGTGGATAGGCTGCACGGGGACGGTGAAGACCAGCAAGAGCTTTCAGGGGTCGCCCCTTCCTTATGGAAGAAGGAGCCGGACGTTTGCCTTTTCAGAAAAAGGCTCTGCCGAGAACGAGCGCCGTGAGATGTACCGACTGTGAGAAAGCAGAGAAGCCCAGTGCTGTTGTGCCTGTGGATAGGCTGCACGGGGACTGTGAAGACCAGCAAGAGCTTTCAGGGCTGGCCCCTTCCTTGTGTGGGAAAGAGCCGCTCGTTTGCTTTTTCGGAAAGAGGCTCTGCCGAGAACGAGCACCGTGAGATGCTGAGTCTCTGGGAAAGCACAGATGCCCAGTGCTGTTGTGCCTGTGGATAGGCTGCACGGGGACTGTGAAGACCAGCAAGAGGTTTCAGGGCTGGCTCCTTCCTTGTGGGAGAATGAGGCGCACGTTTGCTTTTTGGAAAAAGGCTCTGCCGAGAACGAGCGCCGTGAGATGTACCAACTATGGGAAAGCAGAGAAGTTCATTTCTGTTGTGCCTGTGGATAGGCTGCACGGGGACTGTGAAGACCAGCAAGAGCTTTCAGGGCTGGCCCCTTCCTTGTGGGAGAAAGAGCTGCACGTTTGCTTTTTCGGAAAGAGGCTCTGCCGAGAACGAGCACCGTGAGATGCTGAGTCTCTGGGAAAGCACAGATGCCCAGTGCTGTTGTGCCTGTGGATAGGTTGCACAGGGACGGTGTAGAGCAGCAAGAGGTTTCAGGGCTGGCTCCTTCCTTGTGGGAGAAAGAGCCGGACGTTTCCCTTTTTTGAAAGAGTCTCTGCCGAGAACGAGCGCCGTGAGATGTACCGACTATGGGAAAGCAGAGAAGTCCAGTTCTGTTGTGCCTGTGGATAGGGTGCAAGGGGACGGTGAAGACCAGCAAGAGCTTTCAGGGCTTACCCCTTCCTTATGGAAGAAGGAGCCGGACGTTTGCCTTTTCAGAAAAAGGCTCTGCCGAGAACGAGCGCCGTGAGATGTACCGACTGTGAGAAAGCAGAGAAGCCCAGTGCTGTTGTGCCTGTGGATAGGCTGCACGGGGACTGTGAAGACCAGCAAGAGCTTTCAGGGCTGGCCCCTTCCTTGTGGGAGAAAGAGCCGCACGTTTGATTTTTCGGAAAGAGGCTCAGCCCAGAACAAGCACCGTGAGATGCTGAGTCTCTGGGAAAGCACAGATGCCCAGTGCGGTTGTGCCTGTGGATAGGCTGCACGGGGACGGTGAAGACCAGCAAGAGGTTTCAGGGCTGGCTCCTTCCTTGTGGGAGAAAGAGGCGGACGTTTGCTTTTTGGAAAAAGGCTCTGCCGAGAACGAGCGCCGTGAGATGTACCGACTATGGGAAAGCAGAGAAGTTCATTTCTGTTGTGCCTGTGGATAGGCTGCACGGGGACTGTGAAGACCAGCAAGAGCTTTCAGGGCTGGCCCCTTCCTTGTGGGAGAAAGAGCCGCACGTTTGCTTTTTCGGAAAGAGGCTCTGCCGAGAACGAGCACCGTGAGATGCTGAGTCTCTGGGAAAGCACAGATGCCCAGTGCTGTTGTGCCTGTGGATAGGTTGCACGGGGACGGTGAAGACCAGCAAGAGCTTTCAGGGCTGGCCCCTTCCTTGTGGGAGAAAGAGCCGGACGTTTCCCTTTTTGGAAAGAGTCTCTGTCGAGAACCAGCGACGTGAGATGTACCGACTATGGGAAAGCAGAGAAGTCCAGTTCTGTTGTGCCTGTGGATAGGGTGCACGGGAACGGTGAAGACCAGCAAGAGCTTTCAGGGCTTACCCCTTCATTATGGAAGAAGGAGCCGGACGTTTGCCTTTTCAGAAAAAGGCTCTGCCGAGAACCAGAGCCGTGAGATGCTGAGTCTCTGGGAAAGCACAGATGCCCAGTGCTGTTGTGCCTGTGGATAGGGTGCACGGGGACGGTGTAGAGCAGCAAGAGCTTTCAGGGCTGGCCCCTTCCTAATGGGAGAAAGAGCCGGACGTTTCCCTTTTGGAAAAGAGTCTCTGTCGAGAACCAGCGACGTGAGATGTACCGACTATGGGAAAGCAGAGAAGTCCAGTTCTGTTGTGCCTGTGGATAGGCTGCACGGGGACTGTGAAGACCAGCAAGAGCTTTCAGGGCTGGCCCCTTCCTTGTGGGAGAAAGAGCCGCACGTTTGATTTTTCGGAAAGAGGCTCTGCCGAGAACAAGCACCGTGAGATGCTGAGTCTCTGGGAAAGCACAGATGCCCAGTGCTGTTGTGCCTGTGGATAGGCTGCACGGGGACGGTGAAGACCAGCAAGAGCTTTCAGGGCTGGCTCCTTCCTTGTGGGAGAAAGAGCCGGATGTTTGCTTTGGAAAAAGGCTCTGCCGAGAACGAGCGCCGTGAGATGTACCGACAATGGGAAAGCAGAGAAGTCCAGTTCTGTTGTGCCTGTGGATAGGGTGCAAGGGGACGGTGAAGACCAGCAAGAGCTTTCAGGGGTCGCCCCTTCCTTATGGAAGAAGGAGCCGGACGTTTGCCTTTTCAGAAAAAGGCTCTGCCGAGAACGAGCGCCGTGAGATGTACCGACTGTGAGAAAGCAGAGAAGCCCAGTGCTGTTGTGCCTGTGGATAGGCTGCACGGGGACTGTGAAGACCAGCAAGAGCTTTCAGGGCTGGCCCCTTCCTTGTGGGAGAAAGAGCCGCACGTTTCCCTTTTTGCAAAGAGTCTCTGTCGAGAACCAGCGACGTGAGATGTACCGACTATGGGAAAGCAGAGAAGTCCAGTTCTGTTGTGCCTGTGGATAGGCTGCACGGGGACTGTGAAGACCAGCAAGAGCTTTCAGGGCTTACCCCTTCCTTATGGAAGAAGGAGCCGGACGTTTGCCTTTTCAGAAAAAGGCTCTGCCGAGAACGAGCGCCGTGAGATGTACCGACTGTGAGAAAGCAGAGAAGCCCAGTGCTGTTGTGCCTGTGGATAGGCTGCACGGGGACTGTGAAGACCAGCAAGAGCTTTCAGGGCTGGCCCCTTCCTTGTGGGAGAAAGAGCCGCACGTTTGATTTTTCGGAAAGAGGCTCAGCCCAGAACAAGCACCGTGAGATGCTGAGTCTCTGGGAAAGCACAGATGCCCAGTGCTGTTGTGCCTGTGGATAGGCTGCACGGGGATGGTGAAGACCAGCAAGAGGTTTCAGGGCTGGCTCCTTCCTTGTGGGAGAAAGAGCCGGATGTTTGCCTTTTGGAAAAAGGCTCTGCCGAGAACGAGCGCCGTGAGATGTACCGACTACGGGAATGCCGAGAAGTCCAGTTCTGTTGTGCCTGTGGATAGGGTGCACGGGAACGGTGAAGACCAGCAAGAGCTTTCAGGGGTCGCCCCTTCCTTATGGAAGAAGGAGCCGGACGTTTGCCTTTTCAGAAAAAGGCTCTGCCGAGAACGAGCGCCATGAGATGTACCGACTGTGAGAAAGCAGAGAAGCCCAGTGCTGTTGTGCCTGTGGATAGGCTGCACGGGGACGGTGAAGACCAGCAAGAGCTTTCAGGGCTGGCCCCTTCCTTGTGGGAGAAAGAGCCGCACGTTTGATTTTTCGGAAAGAGGCTCAGCCCAGAACAAGCACCGTGAGATGCTGAGTCTCTGGGAAAGCACAGATGCCCAGTGCTGTTGTGCCTGTGGATAGGCTGCACGGGGACTGTGAAGACCAGCAAGAGCTTTCAGGGCTGGCCCCTTCCTTGTGGGAGAAATTGCCAGACGTTTGCCTTTTGGAAAAAGGCTCTGCCGAGAATGAGCGCCGTGAGATGTACCGACTATGGGAAAGCAGAGAAGTCCAGTTCTGTTGTGCCTGTGGATAGGGTGCACGGGAATGGTGAAGACCAGCAAGAGCTTTCAGGGCTGGCCCCTTCCTTATGGGAGAAAGAGCCGGACGTTTGATTTTTCGGAAAGAGGCTCTGCCGAGAACAAGCACCGTGAGATGCTGAGTCTCTGGGAAAGCACAGATGCCCAGTGCTGTTGTGCCTGTGGATACGCTGCTCGGGGACGCTGAAGACCAGCAAGAGGTTTCAGGGGTCGCCCCTTCCTTATGGAAGAAGGAGCCGGACGTTTGCCTTTTCAGAAAAAGGCTCTGCCGAGAACGAGCGCCGTGAGATGTACCGACTGTGAGAAAGCAGAGAAGCCCAGTGCTGTTGTGCCTGTGCATAGGCTGCACGGGGACTGTGAAGACCAGCAAGAGCTTTCAGGGCTGGCCCCTTCCTTGTGGGAGAAAGAGCCGCTCGTTTGCTTTTTCGTAAAGAGGCTCTGCCGAGAACGAGCACCGTGAGATGCTGAGTCTCTGGGAAAGCACAGATGCCCAGTGCTGTTGTGCCTGTGGATAGGCTGCACGGGGACTGTGAAGACCAGCAAGAGCTTTCAGGGCTGGCCCCTTCCTTGTGGGAGAAAGTGCCGGACGTTTGCTTTTTGGAAAAAGGCTCTGCCAAAAACGAGCGCCGTGAGATGTACCGACTATGGGAAAGCAGAGAAGTCCAGTTCTGTTGTGCCTGTGGATAGGGTGCACGGGAACGGTGAAGACCAGCAAGAGCTTTCAGGGCTGGCCCCTTCCTTGTGGGAGAAAGAGCCGCACGTTTGCTTTTTCGGAAAGAGGCTCTGCCGAGAACGAGCACCGTGAGATGCTGAGTCTCTGGGAAAGCACAGATGCCCAGTTCTGTTGTGCCTGTGGATAGGGTGCACGGGAAATGTGAAGACCAGCAAGAGCTTTCAGGGGTCGCCCCTTCCTTATGGAAGAAGGAGCCGGACGTTTGCCTTTTCAGAAAAAGGCTCTGCCGAGAACGAGCGCCATGAGATGTACCGACTGTGAGAAAGCAGAGAAGCCCAGTGCTGTTGTGCCTGTGGATAGGCTGCACGGGGACGGTGAAGACCAGCAAGAGCTTTCAGGGCTGGCCCCTTCCTTGTGGGAGAAAGAGCCGCACGTTTGATTTTTCGGAAAGAGGCTCAGCCCAGAACAAGCACCGTGAGATGCTGAGTCTCTGGGAAAGCACAGATGCCCAGTGCTGTTGTGCCTGTGGATAGGCTGCACGGGGACTGTGAAGACCAGCAAGAGCTTTCAGGGCTGGCCCCTTCCTTGTGGGAGAAATTGCCAGACGTTTGCCTTTTGGAAAAAGGCTCTGCCGAGAATGAGCGCCGTGAGATGTACCGACTATGGGAAAGCAGAGAAGTCCAGTTCTGTTGTGCCTGTGGATAGGGTGCACGGGAATGGTGAAGACCAGCAAGAGCTTTCAGGGCTGGCCCCTTCCTTATGGGAGAAAGAGCCGGACGTTTGATTTTTCGGAAAGAGGCTCTGCCGAGAACAAGCACCGTGAGATGCTGAGTCTCTGGGAAAGCACAGATGCCCAGTGCTGTTGTGCCTGTGGATACGCTGCTCGGGGACGCTGAAGACCAGCAAGAGGTTTCAGGGGTCGCCCCTTCCTTATGGAAGAAGGAGCCGGACGTTTGCCTTTTCAGAAAAAGGCTCTGCCGAGAACGAGCGCCGTGAGATGTACCGACTGTGAGAAAGCAGAGAAGCCCAGTGCTGTTGTGCCTGTGCATAGGCTGCACGGGGACTGTGAAGACCAGCAAGAGCTTTCAGGGCTGGCCCCTTCCTTGTGGGAGAAAGAGCCGCTCGTTTGCTTTTTCGTAAAGAGGCTCTGCCGAGAACGAGCACCGTGAGATGCTGAGTCTCTGGGAAAGCACAGATGCCCAGTGCTGTTGTGCCTGTGGATAGGCTGCACGGGGACTGTGAAGACCAGCAAGAGCTTTCAGGGCTGGCCCCTTCCTTGTGGGAGAAAGTGCCGGACGTTTGCTTTTTGGAAAAAGGCTCTGCCAATAACGAGCGCCGTGAGATGTACCGACTATGGGAAAGCAGAGAAGTCCAGTTCTGTTGTGCCTGTGGATAGGGTGCACGGGAACGGTGAAGACCAGCAAGAGCTTTCAGGGCTGGCCCCTTCCTTGTGGGAGAAAGAGCCGCACGTTTGCTTTTTCGGAAAGAGGCTCTGCCGAGAACGAGCACCGTGAGATGCTGAGTCTCTGGGAAAGCACAGATGCCCAGTGCTGTTGTGCCTGTGGATAGGCTGCACGGGGACGGTGAAGACCAGCAAGAGCTTTCAGGGGTCGCCCCTTCCTTATGGAAGAAGGAGCCGGACGTTTGCCTTTTCAGAAAAAGGCTCTGCCGAGAACGAGCGCCGTGAGATGTACCGACTGTGAGAAAGCAGAGAAGCCCAGTGCTGTTGTGCCTGTGGATAGGCTGCACGGGGACTGTGAAGACCAGCAAGAGCTTTCAGGGCTGGCCCCTTCCTTGTGTGGGAAAGAGCCGCTCGTTTGCTTTTTCGGAAAGAGGCTCTGCCGAGAACGAGCACCGTGAGATGCTGAGTCTCTGGGAAAGCACAGATGCCCAGTGCTGTTGTGCCTGTGGATAGGCTGCACGGGGACTGTGAAGACCAGCAAGAGGTTTCAGGGCTGGCTCCTTCCTTGTGGGAGAATGAGGCGGACGTTTGCTTTTTGGAAAAAGGCTCTGCCGAGAACGAGCGCCGTGAGATGTACCGACTATGGGAAAGCAGAGAAGTTCATTTCTGTTGTGCCTGTGGATAGGCTGCACGGGGACTGTGAAGACCAGCAAGAGCTTTCAGGGCTGGCCCCTTCCTTGTGGGAGAAAGAGCCGCACGTTTGCTTTTTCGGAAAGAGGCTCTGCCGAGAACGAGCACCGTGAGATGCTGAGTCTCTGGGAAAGCACAGATGCCCAGTGCTGTTGTGCCTGTGGATAGGTTGCACAGGGACGGTGTAGAGCAGCAAGAGCTTTCAGGGCTGGCCCCTTCCTTGTGGGAGAAAGAGCCGGACGTTTCCCTTTTTTGAAAGAGTCTCTGTCGAGAACCAGTAACGTATGATGTACCGACTATGGGAAAGCAGAGAAGTCCAGTTCTGTTGTGCCTGTGGATAGGGTGCACGTGAACGGTGAAGACCAGCAAGAGCTTTCAGGGCTTACCCCTTCCTTATGGAAGAAGGAGCCGGACGTTTGCCTTTTCAGAAAAAGGCTCTGCCGAGAACGAGCGCCGTGAGATGTACCGACTGTGAGAAAGCAGAGAAGCCCAGTGCTGTTGTGCCTGTGGATAGGCTGCACGGGGACTGTGAAGAGCAGCAAGAGCTTTCAGGGCTGGCCCCTTCCTTGTGGGAGAAAGAGCCGCACGTTTGATTTTTCGGAAAGAGGCTCAGCCCAGAACAAGCACCGTGAGATGCTGAGTCTCTGGGAAAGCACAGATGCCCAGTGCGGTTGTGCCTGTGGATAGGCTGCACGGGGACTGTGAAGACCAGCAAGAGCTTTCAGGGCTGGCCCCTTCCTTGTGGGAGAAATTGCCGGACGTTTGATTTTTCGGAAAGAGGCTCTGCTGAGAACAAGCACCGTGACATGCTGAGTCTCTGGGAAAGCACAGATGCCCAGTGCTGTTGTGCCTGTGGATAGGCTGCACGGGGACGGTGAAGACCAGCAAGAGGTTTCAGGGCTGGCTCCTTCCTTGTGGGAGAATGAGGCGGACGTTTGCTTTTTGGAAAAAGGCTCTGCCGAGAACGAGCGCCGTGAGATGTACCGACTATGGGAAAGCAGAGAAGTTCATTTCTGTTGTGCCTGTGGATAGGCTGCACGGGGACTGTGAAGACCAGCAAGAGCTTTCAGGGCTGGCCCCTTCCTTGTGGGAGAAAGAGCCGCACGTTTGCTTTTTCGGAAAGAGGCTCTGCCGAGAACGAGCACCGTGACATGCTGAGTCTCTGGGAAAGCACAGATGCCCAGTGCTGTTGTGCCTGAGGATAGGGTGCACAGGGACGGTGTAGAGCAGCAAGAGCTTCAGGGCTGGCCCCTTCCTTGTGGGAGAAAGAGCCGGACGTTTCCCTTTTTGGAAAGAGTCTCTGCCGAGAACGAGCGCCCTGAGATGTACCGACTATGGGAAAGCAGAGAAGTCCAGTTCTGTTGTGCCTGTGGATAGGGTGCACGGGAACGGTGAAGACCAGCAAGAGCTTTCAGGGCTTACCCCTTCCTTATGGAAGAAGGAGCCTGACGTTTGCCTTTTCAGAAAAAGGCTCTGCCGAGAACGAGCGCCGTGAGATGTACCGACTGTGAGAAAGCAGAGAAGCCCAGTGCTGTTGTGCCTGTGGATAGGCTGCACGGGGACTGTGAAGACCAGCAAGAGCTTTCAGGGCTGGCCCCTTCCTTGTGGGAGAAAGAGCCGGACATTTGCTTTTTCGGAAATAGGCTCTGCCGAGAACGAGCACCGTGAGATGCTGAGTCTCTGGGAAAGCACAGATGCCCAGTGCTGTTGTGCCTGTGGATAGGCTGCACGGGGACTGTGAAGACCAGCAAGAGGTTTCAGGGCTGGCTCCTTCCTTGTGGGAGAAAGAGGCGGACGTTTGCTTTTTAGAAAAAGGCTCTGCCGAGAATGAGCGCCGTGAGATATACCGACTATGGGAAAGCCGAGAAGTCCAGTTCTGTTGTGCCTGTGGATAGGGTGCACGGGAACGGTGAAGACCAGCAAGAGCTTTCAGGGCTTACCCATTCCTTATGGAAGAAGGAGCCTGACGTTTGCCTTTTCAGAAAAAGGCTCTGCCGAGAACGAGCGCCGTGAGATGTACCGACTGTGAGAAAGCAGAGAAGCCCAGTGCTGTTGTGCCTGTGGATAGGCTGCACGGGGACTGTGAAGACCAGCAAGAGCTTTCAGGGCTGGCCCCTTCCTTGTGGGAGAAAGAGCCGCACGTATTGCTTTTTCGGAAAGCGGCTCTGCCGAGAACGAGCACCGTGAGATGCTGAGTCTCTGGGAAAGCACAGATGCCCAGTGCTGTTGTGCCTGTGGATAGGGTGCACGGGAACGGTGTAGAGCAGCAAGAGGTTTCAGGGCTGGCTCCTTCCTTGTGGGAGAATGAGGCGGACGTTTGCTTTTTGGAAAAAGGCTCTGCCGAGAACGAGCGCCGTGAGATGTACCGACTGTGAGAAAGCAGAGAAGCCCAGTGCTGTTGTGCCTGTGGATAGGCTGCACGGGGACTGTGAAGACCAGCAAGAGCTTTCAGGGCTGGCCCATTCCTTGTGGGAGAAAGAGCCGCACGTTTGCTTTTTCGGAAAGAGGCTCTTCCGAGAACGAGCACCGTGAGATGCTGAGTCTCTGGGAAAGCACAGATGCCCAGTGCTGTTGTGCCTGTGGATAGGTTGCACGGGGACTGTGTAGAGCAGCAAGAGCTTTCAGGGCTGGCCCCTTCCTTGTGGGAGAAAGAGCTGGAAGTTTGATTTTTCGGAAAGAGGCTCTGCCGAGAACAAGCACCGTGAGATGCTGAGTCTCTGGGAAAGCACAGATGCCCAGTGCTGTTGTGCCTGTGGATACGCTGCACGGGGACGGTGAAGACCAGCAAGAGGTTTCAGGGCTGGCTACTTCCTTGTGGGAGAAAGTGCTGGACGTTTGCTTTTTGGAAAAAGGCTCTGCCGAGAACGAGCGCCGTGAGATGTACCGACTATGGGAAAGCAGAGAAGTCCAGTTCTGTTGTGCCTGTGGATAGGGTGCACGGGAATGGTGAAGACCATCAAGAGCTTTCAGGGCTGGCCCCTTCCTTGTGGGAGAAAGAGCCGGACGTTTGATTTTTCGGAAAGAGGCTCTGCCGAGAACAAGCACCGTGAGATGCTGAGTCTCTGGGAAAGCACAGATGCCCAGTGCTGTTGTGCCTGTGGATAGGCTGCACGGGGACTGTGAAGACCAGCAAGAGGTTTCAGGGCTGGCTCCTTCCTTGTGGGAGAATGAGGCGGACGTTTGCTTTTTGGAAAAAGGCTCTGCCGAGAACGAGCGCCGTGAGATGTACCGACTATGGGAAAGCAGAGAAGTTCATTTCTGTTGTGCCTGTGGATAGGCTGCACGGGGACTGTGAAGACCAGCAAGAGCTTTCAGGGCTGGCCCCTTCCTTGTGGGAGAAAGAGCCGCACGTTTGCTTTTTCGGAAAGAGGCTCTGCCGAGAGCGAGCACCGTGAGATGCTGAGTCTCTGGGAAAGCACAGATGCCCAGTGCTGTTGTGCCTGTGGATAGGGTGCACGGGGACGGTGTAGAGCAGCAAGAGCTTTCAGGGCTGGCCCCTTCCTTGTGGGAGAAAGAGCCGGACGTTTCCCTTTTTTGAAAGAGTCTCTGTCGAGAACCAGTGACGTATGATGTACCGACTATGGGAAAGCAGAGAAGTCCAGTTCTGTTGTGCCTGTGGATAGGGTGCACGGGAACGGTGAAGACCAGCAAGAGCTTTCAGGGCTTACCCATTCCTTATGGAAGAAGGAGCCTGACGTTTGCCTTTTCAGAAAAAGGCTCTGCCGAGAACGAGCGCCGTGAGATGTACCGACTGTGAGAAAGCAGAGAAGCCCAGTGCTGTTGTGCCTGTGGATAGGCTGCACGGGGACTGTGAAGACCAGCAAGAGCTTTCAGGGCTGGCCCCTTCCTTGTGGGAGAAAGAGCCGCACGTATTGCTTTTTCGGAAAGCGGCTCTGCCGAGAACGAGCACCGTGAGATGCTGAGTCTCTGGGAAAGCACAGATGCCCAGTGCTGTTGTGCCTGTGGATAGGGTGCACGGGAACGGTGTAGAGCAGCAAGAGGTTTCAGGGCTGGCTCCTTCCTTGTGGGAGAATGAGGCGGACGTTTGCTTTTTGGAAAAAGGCTCTGCCGAGAACGAGCGCCGTGAGATGTACCGACTGTGAGAAAGCAGAGAAGCCCAGTGCTGTTGTGCCTGTGGATAGGCTGCACGGGGACTGTGAAGACCAGCAAGAGCTTTCAGGGCTGGCCCATTCCTTGTGGGAGAAAGAGCCGCACGTTTGCTTTTTCGGAAAGAGGCTCTTCCGAGAACGAGCACCGTGAGATGCTGAGTCTCTGGGAAAGCACAGATGCCCAGTGCTGTTGTGCCTGTGGATAGGTTGCACGGGGACTGTGTAGAGCAGCAAGAGCTTTCAGGGCTGGCCCCTTCCTTGTGGGAGAAAGAGCTGGAAGTTTGATTTTTCGGAAAGAGGCTCTGCCGAGAACAAGCACCGTGAGATGCTGAGTCTCTGGGAAAGCACAGATGCCCAGTGCTGTTGTGCCTGTGGATACGCTGCACGGGGACGGTGAAGACCAGCAAGAGGTTTCAGGGCTGGCTACTTCCTTGTGGGAGAAAGTGCTGGACGTTTGCTTTTTGGAAAAAGGCTCTGCCGAGAACGAGCGCCGTGAGATGTACCGACTATGGGAAAGCAGAGAAGTCCAGTTCTGTTGTGCCTGTGGATAGGGTGCACGGGAATGGTGAAGACCATCAAGAGCTTTCAGGGCTGGCCCCTTCCTTGTGGGAGAAAGAGCCGGACGTTTGATTTTTCGGAAAGAGGCTCTGCCGAGAACAAGCACCGTGAGATGCTGAGTCTCTGGGAAAGCACAGATGCCCAGTGCTGTTGTGCCTGTGGATAGGCTGCACGGGGACTGTGAAGACCAGCAAGAGGTTTCAGGGCTGGCTCCTTCCTTGTGGGAGAATGAGGCGGACGTTTGCTTTTTGGAAAAAGGCTCTGCCGAGAACGAGCGCCGTGAGATGTACCGACTATGGGAAAGCAGAGAAGTTCATTTCTGTTGTGCCTGTGGATAGGCTGCACGGGGACTGTGAAGACCAGCAAGAGCTTTCAGGGCTGGCCCCTTCCTTGTGGGAGAAAGAGCCGCACGTTTGCTTTTTCGGAAAGAGGCTCTGCCGAGAGCGAGCACCGTGAGATGCTGAGTCTCTGGGAAAGCACAGATGCCCAGTGCTGTTGTGCCTGTGGATAGGGTGCACGGGGACGGTGTAGAGCAGCAAGAGCTTTCAGGGCTGGCCCCTTCCTTGTGGGAGAAAGAGCCGGACGTTTCCCTTTTTTGAAAGAGTCTCTGTCGAGAACCAGTGACGTATGATGTACCGACTATGGGAAAGCAGAGAAGTCCAGTTCTGTTGTGCCTGTGGATAGGGTGCACGGGAACGGTGAAGACCAGCAAGAGCTTTCAGGGCTGGCCCCTTCCTTGTGGGAGAAAGAGCCGGACGTTTCCCTTTTTGTAAAGAGTGTCTGTCGAGAACCAGCGACGTGAGATGCTGAGTCTCTGGGAAAGCACAGATGCCCAGTGCTGTTGTGCCTGTGGATAGGCTGCACGGGGACGGTGAAGACCAGCAAGAGGTTTCAGGGCTGGCTCCTTCCTTGTGGGAGAAAGAGCCGGACGTTTGCCTTTTAGAAAAAGGCTCTGCCGAGAACGAGCGCCGTGAGATGTACCGACAATGGGAAAGCAGAGAAGTCCAGTTCTGTTGTGCCTGTGGATAGGCTGCACGGGGACTGTGAAGACCAGCAAGAGCTTTCAGGGCTGGCCCCTTCCTTGTGGGAGAAAGAGCCGCACGTATTGCTTTTTCGGAAATAGGCTCTGCTGAGAACGAGCACCGTGAGATGCTGAGTCTCTGGGAAAACACAGATGCCCAGTGCTGTTGTGCCTGTGGATATGGTTCACGGGGACGGTGAAGACCAGCAAGAGGTTTCAGGTCTGGCTCCTTCCTTGTGGGAGAAAGAGGCGGACGTTTGCTTTTTAGAAAAAGGCTCTGCCGAGAATGAGCGCCGTGAGATGTACCGACTATGGGAAAGCCGAGAAGTCCAGTTCTGTTGTGCCTGTGGATAGGGTGCACGGGAACGGTGAAGACCAGCAAGAGCTTTCAGGGCTTACCCCTTCCTTATGGAAGAAGGAGCCGGACGTTTGTCTTTTCAGAAAAAGGCTCTGCTTAGAACGAGCGCCGTGAGATGTACCGACTGTGAGAAAGCAGAGAAGACCAGTGCTGTTCTGCCTGTGGATAGGCTGCACGGGGACTGTGAAGACCAGCAAGAGCTTTCAGGGCTGGCCCCTTCCTTGTGGGAGAAAGAGCCGCACGTTTGCTTTTTCGGAAAGAGGCTCTGCCGAGAACGAGCACCGTGAGATGCTGAGTCTCTGGGAAAGCACAGATGCCCAGTGCTGTTGTGCCTGTGGATAGGCTGCACGGGGACGGTGAAGACCAGCAAGAGGTTTCAGGGCTGGCTCCTTCCTTGTTGGAGAATGAGGCGGACGTTTGCTTTTTGGAAAAAGGCTCTGCCGAGAACGAGCGCCGTGAGATGTACCGACTATGGGAAAGCAGAGAAGTTCATTTCTGTTGTGCCTGTGGATAGGCTGCACGGGGACTGTGAAGACCAGCAAGAGCTTTCAGGGCTGGCCCCTTCCTTGTGGGAGAAAGAGCCGCAGGTTTCCTTTTTCGGAAAGAGGCTCTGCCGAGAACGAGCACCGTGAGATGCTGAGTCTCTGGGAAAGCACAGATGCCCAGTGCTGTTGTGCCTGTGGATAGGTTGCACGGGGACGGTGTAGAGCAGCAAGAGCTTTCAGGGCTGGCCCCTTCCTTGTGGGAGAAAGAGCCGGCTGTTTCCCTTTTTTGAAAGAGTCTCTGTCGAGAACCAGTGACGTATGATGTACCGACTATGGGAAAGCAGAGAAGTCCAGTTCTGTTGTGCCTGTGGATAGGGTGCACGGGAACGGTGAAGACCAGCAAGAGCTTTCAGGGCTTACCCCTTCCTTATGGAAGAAGGAGCCGGACGTTTGCCTTTTCAGAAAAAGGCTCTGCCGAGAACGAGCGCCGTGAGATGTACCGACTGTGAGAAAGCAGAGAAGCCCAGTGCTGTTGTGCCTGTGGATAGGCTGCACAGGGACTGTGAAGAGCAGCAAGAGCTTTCAGGGCTGGCCCCTTCCTTGTGGGAGAAAGAGCCGCACGTTTGATTTTTCGGAAAGAGGCTCAGCCCAGAACAAGCACCGTGAGATGCTGAGTCTCTGGGAAAGCACAGATGCCCAGTGCGGTTGTGCCTGTGGATAGGCTGCACGGGGACTGTGAAGACCAGCAAGAGCTTTCAGGGCTGGCACCTTCCTTGTGGGAGAATTTGCCGGACGTTTGCCTTTTGGAAAAAGGCTCTGCCGAGAATGAGCGCCGTGAGATGTACCGACTATGGGAAAGCAGAGAAGTCCAGTTCTGTTGTGCCTGTGGATAGGGTGCACGGGAATGGTGAAGACCATCAAGAGCTTTCAGGGCTGGCCCCTTCCTTATGGGAGAAAGAGCCGGACGTTTGATTTTTCGGAAAGAGGCTCTGCCGAGAACAAGCACCGTGAGATGCTGAGTCTCTGGGAAAGCACAGATGCCCAGTGCTGTTGTGCCTGTGGATAGGCTGCACGGGGACGGTGAAGACCAGCAAGAGGTTTCAGGGCTGGCTCCTTCCTTGTGGGAGAATGAGGCGGACGTTTGCTTTTTGGAAAAAGGCTCTGCCGAGAACGAGCGCCGTGAGATGTACCGACTATGGGAAAGCAGAGAAGTTCATTTCTGTTGTGCCTGTGGATAGGCTGCACGGGGACTGTGAAGACCAGCAAGAGCTTTCAGGGCTGGCCCCTTCCTTGTGGGAGAAAGAGCCGCACGTTTGCTTTTTCGGAAAGAGGCTCTGCCGAGAGCGAGCACCGTGAGATGCTGAGTCTCTGGGAAAGCACAGATGCCCAGTGCTGTTGTGCCTGTGGATAGGGTGCACGGGGACGGTGTAGAGCAGCAAGAGCTTTCAGGGCTGGCCCCTTCCTTGTGGGAGAAAGAGCCGGCTGTTTCCCTTTTTGGAAAGAGTCTCTGTCGAGAACCAGCGACGTGAGATGCTGAGTCTCTGGGAAAGCACAGATGCCCAGTGCTGTTGTGCCTGTGGATAGGCTGCACGGGGACGGTGAAGACCAGCAAGAGGTTTCAGGGCTGGCTCCTTCCTTGTGGGAGAAAGAGGCGGACGTTTGCTTTTTAGAAAAAGGCTCTGCCGAGAACGAGCGCCGTGAGATGTACCGACTATGGGAAAGCAGAGAAGTCCAGTTCTGTTGTGCCTGTGGATAGGCTGCACGGGAACGGTGAAGACCAGCAAGAGCTTTCAGGGCTTACCCCTTCCTTATGGAAGAAGGAGCCTGACGTTTGCCTTTTCAGAAAAAGGCTCTGCCGAGAACGAGCGCCGTGAGATGTACCGACTGTGAGAAAGCAGAGAAGCCCAGTGCTGTTGTGCCTGTGGATAGGCTGCACGGGGACTGTGAAGACCAGCAAGAGCTTTCAGGGCTGGCCCCTTCCTTGTGGGAGAAAGAGCCGGACGTTTGCTTTTTCGGAAAGAGGCTCTGCCGAGAACAAGCACCGTGAGATGATGAGTCTCTGGGAAAGCACAGATGCCCAGTGCTGTTGTGCCTGTGGATAGGCTGCATGGGGACGGTGTAGAGCAGCAAGAGCTTTCAGGGCTTACCCCTTCCTTGTGGGAGAAAGAGCCGCACATTTGCTTTTTCGGAAATAGGCTCTGCCGAGAACGAGCACTGTGAGATGCTGATTCTCTGGGAAAGCACAGATGCCCAGTGCTGTTGTGCCTGTGGATATGGTTCACGGGGACGGTGAAGACCAGCAAGAGGTTTCAGGGCTGGCTCCTTCCTTGTGGGAGAAAGAGGCGGACGTTTGCTTTTTGGAAAAAGGCTCTGCCGAGAATGAGCGCCGTGAGATGTACCGACTATGGGAAAGCCGAGAAGTCCAGTTCTGTTGTGCCTGTGGATATGGTGCACGGGAACGGTGAAGACCAGCAAGAGCTTTCAGGGCTTACCCCTTCCTGATGGAAGAAGGAGCCGGACATTTGCCTTTTCAGAAAAAGGCTCTGCTGAGAACGAGCGCCGTGAGATGTACCGACTGTGAGAAAGCAGAGAAGCCCAGTGCTTTTGTGCCTGTGGATAGGGTGCACGGGGACTGTGAAGAGCAGCAAGAGCTTTCAGGGCTGGCCCCTTCCTTGTGGGAGAAAGAGCCGGACGTTTGCCTTTTCGGAAGAGCCTCTGCCGAGAACGAACACCGTGAGGTGTACTGTTCCTGGGCAAGCACAGATCCCCAATGCTGTTGTGCCTGTGCATAGGCTGCACGGGGACTGTGAAGAGCAGCAAGAGCTTTCAGGGCTGGCCCCTTCCTTGTGGGAGAAAGAGCCGCACGTATTGCTTTTTCGGAAATAGGCTCTGCCGAGAACGAGCACCGTGAGATGCTGAGTCTCTGGGAAAGCAGAGAAGTCCAGTGCTGTTGTGCCTGTGGATAGGGTGCACGGGGACGGTGAAGACCAGCAAGAGGTTTCAGGGCTTACCCCTTCCTTGTGGGAGAAAGAGCCGCACGTTTGTTTTTTCCGAAATAGGCTCTGCCGAGAACGAGCACCGTGAGATGCTGAGTCTCTGGGAAAGCACAGATGCCCAGTGCTGTTGTGCCTGTGGATAGGCTGCACGGGGACTGTGAAGACCAGCAAGAGCTTTCAGGGCTGGCCCCTTCCTTGTGGGAGAAAGAGCCGGATGTTTGATTTTTCGGAAAGAGGCTCTGCCGAGAACAAGCACTGTGAGATGCTGAGTCTCTGGGAAAGCACAGATGCCCAGTGCTGTTGTGCCTGTGGATAGGTTGCACGGGGACGGTGAAGACCAGCAAGAGGTTTCAGGGCTGGCTCCTTCCTTGTGGGAGAAAGTGCCGGACGTTTGCTTTTTGGAAAAAGGCTCTGCCGAGAACGAGCGCCGTGAGATGTACCGACTATGGGAAAGCAGAGAAGTCCAGTTCTGTTGTGCCTGTGGATAGGGTGCACGGAAATGGTGAAGACCAGCAAGAGCTTTCAGGGCTGGCCCCTTCCTTATGGGAGAAAGAGCCGGACGTTTGATTTTTCGGAAAGAGGCTCTGCCGAGAACGAGCACCGTGAGATGCTGAGTCTCTGGGAAAGCACAGATGCCCAGTGCTGTTGTGCCTGTGGATAGGCTGCACGGGGACTGTGAAGACCAGCAAGAGCTTTCAGGGCTTACCCCTTCCTTGTGGGAGAAAGAGCAGCACGTTTGCTTTTTCGGAAATAGGCTCTGCCGACAACGAGCACCGTGAGATGCTGAGTCTCTGGGAAAGCACAGATGCCCAGTGCTGTTCTGCCTGTGGATAGGCTGCACAGGGACGGTGAAGACCAGCAAGAGGTTTCAGGGCTGGCTCCTTCCTTGTGGGAGAAAGAGCCGGACGTTTGCTTTTTCGGAAAGAGGCTCTGCCGAGAACAAGCACCGTGAGATGATGAGTCTCTGGGAAAGCACAGATGCCCAGTGCTGTTGTGCCTGTGGATAGGCTGCATGGGGACGGTGTAGAGCAGCAAGAGCTTTCAGGGCTTACCCCTTCCTTGTGGGAGAAAGAGCCGCACATTTGCTTTTTCGGAAATAGGCTCTGCCGAGAACGAGCACTGTGAGATGCTGATTCTCTGGGAAAGCACAGATGCCCAGTGCTGTTGTGCCTGTGGATATGGTGCACGGGAACGGTGAAGACCAGCAAGAGCTTTCAGGGCTTACCCCTTCCTTATGGAAGAAGGAGCCGGACGTTTGCCTTTTCAGAAAAAGGCTCTGCCGAGAACGAGCGCCGTGAGATGTACCGACTGTGAGAAAGCAGAGAAGCGCAGTGCTGTTGTGCCTGTGGATAGGCTGCACGGGGACTGTGAAGACCAGCAAGAGCTTTCAGGGCTGGCCCCTTCCTTGTGGGAGAAAGAGCCGCACGTATTGCTTTTTCGGAAAGCGGCTCTGCCGAGAACGAGCACCGTGAGATGCTGATTCTCTGGGAAAGCACAGATGCCCAGTGCTGTTGTGCCTGTGGATAGGGTGCACGGGAACGGTGAAGACCAGCAAGAGCTTTCAGGGCTGGCCCCTTCCTTGTGGGAGAAAGAGCCGGACATTTGCTTTTTGGAAAAAGGCTCTGCCGAGAACGAGCGCTGTGAGATGTACCGACTATGGGAAAGCAGAGAAGTCCAGTTCTGTTGTTCCTGTGGATAGGGTGCACGGGGACTGTGAAGACCAGCAAGAGCTTTCAGTGCTGGCCCCTTCCTTGTGGGAGAAATAGCCGGACATTTGCTTTTTCGGAAAGAGGCTCTGCCGAGAACGAGCACCGTGACATGCTGAGTCTCTGGGAAAGCACAGATGCCCAGTGCTGTTGTGCCTGTGGATAGGGTGCACGGGAACGGTGAAGACCAGCAAGAGGTTTCAGGGCTGGCACCTTCCTTGTGGGAGAAAGAGCCGCGCGTTTGCTTTTTCGGAAAGAGGCTCTGCCGAGAACAAGCACTGTGAGATGCTGAGTCTCTGGGAAAGCACAGATGCCCAGTGCTGTTGTGCCTGTGGATAGGCTGCACGGGGACTGTGAAGACCAGCAAGAGCTTTCAGGGCTGGCCCCTTCCTTGTGGGAGAAAGTGCCGGACGTTTGCTTTTTGGAAAAAGGCTCTGCCGAGAACGAGCGCCGTGAGATGTACCGACTATGGGAAAGCAGAGAAGTCCAGTTCTGTTGTGCCTGTGGATAGGCTGCACGGGGACTGTGAAGACCAGCAAGAGCTTTCAGAGGTCGCCCCTTCCTGATGGAAGAAGGAGCCGGACATTTGCCTTTTCAGAAAAAGGCTCTGCTGAGAACGAGCGCCGTGAGATGTACCGACTGTGAGAAAGCAGAGAAGCCCAGTGCTTTTGTGCCTGTGGATAGGGTGCACGGGGACTGTGAAGAGCAGCAAGAGCTTTCAGGGCTGGCCCCTTCCTTGTGGGAGAAAGAGCCGGACGTTTGCCTTTTCGGAAGAGCCTCTGCCGAGAACGAACACCGTGAGGTGTACTGTTCCTGGGCAAGCACAGATCCCCAATGCTGTTGTGCCTGTGCATAGGCTGCACGGGGACTGTGAAGAGCAGCAAGAGCTTTCAGGGCTGGCCCCTTCCTTGTGGGAGAAAGAGCCGCACGTATTGCTTTTTCGGAAATAGGCTCTGCCGAGAACGAGCACCGTGAGATGCTGAGTCTCTGGGAAAGCAGAGAAGTCCAGTGCTGTTGTGCCTGTGGATAGGGTGCACGGGGACGGTGAAGACCAGCAAGAGGTTTCAGGGCTGGCACCTTCCTTGTGGGAGATAGAGCCGGACATTTGCTTTTTCGGAAATAGGCTCTGCCGAGAACGAGCACCGTGAGATGCTGAGTCTCTGGGAAAGCACAGATGCCCAGTGCTGTTGTGCCTGTGGATAGGCTGCACGGGGACTGTGAAGACCAGCAAGAGCTTTCAGGGCTGGCCCCTTCCTTGTGGGAGAAAGAGCCGGATGTTTGATTTTTCGGAAAGAGGCTCTGCCGAGAACAAGCACTGTGAGATGCTGAGTCTCTGGGAAAGCACAGATGCCCAGTGCTGTTGTGCCTGTGGATAGGTTGCACGGGGACGGTGAAGACCAGCAAGAGGTTTCAGGGCTGGCTCCTTCCTTGTGGGAGAAAGTGCCGGACGTTTGCTTTTTGGAAAAAGGCTCTGCCGAGAACGAGCGCCGTGAGATGTACCGACTATGGGAAAGCCGAGAAGTCCAGTTCTGTTGTGCCTGTGGATAGGGTGCACGGAAATGGTGAAGACCAGCAAGAGCTTTCAGGGCTGGCCCCTTCCTTATGGGAGAAAGAGCCGGACGTTTGATTTTTCGGAAAGAGGCTCTGCCGAGAACGAGCACCGTGAGATGCTGAGTCTCTGGGAAAGCACAGATGCCCAGTGCTGTTGTGCCTGTGGATAGGCTGCACGGGGACTGTGAAGACCAGCAAGAGCTTTCAGGGCTTACCCCTTCCTTGTGGGAGAAAGAGCAGCACGTTTGCTTTTTCGGAAATAGGCTCTGCCGACAACGAGCACCGTGAGATGCTGAGTCTCTGGGAAAGCACAGATGCCCAGTGCTGTTCTGCCTGTGGATAGGCTGCACAGGGACGGTGAAGACCAGCAAGAGGTTTCAGGGCTGGCTCCTTCCTTGTGGGAGAAAGAGCCGGACGTTTGCTTTTTGGAAAAAGGCTCTGCCGAGAACGAGCGCCGTGAGATGTACCGACTATGGGAAAGCAGAGAAGCCCAGTGCTGTTGTGCCTGTGGATAGGCTGCACGGGGACTGTGAAGACCAGCAAGAGCTTTCAGGGCTAGCCCCTTCCTTGTGGGAGAAAGAGCCGGACGTTTGCTTTTTCGGAAAAAGGCTCTGCCGAGAACAAGCACCGTGAGATGCTTAGTCTCTGGGAAAGCACAGATGCCCAGTGCTGTTGTGCCTGTGGATAGGCTGCACTGGGATGGTGAAGACCAGCAAGAGTTTTCAGGGCTTACCCCTTCCTTGTGGGAGAAAGAGCCGCACGTTTGTTTTTTCCGAAATAGGCTCTGCCGAGAACGAGCACTGTGAGATGCTGAGTCTCTGGGAAAGCACAGATGCCCAGTGCTGTTGTGCCTGTGGATAGGGTGCACGGGGACGTTGAAGACCATCAAGAGGTTTCAGGGCTGGCTCCTTCCTTCTGGGAGAATGTCCCGGACGTTTGCTTTTTAGAAAAAGGCTCTGCCGAGAACGAGCGCCGTGAGATGTACCGACTATGGGAAAGCAGAGAAGTCCAGTTCTGTTGTGCCTGTGGATAGGGTGCACGGGAACGGTGAAGACCAGCAAGAGCTTTCAGGGCTTACCCCTTCCTTATGGAAGAAGGAGCCGGACGTTTGCCTTTTCAGAAAAAGGCTCTGCCGAGAACGAGCGCCGTGAGATGTACCGACTGTGAGAAAGCAGAGAAACCCAGTGCTGTTGTGCCTGTGGATAGGCTGCACGGGGACTGTGAAGACCAGCAAGAGGTTTCAGGGCTGGCCCCTTCCTTGTGGGAGAAAGAGCCGCACGTTTGCTTTTTCGGAAAGAGGCTCTGCCGAGAACAAGCACCGTGAGATGCTGAGTCTCTGGGAAAGCACAGATGCCCAGTGCTGTTGTGCCTGTGGATAGGTTGCACGGGGACGGTGAAGACCAGCAAGAGGTTTCAGGGCTGGCTCCTTCCTTGTGGGAGAAAGTGCCGGACGTTTGCTTTTTGGAAAAAGGCTCTGCCGAGAACGAGCGCCGTGAGATGTACCGACTATGGGAAAGCAGAGAAGTCCAGTTCTGTTGTGCCTGTGGATAGGGTGCACGGAAATGGTGAAGACCAGCAAGAGCTTTCAGGGCTGGCCCCTTCCTTATGGGAGAAAGAGCCGGACGTTTGATTTTTCCGGAAAGAGGCTCTGCCGAGAACGAGCACCGTGAGATGCTGAGTCTCTGGGAAAGCACAGATGCCCAGTGCTGTTGTGCCTGTGGATAGGCTGCACGGGGACTGTGAAGACCAGCAAGAGCTTTCAGGGCTTACCCCTTCCTTGTGGGAGAAAGAGCCGCACGTTTGCTTTTTCGGAAATAGGCTCTGCCGACAACGAGCACCGTGAGATGCTGAGTCTCTGGGAAAGCACAGATGCCCAGTCCTGTTCTGCCTGTGGATAGGCTGCACAGGGACGGTGAAGACCAGCAAGAGGTTTCAGGGCTGGCTCCTTCCTTGTGGGAGAAAGAGCCGGATGTTTGCTTTTTGGAAAAAGGCTCTGCCGAGAACGAGCGCCGTGAGATGTACCGACTATGGGAAAGCAGAGAAGCCCAGTGCTGTTGTGCCTGTGGATAGGCTGCACGGGGACGGTGAAGACCAGCAAGAGCTTTCAGGGCTAGCCCCTTCCTTGTGGGAGAAAGAGCCGGACGTTTGCTTTTTCGGAAAAAGGGTCTGCCGAGAACAAGCACCGTGAGATGCTGAGTCTCTGGGAAAGCACAGATGCCCAGTGCTGTTGTGCCTGTGGATAGGCTGCACGGGGATGGTGAAGACCAGCAAGAGCTTTCAGGGCTTACCCCTTCCTTATGGAAGAAGGAGCCGGACGTTTGCCTTTTCAGAAAAAGGCTCTGCCGAGAACGAGCGCCGTGAGATGTACCGACTGTGAGAAAGCAGAGAAGCCCAGTGCTGTTGTGCCTGTGGATAGGCTGCACGGGGACTGTGAAGACCAGCAAGAGCTTTCAGGGCTGGCCCCTTTCTTGTGGGAGAAAGAGCCGCACGTATTGCTTTTTCGGAAAGAGGCTCTGCCGAGAACGAGCACCGTGAGATGCTGAGTCTCTGGGAAAGCACAGATGCCCAGTGCTGTTGTGCCTGTGGATAGGTTGCACGGGGATGGTGAACACCAGCAAGAGGTTTCAGGGCTGGCTCCTTCCTTGTGGGAGAAAGTGCCGGACGTTTGCTTTTTGGAAAAAGGCTCTGCCGAGAACGAGCGCCGTGAGATGTACCGACTATGGGAAAGCAGAGAAGTCCAGTTCTGTTGTGCCTGTGGATAGGGTGCACGGAAATGGTGAAGACCAGCAAGAGCTTTCAGGGCTTACCACTTCCTTGTGGGAGAAAGAGCCGCACGTTTGTTTTTTCCGAAATAGGCTCTGCCGAGAACGAGCACCGTGAGATGCTGAGTCTCTGGGAAAGCACAGATGCCCAGTGCTGTTGTGCCTGTGGATAGGCTGCACGGGGACGGTGAAGACCATCAAGAGGTTTCAGGGCTGGCTCCTTCCTTGTGGGAGAATGTCCCGGACGTTTGCTTTTTGGAAAAAGGCTCTGCCGAGAACCAGCGCCGTGAGATGTACCGACTATGGGAAAGCAGAGAAGTCCAGTTCTGTTGTGCCTGTGGATAGGGTGCACGGGAACGGTGAAGACCAGCAAGAGCTTTCAGGGCTTACCCCTTCCTTATGGAAGAAGGAGCCGGACGTTTGCCTTTTCAGAAAAAGGCTCTGCCGAGAACGAGCGCCGTGAGATGTACCGACTGTGAGAAAGCAGAGAAGCCCAGTGCTGTTGTGCCTGTGGATAGGCTGCACGGGGAGTGAGAAGAGCAGCAAGAGCTTTCAGAGCTGGCCCCTTCCTTGTGGGAGAAAGAGCCGCACGTTTGCTTTTTCGGAAAGCGGCTCTGCCGAGAACGAGCACCGTGAGATGCTGAGTCTCTGGGAAAGCAAAGATGCCCAGTGCTGTTGTGCCTGTGGATAGGGTGCACGGGGACTGTGAAGACCAGCAAGAGGTTTCAGGGCTGGCCCCTTCCTTGTGGGAGAAATAGCCGGTTATTTGATTTTTCGGAATGAGGCTCTGCCGAGAACGAGCACCGTGAGATGCTGAGTCTCTGGGAAAGCACAGATGCCCAGTGCTGTTGTGCCTGTGGATAGGCTGCACGGGGACTGAGAAGAGCAGCAAGAGCTTTCAGGGCTTACCCCTTACTTGTGGGAGAATGAGCCGCACGTTTGCTTTTTCGGAAATAGGCTCTGCCGAGAACAAGCACCGTGAGATGCTGAGTTTCTGGGAAAGCACAGATGCCCAGTGCTGTTGTGCCTGTGGATAGGGTGCACGGGGACGGTGAAGACCAGCAAGAGCTTTCAGGGCTGGCCCCTTCCTTATGGGAGAAAGAGCCGGACGTTTGATTTTTCAGAAAGAGGCTCTGCCGAGAATGAGCACCGTGAGGTGCTGAGTCTCTGGGAAAGCACAGATGCCCAGTGCTGTTGTGCCTGTGGATAGGGTGCACGGGGACGGTGAAGACCAGCAAGAGGTTTCAGGGCTGGCTCCTTCCTTGTGGGAGAAAGAGGCGGACGTTTGCTTTTTAGAAAAAGGCTCTGCCGAGAACGAGCGCCTGAGATGTACTGACTATGGGAAAGCCGAGAAGTCCAGTTCTGTTGTGCCTGTGGATAGGGTGCACGGGAACGGTGAAGACCAGCAAGAGCTTTCAGGGCTTACCCCTTCCTTATGGAAGAAGGAGCCGGACGTTTGCCTTTTCAGAAAAAGGCTCTGCCGAGAACGAGCGCCGTGAGATGTACCGACTGTGAGAAAGCAGAGAAGCCCAGTGCTGTTGTGCCTGTGGATAGGCTGCACGGGGACTGTGAAGACCAGCAAGAGCTTTCAGGGCTGGCCCCTTCCTTGTGGGAGAAAGAGCCGCACGTATTGCTTTTTCGGAAATAGGCTCTGCCGAGAACGAGCACCGTGAGATGCTGAGTCTCTGGGAAAGCACAGATGCCCAGTGCTGTTGTGCCTGTGGATAGGGTGCACGGGAACGGTGAAGACCAGCAAGATGTTTCAGGGCTGGCCCCTTCCTTGTGGGAGAAATAGCCGGTTATTTGATTTTTCGGAATGAGGCTCTGCCGAGAACGAGCACCGTGAGATGCTGAGTCTCTGGGAAAGCACAGATGCCCAGTGCTGTTGTGCCTGTGGATAGGCTGCACGGGGACTGTGAAGACCAGCAAGAGCTTTCAGGGCTTACCCCTTCCATGTGGGAGAAAGAGCAGCACGTTTGCTTTTTCGGAAATAGGCTCTGCCGAGAACGAGCACCGTGAGATGCTGAGTCTCTGGGAAAGCACAGATGCCCAGTGCTGTTGTGCCTGTGGATAGGCTGCACGGGGACTGAGAAGAGCAGCAAGAGCTTTCAGGGCTTACCCCTTACTTTTGGGAGAAAGAGCCGCACGTTTGCTTTTTCGGAAAGAGGCTCTGCCGAGAACAAGCACCGTGAGATGCTGAGTTTCTGGGAAAGCACAGATGCCCAGTGCTGTTGTGCCTGTGGATAGGGTGCACGGGGACGGTGTAGAGCAGCAAGAGCTTTCAGGGCTTACCCCTTCCTTGTGGGAGAAAGAGCCGCACGTTTGCTTTTTCGGAAATAGGCTCTGCCGAGAACGAGCACCGTGAGATGCTGAGTCTCTGGGAAAGCACAGATGCCCAGTGCTGTTGTGCCTGTGGATAGGGTGCACGGGGACGGTGTAGAGCAGCAAGAGCTTTCAGGGCTGGCCCCTTCCTTGTGGGAGAAAGAGCCCCAAGTTTCCCTTTTTGGAAAGAGTCTCTGCCGAGAACGAGCGCCGTGAGATGTACCGACTATGGGAAAGCAGAGAAGTCCAGTTCTGTTGTGCCTGTGGATAGGGTGCACGGGGACGGTGAAGACCAGCAAGAGGTTTCAGGGCTGGCTCCTTCCTTGTGGGAGAAAGAGGCGGACGTTTGCTTTTTAGAAAAAGGCTCTGCCGAGAACGAGCGCCGTGAGATGTACCGACTATGGGAAAGCCGAGAAGTCCAGTTCTGTTGTGCCTGTGGATAGGGTGCACGGGAACGGTGAAGACCAGCAAGAGCTTTCAGGGCTTACCCCTTCCTTATGGAAGAAGGAGCCGGACGTTTGCCTTTTCAGAAAAAGGCTCTGCCGAGAACGAGCGCCGTGAGATGTACCGACTATGGGAAAGCAGAGAAGCCCAGTGCTGTTGTGCCTGTGGGTAGGCTGCACGGGGACTGTGAAGACCAGCAAGAGCTTTCAGGGCTTACCCCTTCCTTATGGAAGAAGGAGCCGGACGTTTGCCTTTTCAGAAAAAGGCTCTGCCGAGAACGAGCGCCGTGAGATGTACCGACTGTGAGAAAGCAGAGAAGCCCAGTGCTGTTGTGCCTGTGGATAGGCTGCACGGGGACTGTGAAGACCAGCAAGAGCTTTCAGGGCTGGCCCCTTCCTTGTGGGAGAAAGAGCCGCACGTATTGCTTTTTCGGAAATAGGCTCTGCCGAGAACGAGCACCGTGAGATGCTGAGTCTCTGGGAAAGCACAGATGCCCAGTGCTGTTGTGCCTGTGGATAGGGTGCACGGGAACGGTGAAGACCAGCAAGATGTTTCAGGGCTGGCCCCTTCCTTGTGGGAGAAATAGCCGGTTATTTGATTTTTCGGAATGAGGCTCTGCCGAGAACGAGCACCGTGAGATGCTGAGTCTCTGGGAAAGCACAGATGCCCAGTGCTGTTGTGCCTGTGGATAGGCTGCACGGGGACTGTGAAGACCAGCAAGAGCTTTCAGGGCTTACCCCTTCCATGTGGGAGAAAGAGCAGCACGTTTGCTTTTTCGGAAATAGGCTCTGCCGAGAACGAGCACCGTGAGATGCTGAGTCTCTGGGAAAGCACAGATGCCCAGTGCTGTTGTGCCTGTGGATAGGCTGCACGGGGACTGAGAAGAGCAGCAAGAGCTTTCAGGGCTTACCCCTTACTTTTGGGAGAAAGAGCCGCACGTTTGCTTTTTCGGAAAGAGGCTCTGCCGAGAACAAGCACCGTGAGATGCTGAGTTTCTGGGAAAGCACAGATGCCCAGTGCTGTTGTGCCTGTGGATAGGGTGCACGGGGACGGTGTAGAGCAGCAAGAGCTTTCAGGGCTTACCCCTTCCTTGTGGGAGAAAGAGCCGCACGTTTGCTTTTTCGGAAATAGGCTCTGCCGAGAACGAGCACCGTGAGATGCTGAGTCTCTGGGAAAGCACAGATGCCCAGTGCTGTTGTGCCTGTGGATAGGGTGCACGGGGACGTTGTAGAGCAGCAAGAGCTTTCAGGGCTGGCCCCTTCCTTGTGGGAGAAAGAGCCCCAAGTTTCCCTTTTTGGAAAGAGTCTCTGCCGAGAACGAGCGCCGTGAGATGTACCGACTATGGGAAAGCAGAGAAGTCCAGTTCTGTTGTGCCTGTGGATAGGGTGCACGGGGACGGTGAAGACCAGCAAGAGGTTTCAGGGCTGGCTCCTTCCTTGTGGGAGAAAGAGGCGGACGTTTGCTTTTTAGAAAAAGGCTCTGCCGAGAACGAGCGCCGTGAGATGTACCGACTATGGGAAAGCCGAGAAGTCCAGTTCTGTTGTGCCTGTGGATAGGGTGCACGGGAACGGTGAAGACCAGCAAGAGCTTTCAGGGCTTACCCCTTCCTTATGGAAGAAGGAGCCGGACGTTTGCCTTTTCAGAAAAAGGCTCTGCCGAGAACGAGCGCCGTGAGATGTACCGACTATGGGAAAGCAGAGAAGCCCAGTGCTGTTGTGCCTGTGGGTAGGCTGCACGGGGACTGTGAAGACCAGCAAGAGCTTTCAGGGCTTACCCCTTCCTTGTGGGAGAAAGAGCCGCACGTTTGCTTTTTCGGAAAGAGGCTCTGCCGACAACGAGCACCGTGAGATGCTGAGTCTCTGGGAAAGCACAGATGCCCAGTGCTGTTGTGCCTGTGGATAGGCTGCACGGGGACTGTGAAGACCAGCAAGAGCTTTCAGGGCTGGCCCCTTCCTTGTGGGTGAAAGAGCCGGACGTTTGATTTTTCGGAAAGAGTCTCTGCCGAGAACAAGCACCGTGAGATGCTGAGTCTCTGGGAAAGCACAGATGCCCAGTGCTGTTGTGCCTGTGGATAGGTTGCACGGGGACGGTGAAGACCAGCAAGAGGTTTCAGGGCTGGCTCCTTCCTTGTGGGAGAAAGTGCCGGACGTTTGCTTTTTGGAAAAAGGCTCTGCCGAGAACGAGCGCCGTGAGATGTACCGACTATGGGAAAGCAGAGAAGTCCAGTTCTGTTGTGCCTGTGGATAGGGTGCACGGAAATGGTGAAGACCAGCAAGAGCTTTCAGGGCTTACCCCTTCCTTGTGGGAGAAAGAGCCGCACGTTTGTTTTTTCCGAAATAGGCTCTGCCGAGAACGAGCACCGTGAGATGCTGAGTCTCTGGGAAAGCACAGATGCCCAGTGCTGTTGTGCCTGTGGATAGGCTGCACGGGGACGGTGAAGACCATCAAGAGGTTTCAGGGCTGGCTCCTTCCTTGTGGGAGAATGTCCCGGACGTTTGCTTTTTGGAAAAAGGCTCTGCCGAGAACCAGCGCCGTGAGATGTACCGACTATGGGAAAGCAGAGAAGTCCAGTTCTGTTGTGCCTGTGGATAGGGTGCACGGGAACGGTGAAGACCAGCAAGAGCTTTCAGGGCTTACCCCTTCCTTGTGGGAGAAAGTGCTGGACGTTTGCTTTTTGGAAAAAGGCTCTGCCGAGAACGAGCGCCGTGAGATGTACCGACTGTGAGAAAGCAGAGAAGCCCAGTGCTGTTGTGCCTGTGGATAGGCTGCACGGGGACTGTGAAGACCAGCAAGAGCTTTCAGGGCTGGCCCCTTCCTTGTGGGAGAAAGAGCCGCACGTTTGCTTTTTCGGAAATAGGCTCTGCCGAGAACAAGCACCGTGAGATGCTGAGTCTCTGGGAGAGCACAGATGCCCAGTGCTGTTGTGCCTGTGGATAGGCTGCACGGGGACTGTGAAGACCAGCAAGAGCTTTCAGGGCTGGCCCCTTCCTTGTGGGTGAAAGAGCCGGACGTTTGATTTTTCGGAAAGAGTCTCTGCCGAGAACAAGCACCGTGAGATGCTGAGTCTCTGGGAAAGCACAGATGCCCAGTGCTGTTGTGCCTGTGGATATGCTGCACGGGGACGGTGAAGACCAGCAAGAGGTTTGAGGGCTGGCTCCTTCCTTCTGGGAGAAAGAGGCGGACGTTTGCTTTTTGGAAAAAGGCTCTGCCGAGAACGAGCGCCGTGAGATGTGCCGACTGTGAGAAAGCAGAGAAGCCCAGTGCTGTTGTGCCTGTGGATAGGCTGCACGGGGAGTGAGAAGAGCAGCAAGAGCTTTCAGAGCTGGCCCCTTCCTTGTGGGAGAAAGAGGCGCACGTTTGCTTTTTCGGAAAGCGGCTCTGCCGAGAACGAGCACCGTGAGATGCTGAGTCTCTGGGAAAGCAAAGATGCCCAGTGCTGTTGTGCCTGTGGATAGGGTGCACGGGGACTGTGAAGACCAGCAAGAGGTTTCAGGGCTGGCTCCTTCCTTGTGGGAGAAAGAGCCGGATGTTTGATTTTTCGGAAAGAGGCTCTGCCGAGAACGAGCGCCGTGAGATATACCGACTATGGGAAAGCAGAGAAGTCCAGTTCTGTTGTGCCTGTGGATAGGGTGCACGGAAATGGTGAAGACCAGCAAGACCTTTCAGGGCTTACCCCTTCCTTGTGGGAGAAAGAGCCGCACGTTTGCTTTTTCGGAAATAGGCTCTGCCGAGAACGAGCACCGTGAGATGCTGAGTCTCTGGGAAAGCACAGATGCCCAGTCCTGTTCTGCCTGTGGATAGGCTGCACAGGGACGGTGAAGACCAGCAAGAGGTTTCAGGGCTGGCTCCTTCCTTGTGGGAGAAAGAGCCGGACGTTTGCTTTTTGGAAAAAGGCTCTGCCGAGAACGAGCGCCGTGAGATGTACCGACTATGGGAAAGCAGAGAAGCCCAGTGCTGTTGTGCCTGTGGATAGGCTGCACGGGGACGGTGAAGACCAGCAAGAGCTTTCAGGGCTAGCCCCTTCCTTGTGGGAGAAAGAGCCGGACGTTTGCTTTTTCGGAAAAAGGCTCTGCCGAGAACAAGCACCGTGAGATGCTGAGTCTCTGGGAAAGCACAGATGCCCAGTGCTGTTGTGCCTGTGGATAGGCTGCACGGGGATGGTGAAGACCAGCAAGAGCTTTCAGGGCTTACCCCTTCCTTGTGGGAGAAAGAGCCGCACGTTTGTTTTTTCCGAAATAGGCTCTGCCGAGAACGAGCACCGTGAGATGCTGAGTCTCTGGGAAAGCACAGATGCCCAGTGCTGTTGTGCCTGTGGATAGGGTGCACGGGGACGGTGAAGACCATCAAGAGGTTTCAGGGCTGGCTCCTTCCTTGTGGGAGAATGTCCCGGACGTTTGCTTTTTAGAAAAAGGCTCTGCCGAGAACCAGCGCCGTGAGATGTACCGACTATGGGAAAGCAGAGAAGTCCAGTTCTGTTGTGCCTGTGGATAGGGTGCACGGGAACGGTGAAGACCAGCAAGAGCTTTCAGGGCTTACCCCTTCCTTATGGAAGAAGGAGCCGGACGTTTGCCTTTTCAGAAAAAGGCTCTGCCGAGAACGAGCGCCGTGAGATGTACCGACTGTGAGAAAGCAGAGAAACCCAGTGCTGTTGTGCCTGTGGATAGGCTGCACGGGGACTGTGAAGACCAGCAAGAGGTTTCAGGGCTGGCCCCTTCCTTGTGGGAGAAAGAGCCGCACGTTTGCTTTTTCGGAAAGAGGCTCTGCCGAGAACAAGCACCGTGAGATGCTGAGTCTCTGGGAAAGCACAGATGCCCAGTGCTGTTGTGCCTGTGGATACGCTGCACGGGGACGGTGAAGACCAGCAAGAGGTTTGAGGGCTGGCTCCTTCCTTCTGGGAGAAAGAGGCGGACGTTTGCTTTTTGGAAAAAGGCTCTGCCGAGAACGAGCGCCGTGAGATGTACTGACTGTGAGAAAGTAGAGAAGCCCAGTGCTGTTGTGCCTGTGGATAGGCTGCACGGGGAGTGAGAAGAGCAGCAAGAGCTTTCAGGGCTGGCCCCTTCCTTGTGGGAGAAAGAGCCGCACGTTTGCTTTTTCGGAAAGCGGCTCTGCCGAGAACGAGCACCGTGAGATGCTGAGTCTCTGGGAAAGCAAAGATGCCCTGTGCTGTTGTGCCTGTGGATAGGCTGCACGGGGACTGTGAAGACCAGCAAGAGCTTTCAGGGCTGGCCCCTTCCTTGTGGGATTAAGAGCCGCACGTATTGCTTTTTCGGAAATAGGCTCTGCCGAGAACGAGCACCGTGACATGCTGAGTCTCTGGGAAAGCACAGATGCCCAGTGCTGTTGTGCCTGTGGATAGGCTGCACGGGGACTGTGAAGACCAGCAAGAGCTTTCAGGGCTTACCCCTTCCTTGTGGGAGAAAGAGCCGCTCGTTTGCTTTTTCGGAAATAGGCTCTGCCGAGAACGAGCACCGTGACATGCTGAGTCTCTGGGAAAGCACAGATGCCCAGTGCTGTTGTGCCTGTGGATAGGCTGCACGGGGACTGTGAAGACCAGCAAGAGCTTTCAGGGCTTACCCCTTCCTTGTGGGAGAAAGAGCCGCTCGTTTGCTTTTTCGGAAAGAGGCTCTGCCGAGAACGAGCACCGTGAGATGCTGAGTCTCTGGGAAAGCAAAGATGCCCAGTGCTGTTGTGCCTGTGGATAGGGTGCACGGGGACTGTGAAGACCAGCAAGAGGTTTCAGGGCTGGCCCCTTCCTTGTGGGAGAAAGAGCCGCACGTTTGCTTTTTCGGAAATAGGCTCTGCAGAGAACGAGCGCCGTGAGATGTACCGACTATGGGAAAGCAGAGAAGTCCAGTTCTGTTGTGCCTGTGGATAGGGTGCACGGGAATGGTGAAGACCAGCAAGAGCTTTCAGGGCTTACCCCTTCCTTATGGAAGAAGGAGCCGGACGTTTGATTTTTCAGAAAGAGGCTCTGCCGAGAATGAGCACCGTGAGATGCTGAGTCTCTGGGAAAGCACAGATGCCCAGTGCTGTTGTGCCTGTGGATAGGGTGCACGGGGACGGTGAAGACCAGCAAGAGGTTTCAGGGCTGGCTCCTTCCTTGTGGGAGAAAGAGGCAGACGTTTGCTTTTTAGAAAAAGGCCCTGCCGAGAACGAGCACCGTGAGATGTACCGACTATGGGAAAGCCGAGAAGTCCAGTTCTGTTGTGCCTGTGGATAGGGTGCACGGGAACGGTGAAGACCAGCAAGAGCTTTCAGGGCTTACCCCTTCCTTATGGAAGAAGGAGCCGGACGTTTGCCTTTTCAGAAAAAGGCTCTGCCGAGAACGAGCGCCGTGAGATGTACCGACTGTGAGAAAGCAGAGAAGCCCAGTGCTGTTGTGCCTGTGGATAGGCTGCACGGGGACTGTGAAGACCAGCAAGAGCTTTCAGGGCTGGCCCCTTCCTTGTGGGAGAAATAGCCGGTTATTTGATTTTTCGGAATGAGGCTCTGCCGAGAACGAGCACCGTGAGATGCTGAGTCTCTGGGAAAGCACAGATGCCCAGTGCTGTTGTGCCTGTGGATAGGGTGCACGGGAACGGTGAAGACCAGCAAGAGGTTTCAGGGCTGGCCCCTTCCTTGTGGGAGAAATAGCCGGTTATTTGATTTTTCAGAATGAGGCTCTGCCGAGAACGAGCACCGTGAGATGCTGAGTCTCTGGGAAAGCACAGATGCCCAGTGCTGTTGTGCCTGTGGATAGGCTGCACGGGGACTGTGAAGACCAGCAAGAGCTTTCAGGGCTTACCCCTTCCATGTGGGAGAAAGAGCCGCACGTTTGCTTTTTCGGAAATAGGCTCTGCCGAGAACGAGCACCGTGAGATGCTGAGTCTCTGGGAAAGCACAGATGCCCAGTGCTGTTGTGCCTGTGGATAGGCTGCACGGGGACTGAGAAGAGCAGCAAGAGTTTTCAGGGCTTACCCCTTACTTTTGGGAGAAAGAGCCGCACGTTTGCTTTTTCGGAAATAGGCTCTGCCGAGAACAAGCACCGTGAGATGCTGAGTTTCTGGGAAAGCACAGATGCCCAGTGCTGTTGTGCCTGTGGATAGGGTGCACGGGGACGGTGAAGACCAGCAAGAGCTTTCAGGGCTTACCCCTTCCTTGTGGGAGAAAGAGCCGCACGTTTGCTTTTTCGGAAATAGGCTCTGCCGAGAACGAGCACCGTGAGATGCTGAGTCTCTGGGAAAGCACAGATGCCCAGTGCTGTTGTGCCTGTGGATAGGGTGCACGGGGACGGTGTAGAGCAGCAAGAGCTTTCAGGGCTGGCCCCTTCCTTGTGGGAGAAAGAGCCCCAAGTTTCCCTTTTTGGAAAGAGTCTCTGCCGAGAACGAGCGCCGTGAGATGTACCGACTATGGGAAAGCAGAGATGCCCAGTGCTGTTGTGCCTGTGGATAGGGTGCACGGGGACGGTGAAGACCAGCAAGAGGTTTCAGGGATGGCTCCTTCCTTCTGGGAGAATGTCCCGGACGTTTGCTTTTTAGAAAAAGGCTCTGCCGAGAACCAGCGCCGTGAGATGTACCGACTATGGGAAAGCAGAGAAGTCCAGTTCTGTTGTGCCTGTGGATAGGGTGCACGGGAACGGTGAAGACCAGCAAGAGCTTTCAGGGCTTACCCCTTCCTTATGGAAGAAGGAGCCGGACGTTTGCCTTTTCAGAAAAAGGCTCTGCCGAGAACGAGCGCCGTGAGATGTACCGACTGTGAGAAAGCAGAGAAACCCAGTGCTGTTGTGCCTGTGGATAGGCTGCACGGGGACTGTGAAGACCAGCAAGAGGTTTCAGGGCTGGCCCCTTCCTTGTGGGAGAAAGAGCCGGACGTTTGATTTTTCGGAAAGAGGCTCTGCCGAGAACAAGCACCGTGAGATGCTGAGTCTCTGGGAAAGCACAGATGCCCAGTGCTGTTGTGCCTGTGGATACGCTGCACGGGGACGGTGAAGACCAGCAAGAGGTTTGAGGGCTGGCTCCTTCCTTCTGGGAGAAAGAGGCGGACGTTTGCTTTTTGGAAAAAGGCTCTGCCGAGAACGAGCGCCGTGAGATGTACTGACTGTGAGAAAGTAGAGAAGCCCAGTGCTGTTGTGCCTGTGGATAGGCTGCACGGGGAGTGAGAAGAGCAGCAAGAGCTTTCAGGGCTGGCCCCTTCCTTGTGGGAGAAAGAGCCGCACGTTTGCTTTTTCGGAAAGCGGCTCTGCCGAGAACGAGCACCGTGAGATGCTGAGTCTCTGGGAAAGCAAAGATGCCCTGTGCTGTTGTGCCTGTGGATAGGCTGCACGGGGACTGTGAAGACCAGCAAGAGCTTTCAGGGCTGGCCCCTTCCTTGTGGGATTAAGAGCCGCACGTATTGCTTTTTCGGAAATAGGCTCTGCCGAGAACGAGCACCGTGACATGCTGAGTCTCTGGGAAAGCACAGATGCCCAGTGCTGTTGTGCCTGTGGATAGGCTGCACGGGGACTGTGAAGACCAGCAAGAGCTTTCAGGGCTTACCCCTTCCTTGTGGGAGAAAGAGCCGCTCGTTTGCTTTTTCGGAAATAGGCTCTGCCGAGAACGAGCACCGTGACATGCTGAGTCTCTGGGAAAGCACAGATGCCCAGTGCTGTAGTGCCTGTGGATAGGCTGCACGGGGACTGTGAAGACCAGCAAGAGCTTTCAGGGCTTACCCCTTCCTTGTGGGAGAAAGAGCCGCTCGTTTGCTTTTTCGGAAAGAGGCTCTGCCGAGAACGAGCACCGTGAGATGCTGAGTCTCTGGGAAAGCAAAGATGCCCAGTGCTGTTGTGCCTGTGGATAGGG